>NC_087458.1:10925844-11228874 GCF_036321535.1 Camelus dromedarius | reverse complement strand
CGGCCCCCTCGGGCCCCCTCCTCCCGGCGCGATCCTGGCGTCGGGGGCTATAGGCAGCGCGCACTGGGAGTTTCCAGCGCCACGCGGATCCGTGTCCCTGGCGGGGTCCCGGGCTGCCTCCTTGCATGACGCGTTTGGTGTGGTGTCGGGTCGGGTCGGGTCGGGTCGGGCACGTGGCGGGCGCCCGTGGTGGGCAGAGGGCCGAGGGCAGGGGGTAGGCGACTGCAGGCAGCCGGAGAGCAGTCGGGCGCCCGCGTGGCCGCCGCCGTCCTCGTTAGTATAGTGGTGAGTATCCCCGCCTGTCACGCGGGAGACCGGGGTTCGATTCCCCGACGGGGAGGCCACACGCCCCTTTTTGGTGGCTGGCGCCGCTCTCTGTCCAGCCGCCTGGCCCCAACGGCCCTTCTTCTCGTCCCTCCGCCCTCCAGCGGGGCCTGCCCACCCTCGACCGCCTCCAGCCCTCCACCCCTGCAACCCCTTGCCCGTCCTCCTCGCCGGGCGCTCGGGCGCCACGGCCGAGCGAGGGCCTCCTCTCGACCCCACAAGCGCCCGACGACATTGCGGCCCGCCCACAGTGGCTGCCGCAGTGGGCTCCTTGCGACGCGACGCACACCTGCACAGCTTCACGGCTGCCGGGACGGGTGTGGGGCGGATGAGTCCCGTCCCCTTTCGGTGCCGGGGAGTGGCCTCGCCCAACAGCCGTTGGAGAAGGGCTTTGGCGAGCGGGGAACCAGAGGTGGCGTGCCCGCGGAGGGGTCGGGCCGCGGCGTGCAGCCGAGGGCCCGGCAGCAGCAAGGCAGCGACAGCGCGCCCCCACCCCGCCCCCCGCCCCAGAAGCGTTCGGGCCGGGGGCGAGGGCAGCTGCGTAGGGCTGGAGCGCTTGAGGCGCCCGGGGCGGCCGACGGTGGCGCCTGACGCAGCGCAGAGCTGCTGGCGGACGGGGCGTCGGGGCCGGGCTGCGCCCGGCCGCCGCAGGGGCAGCGGCGGCGGCGGCGAGACCGCGCTCCGGCGAGCCCGGGGCCGGCGTGTCGGGGCGGCCCGGGCTGTGCAGCGTTGGTGGTATAGTGGTGAGCATAGCTGCCTTCCAAGCAGTTGACCCGGGTTCGATTCCCGGCCAACGCAGCGGGCCCATCTTTTGCCGAGCTCCACGGCCGGCCCTCCCGCCCGGGGCCCGTGAGGGAGAGCTGGGAGCTGGGCGCAGAAAAGAGGGAGCTAGGTGGCCTGCGGCTTCTCGCGCGTGTGCGGGAAGGAGGCGCGCAGTGTTTTGAGGGTGCCAGCAAGCAGGAAGAACGCTAGGGCACGTGGCTTGCCAGGGGCGGAGGGCGGCTGGACGTGGAAAGGCCGGGCCTTGGCGCCAAGGCAGCGCCCAGTGGCTGGGTCGAGCAGAGGCAGGCCCGACGCGGAGCCCGACGCTCCCTGGTGGTCTAGTGGTTAGGATTCGGCGCTCTCACCGCCGCGGCCCGGGTTCGATTCCCGGTCAGGGAAGCATTTCTTCTTCCTCTCCGCCTACCAACCTCCCCAGCGCGTCCACAAACACTCCGCCCCCACCCCACCACCACCCCCCTTTTAGCCCACGCGCCAAGCCAACTCGTCCGCTCCTTCTCCCCCGCCCCGTGACCTCAGCGCCCCGACAAGAGCCACCCGGTACCCTCCACCTGCAGCCCCAGGCCCTGGCGTGCAACCTCCACCCTCGTGCCCCGCCAAAACTTTCGGCCTCGCGCGCCCACCCACTCGAGGCCTTCGGCGACGACTCCTGCTCCGACGCTTGCCCCAGCCCCAAACACGACTGGCCGGCGCAGCCGTGGCCACGAGCGTGCTTGGACTCTCAAGCGCGGCACTGCTTCCGCCACCACAATCCTCGCGGCTGACAAGCCACCCTCTCTTCCCAGCTCAGGCGGTGGTGCTGCTGCTTGTGCTGGTGGTGCTGCTGGTGCTGCTGGTGCTGCTGGTGACGGTGCTGGTGGCCGTGGTGGACAGGGTGCTGGCGATGGCGCTGCAGGTTGTGGCGGCGGCGGCGGTGGTGGTGGTTGGCGGCATCACTGGTGGCCGCGTCGACGGAAAGCGGAAGGCGCGGGAGAGGGCCCTCCGTCTCCAAGTTGGGCCACTTGCCGGGACTGGCCGTCCCTTACGTCTCCTTTCAAGCCAGCGACCAGTCCCGATGGCTTACCTGCTGCGTGCCAGCTCCTGGGCTGCCCTCGAAGCCCGTGGGCCTGTCGTTGGCCTTCAAGGACGCGGGGGTCTTGAACCGCGCAGGGGAGCAGACAGGCTGCCGGGAGGCGGAGGTGTGAAAAGGAACCTGGCCACGTGCTTGTAGTTGGTCGAAAGGGCAGTGGAGGTGAGAAAGCAGGCAGAAACCGGATGCCGCCCGGGAAACTTTAGCTATGCAAGTGGCAGGGTGTGGAGACAGATGCGTGGCAGGGTGGACTACCAGCCAACATGGTATTCGGATTGCATTACCGGTACTCTCAGTCCTGTCACAGAGAGGCAAGAACGTTACCGACGATACCTCCCCCTCCACTAACAGCAAACACACACACACACACGCACACGCGCGCGCGCACACACACACACACACACACATACACACACACCAGAGTCACACACACACACACACACACACACATGCACCCCTCACCTGGCTATGACTTCTAATATTCCCCATTCCCACGTTACTATCTATTATTGGATGGACTCCATCCCTCTCTTCAGCCTGTCTTCACCTTCTCCTATGGATTCTGGCCATGGTGAATCACCGACCTCGGTCTCCTCTCAGGCCAGGCTTGGGCGCGTCTGTCAGCAAAGGGTTTGGTGTGCGGTTCACAGCTTGTTTCCTTCAGAGGCAGAGTGGACAGCCGATGAGCTGCAGCGTTTGGCGGCAGCAGTATAGTCGCTGGATTTAGACCAAGCCGGTTCCCCTGTGGAAGGGAGCCCCTGTCGGCATATGGGTGCATCCCATCACCGCAGGCGCTTTTGTCAACGCCCTTGTGGGTGTGTTCGGGGTGAGTGTGGGTGGGCGAGAGTACGGGGTGAAGGTGTTTGTCGCCGTGGTTGGGGGCCACACCACGAGGCTTAGGGAACGGAGCCAGACGACCCCATAGAGAAGGGCCGGCCTTGAGCCTCGGGTTGGGAGGTGGCAGGACGAGTCCAGGGCACTGGGTGGAGCGCAGGTGCGAAGGAGAGGAGTGGGGCTTGCGGGGAACTGGCTAGGAGAGTAGTTGGCCACTCAGGCAGGGGCTCTGCCGAAGCTTGGGCCCGCGGTTGCCCTTGGCCCCCCAATTGCGTGCGGTGTGCGGGTGGGTCCGATGTAGGGAAGAGGGTGGCCATGGAGTAGGAGTGGGTCTGAGGAGCCCGTGGGAGGCCAGGAGTGGCGGAAGTGAGTCTTCTGCACCGGATGTGTGAGAGAGGGGCTGGGGAACTAGGGGCTGGTGGCGGGTAGAGGGGAGCGAGCCTGGAGTCTTCGAGGAAGGGCAGATAGCAAGCAGGGGGGGTGAGTGGGCTGTGGTACGAGGACGATGGTGGGAGAGGACCCCAGCGGGGCGGTGGGTGAGAGGGCGAGACAGGTGGGCTGTGCTTTGAGGTGGTCAGGCTAACCAGGGGGCTGGGGCTGGGGCAGCAGTGTAGGAAGCAGGCAAGGGAAGGAGAGAAACAAGGATAGGAGTCAGAGTCTAGGCGAGGTCTGAATTGAGTGGGGCATTCTACAGCCCCAGAAACGAAGGTAACCTCTCATCAGGAAACACCTTCAATCCGCCAAGTCTCAGGTCTGTGTGTGTGTGTGTGTGTGTGTGTGTGTGTGTGTGTGTGTGTGTGTGTGTGGCGGGGTGTGTGGTGGCGTGTGGAGCTTAGGGGATGTGGTTGGGGAGAGTGGCATGTGAGGATGAGGTCGAGAAGTAAAGAGGCTTCAAAGGAGAGTTACCATATGATCCAGCAACCCCACTGCAGGGTATAGATGTGGGAAAGATGAAATCTCCGCTTCGAAAATATACAAGTACCGCACCCCTCCTCCACGTTCCTAGCAACACTATTTGCAATAGCTGAGACCCGGGATGAACCCAAAGTCCCATGAGTGGACGAAGGATCTAAAAGGATGCGTTGCATAAATATACCGTAGAATATCACTCAGCCATAAAGGAGGATGGAATATTGTCATTTGAGGCCACATGGATGGAACTAGAGTCCATCAAATTACGTGAAGTAAGTCAGACTGAGAAATATAAATATTATATAATATCACTTCCGGGTGGAATCTAAAACATAATAGACATGAATCTATGGACAAAACAGAAACACACTCCACAGACATCGAAAACCAACTGACGGTTATGCGAGGGGAAAGGGAAGGCTGGAGGGATCAGTTAGGAGTGTGGGATTAACAGATACACGCTACTGTGTATAAAATAGAGAAGCAACACGGACTTGCGGAATAACAGGGAACGATCTGCAATGTCTTGGAATAACCTATGAAGGAAACTAATCTGAAAATACAATATACATACAAACCGAACGACTGTGCTGTACACCCGACCTAATACAGGACTGGAAATCAACTACACTTCAACGACAACGACAACAACAATGAAGGCACCAAAGGAGAGCTACCATATGATCCAGCAACCCCACTGCTGGGTACCTACGTGGGAAAGATGAAACCTCTACTTCGAAAGGTTACATGCACCGCCCCCCTCCTCAAGGACTTCTTAGCAGCACTATTTGCAATAGCCGAGACCCAGAATGAACCCAAGGGCCCATGAGTGGACGGTGGACTTAAGAAGATGTGCTGTAGAAACCTACCATCGCATATTACTCAGCCCCAATGGACGATGAAATACTGTCATTCGCAGCCACATGAATGGACCTAGAGTCTATCACACTGTGTGAAGAAAGGCAGATATAGAGCAAGATAAATATTATATGATATCGAATTCCAGGTGGAATCTAATACATAATTGACATTTGTCTATGTACAAAATAGAAAAACACTCTGCAGACATCGATAACCAAGTGACGGGTATGCATGTGGAAAGGGAAAATTGGAGGTATCAGTTAGGAGTATGTGTTTAACAGATACACGCTACTGTGTACAAAATAGAGAAGCAACACGGACTTGCTGAATAACACAGGGAACGATACTTCAATGTCCTGGAATACCCTATAATGGAAAATAATCTGTAAATACAGTATACATTCTAAACCGAATCACTTTGCTGTGTACTTGAAACTAATACGGTCTTAGAAATCAACTACACTTCAACGACAATGAAAACAACAATGAAGGCACCAATGGAGAGTTACCATATGATCCAGCCGTCCCCATCCTGAGTATGTATGCGGAAAAGACAAAACCTCTAATTGGGAAAGATACGTACACCTCAATGTTCATAGCAGCACCGTGGGCCATAGCCATGACAGGGGAAAAAATCCCAGGTGTCATTCCGTGGATGATTGGCTTAAGGAAATTTGAGATATAGATAGGTAGAGAGAGAGATAGAAAGATAGAGAGATCGATCGATAGATATCGATAGAAAAACAGATAAGAGAGAGAGAGATTTTCAATGTATTAAAATCAATCTCATGGAATATTACTCAGCCATAAAAAGCATGAGAGCTTGTCATTTGCAGTAACACGGATGGATCTAGCTAGCACCGAACCTCGTATAATAAGTCAGACAGAAGGACCAAAATACATATATGTGGAATCCAAACAATAGTACAAGTTAACCTCTGTGCAAAACAGGAACAGATTGACAGATAGAGAGAACAGCCTTACTGTTACCCAAGGGGAACGTGTACGCGAGGGATCAATTAGGAGCTGGTATTAGCGGGTACGAATAACAGGATTTATGGCACAGCACCGAGAATTATATTCAACGTCTCGTAATTACCTGTAACGGAAAGTAACGATCTATATGCGTATATATACACATGTATAGAAAAGATAATCAGTTTACTGTACCCCTGAAAATAACACAATAATGTAAATCAACTATACTTCTATTAAAATGAAAATTCAAAAATATAAAAATTAAAAATGAGGCCAAACGGACACACGCAAGGGCAGTACCCTTGACAAAGTAGGATTTGATGGTGCTGGGGGGTGGTGTCGCTAGGTGGGGTGCCAGTGGTGGGAGGAGGGCTTCAGGGGAGGGGGTGGTGTTTGTTGTTGGGGTGTTGGTGGTGATGGTGGTTTTAGTGGTGGGGGAGCGGGCGGGTGTTCGAAAAATATTTCGGCTGAGGGACGTAAAGTGAACATAGAGTGCACTCTGCCCTGATATTGTGGAATTCCTCTTTGGAATTCCTCGTGCAGGATAACGCTTTGGGGACACTCCTGGGGAGTGCAATGTAGCCCTCCCAGGGGCGGCAGCTTTTCGGTTCCTGGTTGAGCAAACACTGTGTAACTTTCCGAGTGTGGGGAGAGTGAGGCAGAGAGCGGGGAAGCGCGGTGAAACGTGAAGAGGTGGGGCGAGCGGGTGCCAGTGTAGGGTATTCCTTCCAGTGCACCGTGTGACCCCAGCGGGATCAGGGTAAGAAAGAGAAAAGGGACAAGGAAGGTGTGTGGGCGCGAGAGTGGCTGAGCCCGCAAGGCGTCAGGTCACGGAGGCTTGGCTCTCGGGGTTGGGGTTTTCGTCCCACGGAGGGTAGGGGGCGCCGGCGTGGGCAGGACAGGAGAGGGAAGGTGCGGCGGTGGGCTGCGGGTGGGAGCATGCTGTGGTAGGACAGGTGCCTTGAGCGTGGGAGAGGGGAAGCCTAGCTCCGCTGTGGGCTGCGGGACCAAAAGGGGACTGGGTCGCTGCATGGGCCGGGAATCGAACCCGGGCCTCCCGCGTGGCAGGCGAGAATTCTACCACTGAACCACCCATGCACCGATGGCCGCCGCCGCCCGACGCCGCCCCAGCGGCGCTCGCCGCCAACCGCCAGACACTGGTGGCTCGCTGCTCGCCCATGGACATCCGCTCCATGTGAGCAGGAGGCGGTGAGTGACCTGAAGGAGAGGCTCCGGGGGAACGGGGAGGACCCCCAGGGCACGGCGCGGTCGGAGGGAAGGAGGGACGCAGGGACGGAGGCGGACTCGGCCCAACCTGCGCTTCCGAATCTGCCGTCCAGGGCCGCCGCCAGACTGTCAGTGTCGCCGGAGGAAGCCAGGAACCGGACCCAGCCTGGCCTGCGCCCGAATTCCAGTCAGGGCAGGCGACGCGTGGCAGGTGCGGCTGAGCTCCGACGCTCCTCACAGCGACCGCCGGCCCTGGCCCAAAGTCCCTCTGGCGCCTGGCTTTCTCGCTCGTGCCGGGCGTTGGCGGGCAGCAGGCTGGAGAGGGGATGGGAGCTCGGGCTGTGAGGAGACAGCGAGTGTGGGACATGGGCGCCTGGGAGCGCCGCCGCCGCCGCCGCCGCCGCGCCAATGACCAGCGCTGTCTGAGCCTGGCTTCTGCGCTCCTGCCGGCCGCTCTCCCGAAGGGTCCCGCTCCGGTGCGTTGGTCGTGAGGAGGAGCACTTTGGCCGAGTGGCTGCTGGCTCGTGGACAGCCGTCTGAGGGAGCGCGCCGGGGTGTGGCTGGGTCCGGCCGGGGCAGCGGCTTCTCGCGTGAACATGCGCTGTGGCGCCAAGGTGGGTGAAAGAAGTGCCGCGAAGGCCTGCACTGCGAAGGCGAGGAGGGCGTGTGTCCTGAACGGCAGTTTCCAGAGGGTTCCCCCTGGGCTGTTTCCGTGAGGCCGGCGCACAGGACTGGGCAGGAAGAGCAGCTGTGGCTGAGGAGGTCCTGCGTGTGAGAGGCGTCGTGTGGGTGTCGCGTCGAGGGGGCCGGAGTCTGGGGAGCTGGCAAGAGTGCGAGGCAGGAACGGAGTGTGAGGCGGTAGGGTGTTGTCCAGGCCCGGGACGGGCCGGGTGCAGCATTTGTTGGGCGGGCCAAAAAAGGCTGGCTTGTCAGGAGTGGGATTCGAACCCACGCCTCCAGGGGAGACTGCGACCTGAACGCAGCGCCTTAGACCGCTCGGCCATCCTGACGGCGGGCCTGGGCGCGTCGCCGCTCGGCTGGCTGGGACCCGACGCGACGCGGACACCGATGCCCTTGGCCCGACGCGGTGCTCTGCGCCAGGGGGCGGCCGTCCGGCTGCGCGACGGACCGGGCGCGCGCCGGCCAACGGGGCAGCGAGGCCAGCCGTCGCGCCCGGCTCCGCCGCCGCCGCCCCCTCGCCCACCCCTGGCCCGGGACCCAGCCGTGTGCCGCGTCCGGCCAGCTTCTGCCGCCGGCCGCGCCCACCCCTCCGCCTCTTCTCCCGGGACGTGGCACGGCGAGCGCCCACCTCCTCCTCACAGCCTTGCTTGAGCTCTCCGGCCCCCTCGGGCCCCCTCCTCCCGGCGCGATCCTGGCGTCGGGGGCTATAGGCAGCGCGCACTGGGAGTTTCCAGCGCCACGCGGATCCGTGTCCCTGGCGGGGTCCCGGGCTGCCTCCTTGCATGACGCGTTTGGTGTGGTGTCGGGTCGGGTCGGGTCGGGTCGGGCACGTGGCGGGCGCCCGTGGTGGGCAGAGGGCCGAGGGCAGGGGGTAGGCGACTGCAGGCAGCCGGAGAGCAGTCGGGCGCCCGCGTGGCCGCCGCCGTCCTCGTTAGTATAGTGGTGAGTATCCCCGCCTGTCACGCGGGAGACCGGGGTTCGATTCCCCGACGGGGAGGCCACACGCCCCTTTTTGGTGGCTGGCGCCGCTCTCTGTCCAGCCGCCTGGCCCCAACGGCCCTTCTTCTCGTCCCTCCGCCCTCCAGCGGGGCCTGCCCACCCTCGACCGCCTCCAGCCCTCCACCCCTGCAACCCCTTGCCCGTCCTCCTCGCCGGGCGCTCGGGCGCCACGGCCGAGCGAGGGCCTCCTCTCGACCCCACAAGCGCCCGACGACATTGCGGCCCGCCCACAGTGGCTGCCGCAGTGGGCTCCTTGCGACGCGACGCACACCTGCACAGCTTCACGGCTGCCGGGACGGGTGTGGGGCGGATGAGTCCCGTCCCCTTTCGGTGCCGGGGAGTGGCCTCGCCCAACAGCCGTTGGAGAAGGGCTTTGGCGAGCGGGGAACCAGAGGTGGCGTGCCCGCGGAGGGGTCGGGCCGCGGCGTGCAGCCGAGGGCCCGGCAGCAGCAAGGCAGCGACAGCGCGCCCCCACCCCGCCCCCCGCCCCAGAAGCGTTCGGGCCGGGGGCGAGGGCAGCTGCGTAGGGCTGGAGCGCTTGAGGCGCCCGGGGCGGCCGACGGTGGCGCCTGACGCAGCGCAGAGCTGCTGGCGGACGGGGCGTCGGGGCCGGGCTGCGCCCGGCCGCCGCAGGGGCAGCGGCGGCGGCGGCGAGACCGCGCTCCGGCGAGCCCGGGGCCGGCGTGTCGGGGCGGCCCGGGCTGTGCAGCGTTGGTGGTATAGTGGTGAGCATAGCTGCCTTCCAAGCAGTTGACCCGGGTTCGATTCCCGGCCAACGCAGCGGGCCCATCTTTTGCCGAGCTCCACGGCCGGCCCTCCCGCCCGGGGCCCGTGAGGGAGAGCTGGGAGCTGGGCGCAGAAAAGAGGGAGCTAGGTGGCCTGCGGCTTCTCGCGCGTGTGCGGGAAGGAGGCGCGCAGTGTTTTGAGGGTGCCAGCAAGCAGGAAGAACGCTAGGGCACGTGGCTTGCCAGGGGCGGAGGGCGGCTGGACGTGGAAAGGCCGGGCCTTGGCGCCAAGGCAGCGCCCAGTGGCTGGGTCGAGCAGAGGCAGGCCCGACGCGGAGCCCGACGCTCCCTGGTGGTCTAGTGGTTAGGATTCGGCGCTCTCACCGCCGCGGCCCGGGTTCGATTCCCGGTCAGGGAAGCATTTCTTCTTCCTCTCCGCCTACCAACCTCCCCAGCGCGTCCACAAACACTCCGCCCCCACCCCACCACCACCCCCCTTTTAGCCCACGCGCCAAGCCAACTCGTCCGCTCCTTCTCCCCCGCCCCGTGACCTCAGCGCCCCGACAAGAGCCACCCGGTACCCTCCACCTGCAGCCCCAGGCCCTGGCGTGCAACCTCCACCCTCGTGCCCCGCCAAAACTTTCGGCCTCGCGCGCCCACCCACTCGAGGCCTTCGGCGACGACTCCTGCTCCGACGCTTGCCCCAGCCCCAAACACGACTGGCCGGCGCAGCCGTGGCCACGAGCGTGCTTGGACTCTCAAGCGGCACTGCTTCCGCCACCACAATCCTCGCGGCTGACAAGCCACCCTCTCTTCCCAGCTCAGGCGGTGGTGCTGCTGCTTGTGCTGGTGGTGCTGCTGGTGCTGCTGGTGCTGCTGGTGACGGTGCTGGTGGCCGTGGTGGACAGGGTGCTGGCGATGGCGCTGCAGGTTGTGGCGGCGGCGGCGGTGGTGGTGGTTGGCGGCATCACTGGTGGCCGCGTCGACGGAAAGCGGAAGGCGCGGGAGAGGGCCCTCCGTCTCCAAGTTGGGCCACTTGCCGGGACTGGCCGTCCCTTACGTCTCCTTTCAAGCCAGCGACCAGTCCCGATGGCTTACCTGCTGCGTGCCAGCTCCTGGGCTGCCCTCGAAGCCCGTGGGCCTGTCGTTGGCCTTCAAGGACGCGGGGGTCTTGAACCGCGCAGGGGAGCAGACAGGCTGCCGGGAGGCGGAGGTGTGAAAAGGAACCTGGCCACGTGCTTGTAGTTGGTCGAAAGGGCAGTGGAGGTGAGAAAGCAGGCAGAAACCGGATGCCGCCCGGGAAACTTTAGCTATGCAAGTGGCAGGGTGTGGAGACAGATGCGTGGCAGGGTGGACTACCAGCCAACATGGTATTCGGATTGCATTACCGGTACTCTCAGTCCTGTCACAGAGAGGCAAGAACGTTACCGACGATACCTCCCCCTCCACTAACAGCAAACACACACACACACACACACACGCACACGCGCGCGCACACACACACACACACACATACACACACACCAGAGTCACACACACACACACACACACACACACACATGCACCCCTCACCTGGCTATGACTTCTAATATTCCCCATTCCCACGTTACTATCTATTATTGGATGGACTCCATCCCTCTCTTCAGCCTGTCTTCACCTTCTCCTATGGATTCTGGCCATGGTGAATCACCGACCTCGGTCTCCTCTCAGGCCAGGCTTGGGCGCGTCTGTCAGCAAAGGGTTTGGTGTGCGGTTCACAGCTTGTTTCCTTCAGAGGCAGAGTGGACAGCCGATGAGCTGCAGCGTTTGGCGGCAGCAGTATAGTCGCTGGATTTAGACCAAGCCGGTTCCCCTGTGGAAGGGAGCCCCTGTCGGCATATGGGTGCATCCCATCACCGCAGGCGCTTTTGTCAACGCCCTTGTGGGTGTGTTCGGGGTGAGTGTGGGTGGGCGAGAGTACGGGGTGAAGGTGTTTGTCGCCGTGGTTGGGGGCCACACCACGAGGCTTAGGGAACGGAGCCAGACGACCCCATAGAGAAGGGCCGGCCTTGAGCCTCGGGTTGGGAGGTGGCAGGACGAGTCCAGGGCACTGGGTGGAGCGCAGGTGCGAAGGAGAGGAGTGGGGCTTGCGGGGAACTGGCTAGGAGAGTAGTTGGCCACTCAGGCAGGGGCTCTGCCGAAGCTTGGGCCCGCGGTTGCCCTTGGCCCCCCAATTGCGTGCGGTGTGCGGGTGGGTCCGATGTAGGGAAGAGGGTGGCCATGGAGTAGGAGTGGGTCTGAGGAGCCCGTGGGAGGCCAGGAGTGGCGGAAGTGAGTCTTCTGCACCGGATGTGTGAGAGAGGGGCTGGGGAACTAGGGGCTGGTGGCGGGTAGAGGGGAGCGAGCCTGGAGTCTTCGAGGAAGGGCAGATAGCAAGCAGGGGGGGTGAGTGGGCTGTGGTACGAGGACGATGGTGGGAGAGGACCCCAGCGGGGCGGTGGGTGAGAGGGCGAGACAGGTGGGCTGTGCTTTGAGGTGGTCAGGCTAACCAGGGGGCTGGGGCTGGGGCAGCAGTGTAGGAAGCAGGCAAGGGAAGGAGAGAAACAAGGATAGGAGTCAGAGTCTAGGCGAGGTCTGAATTGAGTGGGGCATTCTACAGCCCCAGAAACGAAGGTAACCTCTCATCAGGAAACACCTTCAATCCGCCAAGTCTCAGGTCTGTGTGTGTGTGTGTGTGTGTGTGTGTGTGTGTGTGTGTGTGTGTGTGTGTGTGTGGCGGGGTGTGTGGTGGCGTGTGGAGCTTAGGGGATGTGGTTGGGGAGAGTGGCATGTGAGGATGAGGTCGAGAAGTAAAGAGGCTTCAAAGGAGAGTTACCATATGATCCAGCAACCCCACTGCAGGGTATAGATGTGGGAAAGATGAAATCTCCGCTTCGAAAATATACAAGTACCGCACCCCTCCTCCACGTTCCTAGCAACACTATTTGCAATAGCTGAGACCCGGGATGAACCCAAAGTCCCATGAGTGGACGAAGGATCTAAAAGGATGCGTTGCATAAATATACCGTAGAATATCACTCAGCCATAAAGGAGGATGGAATATTGTCATTTGAGGCCACATGGATGGAACTAGAGTCCATCAAATTACGTGAAGTAAGTCAGACTGAGAAATATAAATATTATATAATATCACTTCCGGGTGGAATCTAAAACATAATAGACATGAATCTATGGACAAAACAGAAACACACTCCACAGACATCGAAAACCAACTGACGGTTATGCGAGGGGAAAGGGAAGGCTGGAGGGATCAGTTAGGAGTGTGGGATTAACAGATACACGCTACTGTGTATAAAATAGAGAAGCAACACGGACTTGCGGAATAACAGGGAACGATCTGCAATGTCTTGGAATAACCTATGAAGGAAACTAATCTGAAAATACAATATACATACAAACCGAACGACTGTGCTGTACACCCGACCTAATACAGGACTGGAAATCAACTACACTTCAACGACAACGACAACAACAATGAAGGCACCAAAGGAGAGCTACCATATGATCCAGCAACCCCACTGCTGGGTACCTACGTGGGAAAGATGAAACCTCTACTTCGAAAGGTTACATGCACCGCCCCCCTCCTCAAGGACTTCTTAGCAGCACTATTTGCAATAGCCGAGACCCAGAATGAACCCAAGGGCCCATGAGTGGACGGTGGACTTAAGAAGATGTGCTGTAGAAACCTACCATCGCATATTACTCAGCCCCAATGGACGATGAAATACTGTCATTCGCAGCCACATGAATGGACCTAGAGTCTATCACACTGTGTGAAGAAAGGCAGATATAGAGCAAGATAAATATTATATGATATCGAATTCCAGGTGGAATCTAATACATAATTGACATTTGTCTATGTACAAAATAGAAAAACACTCTGCAGACATCGATAACCAAGTGACGGGTATGCATGTGGAAAGGGAAAATTGGAGGTATCAGTTAGGAGTATGTGTTTAACAGATACACGCTACTGTGTACAAAATAGAGAAGCAACACGGACTTGCTGAATAACACAGGGAACGATACTTCAATGTCCTGGAATACCCTATAATGGAAAATAATCTGTAAATACAGTATACATTCTAAACCGAATCACTTTGCTGTGTACTTGAAACTAATACGGTCTTAGAAATCAACTACACTTCAACGACAATGAAAACAACAATGAAGGCACCAATGGAGAGTTACCATATGATCCAGCCGTCCCCATCCTGAGTATGTATGCGGAAAAGACAAAACCTCTAATTGGGAAAGATACGTACACCTCAATGTTCATAGCAGCACCGTGGGCCATAGCCATGACAGGGGAAAAAATCCCAGGTGTCATTCCGTGGATGATTGGCTTAAGGAAATTTGAGATATAGATAGGTAGAGAGAGAGATAGAAAGATAGAGAGATCGATCGATAGATATCGATAGAAAAACAGATAAGAGAGAGAGAGATTTTCAATGTATTAAAATCAATCTCATGGAATATTACTCAGCCATAAAAAGCATGAGAGCTTGTCATTTGCAGTAACACGGATGGATCTAGCTAGCACCGAACCTCGTATAATAAGTCAGACAGAAGGACCAAAATACATATATGTGGAATCCAAACAATAGTACAAGTTAACCTCTGTGCAAAACAGGAACAGATTGACAGATAGAGAGAACAGCCTTACTGTTACCCAAGGGGAACGTGTACGCGAGGGATCAATTAGGAGCTGGTATTAGCGGGTACGAATAACAGGATTTATGGCACAGCACCGAGAATTATATTCAACGTCTCGTAATTACCTGTAACGGAAAGTAACGATCTATATGCGTATATATACACATGTATAGAAAAGATAATCAGTTTACTGTACCCCTGAAAATAACACAATAATGTAAATCAACTATACTTCTATTAAAATGAAAATTCAAAAATATAAAAATTAAAAATGAGGCCAAACGGACACACGCAAGGGCAGTACCCTTGACAAAGTAGGATTTGATGGTGCTGGGGGGTGGTGTCGCTAGGTGGGGTGCCAGTGGTGGGAGGAGGGCTTCAGGGGAGGGGGTGGTGTTTGTTGTTGGGGTGTTGGTGGTGATGGTGGTTTTAGTGGTGGGGGAGCGGGCGGGTGTTCGAAAAATATTTCGGCTGAGGGACGTAAAGTGAACATAGAGTGCACTCTGCCCTGATATTGTGGAATTCCTCTTTGGAATTCCTCGTGCAGGATAACGCTTTGGGGACACTCCTGGGGAGTGCAATGTAGCCCTCCCAGGGGCGGCAGCTTTTCGGTTCCTGGTTGAGCAAACACTGTGTAACTTTCCGAGTGTGGGGAGAGTGAGGCAGAGAGCGGGGAAGCGCGGTGAAACGTGAAGAGGTGGGGCGAGCGGGTGCCAGTGTAGGGTATTCCTTCCAGTGCACCGTGTGACCCCAGCGGGATCAGGGTAAGAAAGAGAAAAGGGACAAGGAAGGTGTGTGGGCGCGAGAGTGGCTGAGCCCGCAAGGCGTCAGGTCACGGAGGCTTGGCTCTCGGGGTTGGGGTTTTCGTCCCACGGAGGGTAGGGGGCGCCGGCGTGGGCAGGACAGGAGAGGGAAGGTGCGGCGGTGGGCTGCGGGTGGGAGCATGCTGTGGTAGGACAGGTGCCTTGAGCGTGGGAGAGGGGAAGCCTAGCTCCGCTGTGGGCTGCGGGACCAAAAGGGGACTGGGTCGCTGCATGGGCCGGGAATCGAACCCGGGCCTCCCGCGTGGCAGGCGAGAATTCTACCACTGAACCACCCATGCACCGATGGCCGCCGCCGCCCGACGCCGCCCCAGCGGCGCTCGCCGCCAACCGCCAGACACTGGTGGCTCGCTGCTCGCCCATGGACATCCGCTCCATGTGAGCAGGAGGCGGTGAGTGACCTGAAGGAGAGGCTCCGGGGGAACGGGGAGGACCCCCAGGGCACGGCGCGGTCGGAGGGAAGGAGGGACGCAGGGACGGAGGCGGACTCGGCCCAACCTGCGCTTCCGAATCTGCCGTCCAGGGCCGCCGCCAGACTGTCAGTGTCGCCGGAGGAAGCCAGGAACCGGACCCAGCCTGGCCTGCGCCCGAATTCCAGTCAGGGCAGGCGACGCGTGGCAGGTGCGGCTGAGCTCCGACGCTCCTCACAGCGACCGCCGGCCCTGGCCCAAAGTCCCTCTGGCGCCTGGCTTTCTCGCTCGTGCCGGGCGTTGGCGGGCAGCAGGCTGGAGAGGGGATGGGAGCTCGGGCTGTGAGGAGACAGCGAGTGTGGGACATGGGCGCCTGGGAGCGCCGCCGCCGCCGCCGCCGCCGCGCCAATGACCAGCGCTGTCTGAGCCTGGCTTCTGCGCTCCTGCCGGCCGCTCTCCCGAAGGGTCCCGCTCCGGTGCGTTGGTCGTGAGGAGGAGCACTTTGGCCGAGTGGCTGCTGGCTCGTGGACAGCCGTCTGAGGGAGCGCGCCGGGGTGTGGCTGGGTCCGGCCGGGGCAGCGGCTTCTCGCGTGAACATGCGCTGTGGCGCCAAGGTGGGTGAAAGAAGTGCCGCGAAGGCCTGCACTGCGAAGGCGAGGAGGGCGTGTGTCCTGAACGGCAGTTTCCAGAGGGTTCCCCCTGGGCTGTTTCCGTGAGGCCGGCGCACAGGACTGGGCAGGAAGAGCAGCTGTGGCTGAGGAGGTCCTGCGTGTGAGAGGCGTCGTGTGGGTGTCGCGTCGAGGGGGCCGGAGTCTGGGGAGCTGGCAAGAGTGCGAGGCAGGAACGGAGTGTGAGGCGGTAGGGTGTTGTCCAGGCCCGGGACGGGCCGGGTGCAGCATTTGTTGGGCGGGCCAAAAAAGGCTGGCTTGTCAGGAGTGGGATTCGAACCCACGCCTCCAGGGGAGACTGCGACCTGAACGCAGCGCCTTAGACCGCTCGGCCATCCTGACGGCGGGCCTGGGCGCGTCGCCGCTCGGCTGGCTGGGACCCGACGCGACGCGGACACCGATGCCCTTGGCCCGACGCGGTGCTCTGCGCCAGGGGGCGGCCGTCCGGCTGCGCGACGGACCGGGCGCGCGCCGGCCAACGGGGCAGCGAGGCCAGCCGTCGCGCCCGGCTCCGCCGCCGCCGCCCCCTCGCCCACCCCTGGCCCGGGACCCAGCCGTGTGCCGCGTCCGGCCAGCTTCTGCCGCCGGCCGCGCCCACCCCTCCGCCTCTTCTCCCGGGACGTGGCACGGCGAGCGCCCACCTCCTCCTCACAGCCTTGCTTGAGCTCTCCGGCCCCCTCGGGCCCCCTCCTCCCGGCGCGATCCTGGCGTCGGGGGCTATAGGCAGCGCGCACTGGGAGTTTCCAGCGCCACGCGGATCCGTGTCCCTGGCGGGGTCCCGGGCTGCCTCCTTGCATGACGCGTTTGGTGTGGTGTCGGGTCGGGTCGGGTCGGGTCGGGCACGTGGCGGGCGCCCGTGGTGGGCAGAGGGCCGAGGGCAGGGGGTAGGCGACTGCAGGCAGCCGGAGAGCAGTCGGGCGCCCGCGTGGCCGCCGCCGTCCTCGTTAGTATAGTGGTGAGTATCCCCGCCTGTCACGCGGGAGACCGGGGTTCGATTCCCCGACGGGGAGGCCACACGCCCCTTTTTGGTGGCTGGCGCCGCTCTCTGTCCAGCCGCCTGGCCCCAACGGCCCTTCTTCTCGTCCCTCCGCCCTCCAGCGGGGCCTGCCCACCCTCGACCGCCTCCAGCCCTCCACCCCTGCAACCCCTTGCCCGTCCTCCTCGCCGGGCGCTCGGGCGCCACGGCCGAGCGAGGGCCTCCTCTCGACCCCACAAGCGCCCGACGACATTGCGGCCCGCCCACAGTGGCTGCCGCAGTGGGCTCCTTGCGACGCGACGCACACCTGCACAGCTTCACGGCTGCCGGGACGGGTGTGGGGCGGATGAGTCCCGTCCCCTTTCGGTGCCGGGGAGTGGCCTCGCCCAACAGCCGTTGGAGAAGGGCTTTGGCGAGCGGGGAACCAGAGGTGGCGTGCCCGCGGAGGGGTCGGGCCGCGGCGTGCAGCCGAGGGCCCGGCAGCAGCAAGGCAGCGACAGCGCGCCCCCACCCCGCCCCCCGCCCCAGAAGCGTTCGGGCCGGGGGCGAGGGCAGCTGCGTAGGGCTGGAGCGCTTGAGGCGCCCGGGGCGGCCGACGGTGGCGCCTGACGCAGCGCAGAGCTGCTGGCGGACGGGGCGTCGGGGCCGGGCTGCGCCCGGCCGCCGCAGGGGCAGCGGCGGCGGCGGCGAGACCGCGCTCCGGCGAGCCCGGGGCCGGCGTGTCGGGGCGGCCCGGGCTGTGCAGCGTTGGTGGTATAGTGGTGAGCATAGCTGCCTTCCAAGCAGTTGACCCGGGTTCGATTCCCGGCCAACGCAGCGGGCCCATCTTTTGCCGAGCTCCACGGCCGGCCCTCCCGCCCGGGGCCCGTGAGGGAGAGCTGGGAGCTGGGCGCAGAAAAGAGGGAGCTAGGTGGCCTGCGGCTTCTCGCGCGTGTGCGGGAAGGAGGCGCGCAGTGTTTTGAGGGTGCCAGCAAGCAGGAAGAACGCTAGGGCACGTGGCTTGCCAGGGGCGGAGGGCGGCTGGACGTGGAAAGGCCGGGCCTTGGCGCCAAGGCAGCGCCCAGTGGCTGGGTCGAGCAGAGGCAGGCCCGACGCGGAGCCCGACGCTCCCTGGTGGTCTAGTGGTTAGGATTCGGCGCTCTCACCGCCGCGGCCCGGGTTCGATTCCCGGTCAGGGAAGCATTTCTTCTTCCTCTCCGCCTACCAACCTCCCCAGCGCGTCCACAAACACTCCGCCCCCACCCCACCACCACCCCCCTTTTAGCCCACGCGCCAAGCCAACTCGTCCGCTCCTTCTCCCCCGCCCCGTGACCTCAGCGCCCCGACAAGAGCCACCCGGTACCCTCCACCTGCAGCCCCAGGCCCTGGCGTGCAACCTCCACCCTCGTGCCCCGCCAAAACTTTCGGCCTCGCGCGCCCACCCACTCGAGGCCTTCGGCGACGACTCCTGCTCCGACGCTTGCCCCAGCCCCAAACACGACTGGCCGGCGCAGCCGTGGCCACGAGCGTGCTTGGACTCTCAAGCGGCACTGCTTCCGCCACCACAATCCTCGCGGCTGACAAGCCACCCTCTCTTCCCAGCTCAGGCGGTGGTGCTGCTGCTTGTGCTGGTGGTGCTGCTGGTGCTGCTGGTGCTGCTGGTGACGGTGCTGGTGGCCGTGGTGGACAGGGTGCTGGCGATGGCGCTGCAGGTTGTGGCGGCGGCGGCGGTGGTGGTGGTTGGCGGCATCACTGGTGGCCGCGTCGACGGAAAGCGGAAGGCGCGGGAGAGGGCCCTCCGTCTCCAAGTTGGGCCACTTGCCGGGACTGGCCGTCCCTTACGTCTCCTTTCAAGCCAGCGACCAGTCCCGATGGCTTACCTGCTGCGTGCCAGCTCCTGGGCTGCCCTCGAAGCCCGTGGGCCTGTCGTTGGCCTTCAAGGACGCGGGGGTCTTGAACCGCGCAGGGGAGCAGACAGGCTGCCGGGAGGCGGAGGTGTGAAAAGGAACCTGGCCACGTGCTTGTAGTTGGTCGAAAGGGCAGTGGAGGTGAGAAAGCAGGCAGAAACCGGATGCCGCCCGGGAAACTTTAGCTATGCAAGTGGCAGGGTGTGGAGACAGATGCGTGGCAGGGTGGACTACCAGCCAACATGGTATTCGGATTGCATTACCGGTACTCTCAGTCCTGTCACAGAGAGGCAAGAACGTTACCGACGATACCTCCCCCTCCACTAACAGCAAACACACACACACACACGCACACGCGCGCGCACACACACACACACACATACACACACACCAGAGTCACACACACACACACACACACACACACACATGCACCCCTCACCTGGCTATGACTTCTAATATTCCCCATTCCCACGTTACTATCTATTATTGGATGGACTCCATCCCTCTCTTCAGCCTGTCTTCACCTTCTCCTATGGATTCTGGCCATGGTGAATCACCGACCTCGGTCTCCTCTCAGGCCAGGCTTGGGCGCGTCTGTCAGCAAAGGGTTTGGTGTGCGGTTCACAGCTTGTTTCCTTCAGAGGCAGAGTGGACAGCCGATGAGCTGCAGCGTTTGGCGGCAGCAGTATAGTCGCTGGATTTAGACCAAGCCGGTTCCCCTGTGGAAGGGAGCCCCTGTCGGCATATGGGTGCATCCCATCACCGCAGGCGCTTTTGTCAACGCCCTTGTGGGTGTGTTCGGGGTGAGTGTGGGTGGGCGAGAGTACGGGGTGAAGGTGTTTGTCGCCGTGGTTGGGGGCCACACCACGAGGCTTAGGGAACGGAGCCAGACGACCCCATAGAGAAGGGCCGGCCTTGAGCCTCGGGTTGGGAGGTGGCAGGACGAGTCCAGGGCACTGGGTGGAGCGCAGGTGCGAAGGAGAGGAGTGGGGCTTGCGGGGAACTGGCTAGGAGAGTAGTTGGCCACTCAGGCAGGGGCTCTGCCGAAGCTTGGGCCCGCGGTTGCCCTTGGCCCCCCAATTGCGTGCGGTGTGCGGGTGGGTCCGATGTAGGGAAGAGGGTGGCCATGGAGTAGGAGTGGGTCTGAGGAGCCCGTGGGAGGCCAGGAGTGGCGGAAGTGAGTCTTCTGCACCGGATGTGTGAGAGAGGGGCTGGTGGCGGGTAGAGGGGAGCGAGCCTGGAGTCTTCGAGGAAGGGCAGGTAGCAAGCAGGGGGGGTGAGTGGGCTGTGGTACGAGGACGATGGTGGGAGAGGACCCCAGCGGGGCGGTGGGTGAGAGGGCGAGACAGGTGGGCTGTGCTTTGAGGTGGTCAGGCTAACCAGGGGGCTGGGGCTGGGGCAGCAGTGTAGGAAGCAGGCAAGGGAAGGAGAGAAACAAGGATAGGAGTCAGAGTCTAGGCGAGGTCTGAATTGAGTGGGGCATTCTACAGCCCCAGAAACGAAGGTAACCTCTCATCAGGAAACACCTTCAATCCGCCAAGTCTCAGGTCTGTGTGTGTGTGTGTGTGTGTGTGTGTGTGTGTGTGTGTGTGTGTGTGGCGGGGTGTGTGGTGGCGTGTGGAGCTTAGGGGATGTGGTTGGGGAGAGTGGCATGTGAGGATGAGGTCGAGAAGTAAAGAGGCTTCAAAGGAGAGTTACCATATGATCCAGCAACCCCACTGCAGGGTATAGATGTGGGAAAGATGAAATCTCCGCTTCGAAAATATACAAGTACCGCACCCCTCCTCCACGTTCCTAGCAACACTATTTGCAATAGCTGAGACCCGGGATGAACCCAAAGTCCCATGAGTGGACGAAGGATCTAAAAGGATGCGTTGCATAAATATACCGTAGAATATCACTCAGCCATAAAGGAGGATGGAATATTGTCATTTGAGGCCACATGGATGGAACTAGAGTCCATCAAATTACGTGAAGTAAGTCAGACTGAGAAATATAAATATTATATAATATCACTTCCGGGTGGAATCTAAAACATAATAGACATGAATCTATGGACAAAACAGAAACACACTCCACAGACATCGAAAACCAACTGACGGTTATGCGAGGGGAAAGGGAAGGCTGGAGGGATCAGTTAGGAGTGTGGGATTAACAGATACACGCTACTGTGTATAAAATAGAGAAGCAACACGGACTTGCGGAATAACAGGGAACGATCTGCAATGTCTTGGAATAACCTATGAAGGAAACTAATCTGAAAATACAATATACATACAAACCGAACGACTGTGCTGTACACCCGACCTAATACAGGACTGGAAATCAACTACACTTCAACGACAACGACAACAACAATGAAGGCACCAAAGGAGAGCTACCATATGATCCAGCAACCCCACTGCTGGGTACCTACGTGGGAAAGATGAAACCTCTACTTCGAAAGGTTACATGCACCGCCCCCCTCCTCAAGGACTTCTTAGCAGCACTATTTGCAATAGCCGAGACCCAGAATGAACCCAAGGGCCCATGAGTGGACGGTGGACTTAAGAAGATGTGCTGTAGAAACCTACCATCGCATATTACTCAGCCCCAATGGACGATGAAATACTGTCATTCGCAGCCACATGAATGGACCTAGAGTCTATCACACTGTGTGAAGAAAGGCAGATATAGAGCAAGATAAATATTATATGATATCGAATTCCAGGTGGAATCTAATACATAATTGACATTTGTCTATGTACAAAATAGAAAAACACTCTGCAGACATCGATAACCAAGTGACGGGTATGCATGTGGAAAGGGAAAATTGGAGGTATCAGTTAGGAGTATGTGTTTAACAGATACACGCTACTGTGTACAAAATAGAGAAGCAACACGGACTTGCTGAATAACACAGGGAACGATACTTCAATGTCCTGGAATACCCTATAATGGAAAATAATCTGTAAATACAGTATACATTCTAAACCGAATCACTTTGCTGTGTACTTGAAACTAATACGGTCTTAGAAATCAACTACACTTCAACGACAATGAAAACAACAATGAAGGCACCAATGGAGAGTTACCATATGATCCAGCCGTCCCCATCCTGAGTATGTATGCGGAAAAGACAAAACCTCTAATTGGGAAAGATACGTACACCTCAATGTTCATAGCAGCACCGTGGGCCATAGCCATGACAGGGGAAAAAATCCCAGGTGTCATTCCGTGGATGATTGGCTTAAGGAAATTTGAGATATAGATAGGTAGAGAGAGAGATAGAAAGATAGAGAGATCGATCGATAGATATCGATAGAAAAACAGATAAGAGAGAGAGAGATTTTCAATGTATTAAAATCAATCTCATGGAATATTACTCAGCCATAAAAAGCATGAGAGCTTGTCATTTGCAGTAACACGGATGGATCTAGCTAGCACCGAACCTCGTATAATAAGTCAGACAGAAGGACCAAAATACATATATGTGGAATCCAAACAATAGTACAAGTTAACCTCTGTGCAAAACAGGAACAGATTGACAGATAGAGAGAACAGCCTTACTGTTACCCAAGGGGAACGTGTACGCGAGGGATCAATTAGGAGCTGGTATTAGCGGGTACGAATAACAGGATTTATGGCACAGCACCGAGAATTATATTCAACGTCTCGTAATTACCTGTAACGGAAAGTAACGATCTATATGCGTATATATACACATGTATAGAAAAGATAATCAGTTTACTGTACCCCTGAAAATAACACAATAATGTAAATCAACTATACTTCTATTAAAATGAAAATTCAAAAATATAAAAATTAAAAATGAGGCCAAACGGACACACGCAAGGGCAGTACCCTTGACAAAGTAGGATTTGATGGTGCTGGGGGGTGGTGTCGCTAGGTGGGGTGCCAGTGGTGGGAGGAGGGCTTCAGGGGAGGGGGTGGTGTTTGTTGTTGGGGTGTTGGTGGTGATGGTGGTTTTAGTGGTGGGGGAGCGGGCGGGTGTTCGAAAAATATTTCGGCTGAGGGACGTAAAGTGAACATAGAGTGCACTCTGCCCTGATATTGTGGAATTCCTCTTTGGAATTCCTCGTGCAGGATAACGCTTTGGGGACACTCCTGGGGAGTGCAATGTAGCCCTCCCAGGGGCGGCAGCTTTTCGGTTCCTGGTTGAGCAAACACTGTGTAACTTTCCGAGTGTGGGGAGAGTGAGGCAGAGAGCGGGGAAGCGCGGTGAAACGTGAAGAGGTGGGGCGAGCGGGTGCCAGTGTAGGGTATTCCTTCCAGTGCACCGTGTGACCCCAGCGGGATCAGGGTAAGAAAGAGAAAAGGGACAAGGAAGGTGTGTGGGCGCGAGAGTGGCTGAGCCCGCAAGGCGTCAGGTCACGGAGGCTTGGCTCTCGGGGTTGGGGTTTTCGTCCCACGGAGGGTAGGGGGCGCCGGCGTGGGCAGGACAGGAGAGGGAAGGTGCGGCGGTGGGCTGCGGGTGGGAGCATGCTGTGGTAGGACAGGTGCCTTGAGCGTGGGAGAGGGGAAGCCTAGCTCCGCTGTGGGCTGCGGGACCAAAAGGGGACTGGGTCGCTGCATGGGCCGGGAATCGAACCCGGGCCTCCCGCGTGGCAGGCGAGAATTCTACCACTGAACCACCCATGCACCGATGGCCGCCGCCGCCCGACGCCGCCCCAGCGGCGCTCGCCGCCAACCGCCAGACACTGGTGGCTCGCTGCTCGCCCATGGACATCCGCTCCATGTGAGCAGGAGGCGGTGAGTGACCTGAAGGAGAGGCTCCGGGGGAACGGGGAGGACCCCCAGGGCACGGCGCGGTCGGAGGGAAGGAGGGACGCAGGGACGGAGGCGGACTCGGCCCAACCTGCGCTTCCGAATCTGCCGTCCAGGGCCGCCGCCAGACTGTCAGTGTCGCCGGAGGAAGCCAGGAACCGGACCCAGCCTGGCCTGCGCCCGAATTCCAGTCAGGGCAGGCGACGCGTGGCAGGTGCGGCTGAGCTCCGACGCTCCTCACAGCGACCGCCGGCCCTGGCCCAAAGTCCCTCTGGCGCCTGGCTTTCTCGCTCGTGCCGGGCGTTGGCGGGCAGCAGGCTGGAGAGGGGATGGGAGCTCGGGCTGTGAGGAGACAGCGAGTGTGGGACATGGGCGCCTGGGAGCGCCGCCGCCGCCGCCGCCGCCGCGCCAATGACCAGCGCTGTCTGAGCCTGGCTTCTGCGCTCCTGCCGGCCGCTCTCCCGAAGGGTCCCGCTCCGGTGCGTTGGTCGTGAGGAGGAGCACTTTGGCCGAGTGGCTGCTGGCTCGTGGACAGCCGTCTGAGGGAGCGCGCCGGGGTGTGGCTGGGTCCGGCCGGGGCAGCGGCTTCTCGCGTGAACATGCGCTGTGGCGCCAAGGTGGGTGAAAGAAGTGCCGCGAAGGCCTGCACTGCGAAGGCGAGGAGGGCATGTGTCCTGAACGGCAGTTTCCAGAGGGTTCCCCCTGGGCTGTTTCCGTGAGGCCGGCGCACAGGACTGGGCAGGAAGAGCAGCTGTGGCTGAGGAGGTCCTGCGTGTGAGAGGCGTCGTGTGGGTGTCGCGTCGAGGGGGCCGGAGTCTGGGGAGCTGGCAAGAGTGCGAGGCAGGAACGGAGTGTGAGGCGGTAGGGTGTTGTCCAGGCCCGGGACGGGCCGGGTGCAGCATTTGTTGGGCGGGCCAAAAAAGGCTGGCTTGTCAGGAGTGGGATTCGAACCCACGCCTCCAGGGGAGACTGCGACCTGAACGCAGCGCCTTAGACCGCTCGGCCATCCTGACGGCGGGCCTGGGCGCGTCGCCGCTCGGCTGGCTGGGACCCGACGCGACGCGGACACCGATGCCCTTGGCCCGACGCGGTGCTCTGCGCCAGGGGGCGGCCGTCCGGCTGCGCGACGGACCGGGCGCGCGCCGGCCAACGGGGCAGCGAGGCCAGCCGTCGCGCCCGGCTCCGCCGCCGCCGCCCCCTCGCCCACCCCTGGCCCGGGACCCAGCCGTGTGCCGCGTCCGGCCAGCTTCTGCCGCCGGCCGCGCCCACCCCTCCGCCTCTTCTCCCGGGACGTGGCACGGCGAGCGCCCACCTCCTCCTCACAGCCTTGCTTGAGCTCTCCGGCCCCCTCGGGCCCCCTCCTCCCGGCGCGATCCTGGCGTCGGGGGCTATAGGCAGCGCGCACTGGGAGTTTCCAGCGCCACGCGGATCCGTGTCCCTGGCGGGGTCCCGGGCTGCCTCCTTGCATGACGCGTTTGGTGTGGTGTCGGGTCGGGTCGGGTCGGGTCGGGCACGTGGCGGGCGCCCGTGGTGGGCAGAGGGCCGAGGGCAGGGGGTAGGCGACTGCAGGCAGCCGGAGAGCAGTCGGGCGCCCGCGTGGCCGCCGCCGTCCTCGTTAGTATAGTGGTGAGTATCCCCGCCTGTCACGCGGGAGACCGGGGTTCGATTCCCCGACGGGGAGGCCACACGCCCCTTTTTGGTGGCTGGCGCCGCTCTCTGTCCAGCCGCCTGGCCCCAACGGCCCTTCTTCTCGTCCCTCCGCCCTCCAGCGGGGCCTGCCCACCCTCGACCGCCTCCAGCCCTCCACCCCTGCAACCCCTTGCCCGTCCTCCTCGCCGGGCGCTCGGGCGCCACGGCCGAGCGAGGGCCTCCTCTCGACCCCACAAGCGCCCGACGACATTGCGGCCCGCCCACAGTGGCTGCCGCAGTGGGCTCCTTGCGACGCGACGCACACCTGCACAGCTTCACGGCTGCCGGGACGGGTGTGGGGCGGATGAGTCCCGTCCCCTTTCGGTGCCGGGGAGTGGCCTCGCCCAACAGCCGTTGGAGAAGGGCTTTGGCGAGCGGGGAACCAGAGGTGGCGTGCCCGCGGAGGGGTCGGGCCGCGGCGTGCAGCCGAGGGCCCGGCAGCAGCAAGGCAGCGACAGCGCGCCCCCACCCCGCCCCCCGCCCCAGAAGCGTTCGGGCCGGGGGCGAGGGCAGCTGCGTAGGGCTGGAGCGCTTGAGGCGCCCGGGGCGGCCGACGGTGGCGCCTGACGCAGCGCAGAGCTGCTGGCGGACGGGGCGTCGGGGCCGGGCTGCGCCCGGCCGCCGCAGGGGCAGCGGCGGCGGCGGCGAGACCGCGCTCCGGCGAGCCCGGGGCCGGCGTGTCGGGGCGGCCCGGGCTGTGCAGCGTTGGTGGTATAGTGGTGAGCATAGCTGCCTTCCAAGCAGTTGACCCGGGTTCGATTCCCGGCCAACGCAGCGGGCCCATCTTTTGCCGAGCTCCACGGCCGGCCCTCCCGCCCGGGGCCCGTGAGGGAGAGCTGGGAGCTGGGCGCAGAAAAGAGGGAGCTAGGTGGCCTGCGGCTTCTCGCGCGTGTGCGGGAAGGAGGCGCGCAGTGTTTTGAGGGTGCCAGCAAGCAGGAAGAACGCTAGGGCACGTGGCTTGCCAGGGGCGGAGGGCGGCTGGACGTGGAAAGGCCGGGCCTTGGCGCCAAGGCAGCGCCCAGTGGCTGGGTCGAGCAGAGGCAGGCCCGACGCGGAGCCCGACGCTCCCTGGTGGTCTAGTGGTTAGGATTCGGCGCTCTCACCGCCGCGGCCCGGGTTCGATTCCCGGTCAGGGAAGCATTTCTTCTTCCTCTCCGCCTACCAACCTCCCCAGCGCGTCCACAAACACTCCGCCCCCACCCCACCACCACCCCCCTTTTAGCCCACGCGCCAAGCCAACTCGTCCGCTCCTTCTCCCCCGCCCCGTGACCTCAGCGCCCCGACAAGAGCCACCCGGTACCCTCCACCTGCAGCCCCAGGCCCTGGCGTGCAACCTCCACCCTCGTGCCCCGCCAAAACTTTCGGCCTCGCGCGCCCACCCACTCGAGGCCTTCGGCGACGACTCCTGCTCCGACGCTTGCCCCAGCCCCAAACACGACTGGCCGGCGCAGCCGTGGCCACGAGCGTGCTTGGACTCTCAAGCGGCACTGCTTCCGCCACCACAATCCTCGCGGCTGACAAGCCACCCTCTCTTCCCAGCTCAGGCGGTGGTGCTGCTGCTTGTGCTGGTGGTGCTGCTGGTGCTGCTGGTGCTGCTGGTGACGGTGCTGGTGGCCGTGGTGGACAGGGTGCTGGCGATGGCGCTGCAGGTTGTGGCGGCGGCGGCGGTGGTGGTGGTTGGCGGCATCACTGGTGGCCGCGTCGACGGAAAGCGGAAGGCGCGGGAGAGGGCCCTCCGTCTCCAAGTTGGGCCACTTGCCGGGACTGGCCGTCCCTTACGTCTCCTTTCAAGCCAGCGACCAGTCCCGATGGCTTACCTGCTGCGTGCCAGCTCCTGGGCTGCCCTCGAAGCCCGTGGGCCTGTCGTTGGCCTTCAAGGACGCGGGGGTCTTGAACCGCGCAGGGGAGCAGACAGGCTGCCGGGAGGCGGAGGTGTGAAAAGGAACCTGGCCACGTGCTTGTAGTTGGTCGAAAGGGCAGTGGAGGTGAGAAAGCAGGCAGAAACCGGATGCCGCCCGGGAAACTTTAGCTATGCAAGTGGCAGGGTGTGGAGACAGATGCGTGGCAGGGTGGACTACCAGCCAACATGGTATTCGGATTGCATTACCGGTACTCTCAGTCCTGTCACAGAGAGGCAAGAACGTTACCGACGATACCTCCCCCTCCACTAACAGCAAACACACACACACACACGCACACGCGCGCGCACACACACACACACACATACACACACACCAGAGTCACACACACACACACACACACACACACACATGCACCCCTCACCTGGCTATGACTTCTAATATTCCCCATTCCCACGTTACTATCTATTATTGGATGGACTCCATCCCTCTCTTCAGCCTGTCTTCACCTTCTCCTATGGATTCTGGCCATGGTGAATCACCGACCTCGGTCTCCTCTCAGGCCAGGCTTGGGCGCGTCTGTCAGCAAAGGGTTTGGTGTGCGGTTCACAGCTTGTTTCCTTCAGAGGCAGAGTGGACAGCCGATGAGCTGCAGCGTTTGGCGGCAGCAGTATAGTCGCTGGATTTAGACCAAGCCGGTTCCCCTGTGGAAGGGAGCCCCTGTCGGCATATGGGTGCATCCCATCACCGCAGGCGCTTTCGTCAACGCCCTTGTGGGTGTGTTCGGGGTGAGTGTGGGTGGGCGAGAGTACGGGGTGAAGGTGTTTGTCGCTGTGGTTGGGGGCCACACCACGAGGCTTAGGGAACGGAGCCAGACGACCCCATAGAGAAGGGCCGGCCTTGAGCCTCGGGTTGGGAGGTGGCAGGACGAGTCCAGGGCACTGGGTGGAGCGCAGGTGCGAAGGAGAGGAGTGGGGCTTGCGGGGAACTGGCTAGGAGAGTAGTTGGCCACTCAGGCAGGGGCTCTGCCGAAGCTTGGGCCCGCGGTTGCCCTTGGCCCCCCAATTGCGTGCGGTGTGCGGGTGGGTCCGATGTAGGGAAGAGGGTGGCCATGGAGTAGGAGTGGGTCTGAGGAGCCCGTGGGAGGCCAGGAGTGGCGGAAGTGAGTCTTCTGCACCGGATGTGTGAGAGAGGGGCTGGGGAACTAGGGGCTGGTGGCGGGTAGAGGGGAGCGAGCCTGGAGTCTTCGAGGAAGGGCAGATAGCAAGCAGGGGGGGTGAGTGGGCTGTGGTACGAGGACGATGGTGGGAGAGGACCCCAGCGGGGCGGTGGGTGAGAGGGCGAGACAGGTGGGCTGTGCTTTGAGGTGGTCAGGCTAACCAGGGGGCTGGGGCTGGGGCAGCAGTGTAGGAAGCAGGCAAGGGAAGGAGAGAAACAAGGATAGGAGTCAGAGTCTAGGCGAGGTCTGAATTGAGTGGGGCATTCTACAGCCCCAGAAACGAAGGTAACCTCTCATCAGGAAACACCTTCAATCCGCCAAGTCTCAGGTCTGTGTGTGTGTGTGTGTGTGTGTGTGTGTGTGTGTGTGTGTGTGTGTGTGGCGGGGTGTGTGGTGGCGTGTGGAGCTTAGGGGATGTGGTTGGGGAGAGTGGCATGTGAGGATGAGGTCGAGAAGTAAAGAGGCTTCAAAGGAGAGTTACCATATGATCCAGCAACCCCACTGCAGGGTATAGATGTGGGAAAGATGAAATCTCCGCTTCGAAAATATACAAGTACCGCACCCCTCCTCCACGTTCCTAGCAACACTATTTGCAATAGCTGAGACCCGGGATGAACCCAAAGTCCCATGAGTGGACGAAGGATCTAAAAGGATGCGTTGCATAAATATACCGTAGAATATCACTCAGCCATAAAGGAGGATGGAATATTGTCATTTGAGGCCACATGGATGGAACTAGAGTCCATCAAATTACGTGAAGTAAGTCAGACTGAGAAATATAAATATTATATAATATCACTTCCGGGTGGAATCTAAAACATAATAGACATGAATCTATGGACAAAACAGAAACACACTCCACAGACATCGAAAACCAACTGACGGTTATGCGAGGGGAAAGGGAAGGCTGGAGGGATCAGTTAGGAGTGTGGGATTAACAGATACACGCTACTGTGTATAAAATAGAGAAGCAACACGGACTTGCGGAATAACAGGGAACGATCTGCAATGTCTTGGAATAACCTATGAAGGAAACTAATCTGAAAATACAATATACATACAAACCGAACGACTGTGCTGTACACCCGACCTAATACAGGACTGGAAATCAACTACACTTCAACGACAACGACAACAACAATGAAGGCACCAAAGGAGAGCTACCATATGATCCAGCAACCCCACTGCTGGGTACCTACGTGGGAAAGATGAAACCTCTACTTCGAAAGGTTACATGCACCGCCCCCCTCCTCAAGGACTTCTTAGCAGCACTATTTGCAATAGCCGAGACCCAGAATGAACCCAAGGGCCCATGAGTGGACGGTGGACTTAAGAAGATGTGCTGTAGAAACCTACCATCGCATATTACTCAGCCCCAATGGACGATGAAATACTGTCATTCGCAGCCACATGAATGGACCTAGAGTCTATCACACTGTGTGAAGAAAGGCAGATATAGAGCAAGATAAATATTATATGATATCGAATTCCAGGTGGAATCTAATACATAATTGACATTTGTCTATGTACAAAATAGAAAAACACTCTGCAGACATCGATAACCAAGTGACGGGTATGCATGTGGAAAGGGAAAATTGGAGGTATCAGTTAGGAGTATGTGTTTAACAGATACACGCTACTGTGTACAAAATAGAGAAGCAACACGGACTTGCTGAATAACACAGGGAACGATACTTCAATGTCCTGGAATACCCTATAATGGAAAATAATCTGTAAATACAGTATACATTCTAAACCGAATCACTTTGCTGTGTACTTGAAACTAATACGGTCTTAGAAATCAACTACACTTCAACGACAATGAAAACAACAATGAAGGCACCAATGGAGAGTTACCATATGATCCAGCCGTCCCCATCCTGAGTATGTATGCGGAAAAGACAAAACCTCTAATTGGGAAAGATACGTACACCTCAATGTTCATAGCAGCACCGTGGGCCATAGCCATGACAGGGGAAAAAATCCCAGGTGTCATTCCGTGGATGATTGGCTTAAGGAAATTTGAGATATAGATAGGTAGAGAGAGAGATAGAAAGATAGAGAGATCGATCGATAGATATCGATAGAAAAACAGATAAGAGAGAGAGAGATTTTCAATGTATTAAAATCAATCTCATGGAATATTACTCAGCCATAAAAAGCATGAGAGCTTGTCATTTGCAGTAACACGGATGGATCTAGCTAGCACCGAACCTCGTATAATAAGTCAGACAGAAGGACCAAAATACATATATGTGGAATCCAAACAATAGTACAAGTTAACCTCTGTGCAAAACAGGAACAGATTGACAGATAGAGAGAACAGCCTTACTGTTACCCAAGGGGAACGTGTACGCGAGGGATCAATTAGGAGCTGGTATTAGCGGGTACGAATAACAGGATTTATGGCACAGCACCGAGAATTATATTCAACGTCTCGTAATTACCTGTAACGGAAAGTAACGATCTATATGCGTATATATACACATGTATAGAAAAGATAATCAGTTTACTGTACCCCTGAAAATAACACAATAATGTAAATCAACTATACTTCTATTAAAATGAAAATTCAAAAATATAAAAATTAAAAATGAGGCCAAACGGACACACGCAAGGGCAGTACCCTTGACAAAGTAGGATTTGATGGTGCTGGGGGGTGGTGTCGCTAGGTGGGGTGCCAGTGGTGGGAGGAGGGCTTCAGGGGAGGGGGTGGTGTTTGTTGTTGGGGTGTTGGTGGTGATGGTGGTTTTAGTGGTGGGGGAGCGGGCGGGTGTTCGAAAAATATTTCGGCTGAGGGACGTAAAGTGAACATAGAGTGCACTCTGCCCTGATATTGTGGAATTCCTCTTTGGAATTCCTCGTGCAGGATAACGCTTTGGGGACACTCCTGGGGAGTGCAATGTAGCCCTCCCAGGGGCGGCAGCTTTTCGGTTCCTGGTTGAGCAAACACTGTGTAACTTTCCGAGTGTGGGGAGAGTGAGGCAGAGAGCGGGGAAGCGCGGTGAAACGTGAAGAGGTGGGGCGAGCGGGTGCCAGTGTAGGGTATTCCTTCCAGTGCACCGTGTGACCCCAGCGGGATCAGGGTAAGAAAGAGAAAAGGGACAAGGAAGGTGTGTGGGCGCGAGAGTGGCTGAGCCCGCAAGGCGTCAGGTCACGGAGGCTTGGCTCTCGGGGTTGGGGTTTTCGTCCCACGGAGGGTAGGGGGCGCCGGCGTGGGCAGGACAGGAGAGGGAAGGTGCGGCGGTGGGCTGCGGGTGGGAGCATGCTGTGGTAGGACAGGTGCCTTGAGCGTGGGAGAGGGGAAGCCTAGCTCCGCTGTGGGCTGCGGGACCAAAAGGGGACTGGGTCGCTGCATGGGCCGGGAATCGAACCCGGGCCTCCCGCGTGGCAGGCGAGAATTCTACCACTGAACCACCCATGCACCGATGGCCGCCGCCGCCCGACGCCGCCCCAGCGGCGCTCGCCGCCAACCGCCAGACACTGGTGGCTCGCTGCTCGCCCATGGACATCCGCTCCATGTGAGCAGGAGGCGGTGAGTGACCTGAAGGAGAGGCTCCGGGGGAACGGGGAGGACCCCCAGGGCACGGCGCGGTCGGAGGGAAGGAGGGACGCAGGGACGGAGGCGGACTCGGCCCAACCTGCGCTTCCGAATCTGCCGTCCAGGGCCGCCGCCAGACTGTCAGTGTCGCCGGAGGAAGCCAGGAACCGGACCCAGCCTGGCCTGCGCCCGAATTCCAGTCAGGGCAGGCGACGCGTGGCAGGTGCGGCTGAGCTCCGACGCTCCTCACAGCGACCGCCGGCCCTGGCCCAAAGTCCCTCTGGCGCCTGGCTTTCTCGCTCGTGCCGGGCGTTGGCGGGCAGCAGGCTGGAGAGGGGATGGGAGCTCGGGCTGTGAGGAGACAGCGAGTGTGGGACATGGGCGCCTGGGAGCGCCGCCGCCGCCGCCGCCGCCGCGCCAATGACCAGCGCTGTCTGAGCCTGGCTTCTGCGCTCCTGCCGGCCGCTCTCCCGAAGGGTCCCGCTCCGGTGCGTTGGTCGTGAGGAGGAGCACTTTGGCCGAGTGGCTGCTGGCTCGTGGACAGCCGTCTGAGGGAGCGCGCCGGGGTGTGGCTGGGTCCGGCCGGGGCAGCGGCTTCTCGCGTGAACATGCGCTGTGGCGCCAAGGTGGGTGAAAGAAGTGCCGCGAAGGCCTGCACTGCGAAGGCGAGGAGGGCATGTGTCCTGAACGGCAGTTTCCAGAGGGTTCCCCCTGGGCTGTTTCCGTGAGGCCGGCGCACAGGACTGGGCAGGAAGAGCAGCTGTGGCTGAGGAGGTCCTGCGTGTGAGAGGCGTCGTGTGGGTGTCGCGTCGAGGGGGCCGGAGTCTGGGGAGCTGGCAAGAGTGCGAGGCAGGAACGGAGTGTGAGGCGGTAGGGTGTTGTCCAGGCCCGGGACGGGCCGGGTGCAGCATTTGTTGGGCGGGCCAAAAAAGGCTGGCTTGTCAGGAGTGGGATTCGAACCCACGCCTCCAGGGGAGACTGCGACCTGAACGCAGCGCCTTAGACCGCTCGGCCATCCTGACGGCGGGCCTGGGCGCGTCGCCGCTCGGCTGGCTGGGACCCGACGCGACGCGGACACCGATGCCCTTGGCCCGACGCGGTGCTCTGCGCCAGGGGGCGGCCGTCCGGCTGCGCGACGGACCGGGCGCGCGCCGGCCAACGGGGCAGCGAGGCCAGCCGTCGCGCCCGGCTCCGCCGCCGCCGCCCCCTCGCCCACCCCTGGCCCGGGACCCAGCCGTGTGCCGCGTCCGGCCAGCTTCTGCCGCCGGCCGCGCCCACCCCTCCGCCTCTTCTCCCGGGACGTGGCACGGCGAGCGCCCACCTCCTCCTCACAGCCTTGCTTGAGCTCTCCGGCCCCCTCGGGCCCCCTCCTCCCGGCGCGATCCTGGCGTCGGGGGCTATAGGCAGCGCGCACTGGGAGTTTCCAGCGCCACGCGGATCCGTGTCCCTGGCGGGGTCCCGGGCTGCCTCCTTGCATGACGCGTTTGGTGTGGTGTCGGGTCGGGTCGGGTCGGGTCGGGCACGTGGCGGGCGCCCGTGGTGGGCAGAGGGCCGAGGGCAGGGGGTAGGCGACTGCAGGCAGCCGGAGAGCAGTCGGGCGCCCGCGTGGCCGCCGCCGTCCTCGTTAGTATAGTGGTGAGTATCCCCGCCTGTCACGCGGGAGACCGGGGTTCGATTCCCCGACGGGGAGGCCACACGCCCCTTTTTGGTGGCTGGCGCCGCTCTCTGTCCAGCCGCCTGGCCCCAACGGCCCTTCTTCTCGTCCCTCCGCCCTCCAGCGGGGCCTGCCCACCCTCGACCGCCTCCAGCCCTCCACCCCTGCAACCCCTTGCCCGTCCTCCTCGCCGGGCGCTCGGGCGCCACGGCCGAGCGAGGGCCTCCTCTCGACCCCACAAGCGCCCGACGACATTGCGGCCCGCCCACAGTGGCTGCCGCAGTGGGCTCCTTGCGACGCGACGCACACCTGCACAGCTTCACGGCTGCCGGGACGGGTGTGGGGCGGATGAGTCCCGTCCCCTTTCGGTGCCGGGGAGTGGCCTCGCCCAACAGCCGTTGGAGAAGGGCTTTGGCGAGCGGGGAACCAGAGGTGGCGTGCCCGCGGAGGGGTCGGGCCGCGGCGTGCAGCCGAGGGCCCGGCAGCAGCAAGGCAGCGACAGCGCGCCCCCACCCCGCCCCCCGCCCCAGAAGCGTTCGGGCCGGGGGCGAGGGCAGCTGCGTAGGGCTGGAGCGCTTGAGGCGCCCGGGGCGGCCGACGGTGGCGCCTGACGCAGCGCAGAGCTGCTGGCGGACGGGGCGTCGGGGCCGGGCTGCGCCCGGCCGCCGCAGGGGCAGCGGCGGCGGCGGCGAGACCGCGCTCCGGCGAGCCCGGGGCCGGCGTGTCGGGGCGGCCCGGGCTGTGCAGCGTTGGTGGTATAGTGGTGAGCATAGCTGCCTTCCAAGCAGTTGACCCGGGTTCGATTCCCGGCCAACGCAGCGGGCCCATCTTTTGCCGAGCTCCACGGCCGGCCCTCCCGCCCGGGGCCCGTGAGGGAGAGCTGGGAGCTGGGCGCAGAAAAGAGGGAGCTAGGTGGCCTGCGGCTTCTCGCGCGTGTGCGGGAAGGAGGCGCGCAGTGTTTTGAGGGTGCCAGCAAGCAGGAAGAACGCTAGGGCACGTGGCTTGCCAGGGGCGGAGGGCGGCTGGACGTGGAAAGGCCGGGCCTTGGCGCCAAGGCAGCGCCCAGTGGCTGGGTCGAGCAGAGGCAGGCCCGACGCGGAGCCCGACGCTCCCTGGTGGTCTAGTGGTTAGGATTCGGCGCTCTCACCGCCGCGGCCCGGGTTCGATTCCCGGTCAGGGAAGCATTTCTTCTTCCTCTCCGCCTACCAACCTCCCCAGCGCGTCCACAAACACTCCGCCCCCACCCCACCACCACCCCCCTTTTAGCCCACGCGCCAAGCCAACTCGTCCGCTCCTTCTCCCCCGCCCCGTGACCTCAGCGCCCCGACAAGAGCCACCCGGTACCCTCCACCTGCAGCCCCAGGCCCTGGCGTGCAACCTCCACCCTCGTGCCCCGCCAAAACTTTCGGCCTCGCGCGCCCACCCACTCGAGGCCTTCGGCGACGACTCCTGCTCCGACGCTTGCCCCAGCCCCAAACACGACTGGCCGGCGCAGCCGTGGCCACGAGCGTGCTTGGACTCTCAAGCGGCACTGCTTCCGCCACCACAATCCTCGCGGCTGACAAGCCACCCTCTCTTCCCAGCTCAGGCGGTGGTGCTGCTGCTTGTGCTGGTGGTGCTGCTGGTGCTGCTGGTGCTGCTGGTGACGGTGCTGGTGGCCGTGGTGGACAGGGTGCTGGCGATGGCGCTGCAGGTTGTGGCGGCGGCGGCGGTGGTGGTGGTTGGCGGCATCACTGGTGGCCGCGTCGACGGAAAGCGGAAGGCGCGGGAGAGGGCCCTCCGTCTCCAAGTTGGGCCACTTGCCGGGACTGGCCGTCCCTTACGTCTCCTTTCAAGCCAGCGACCAGTCCCGATGGCTTACCTGCTGCGTGCCAGCTCCTGGGCTGCCCTCGAAGCCCGTGGGCCTGTCGTTGGCCTTCAAGGACGCGGGGGTCTTGAACCGCGCAGGGGAGCAGACAGGCTGCCGGGAGGCGGAGGTGTGAAAAGGAACCTGGCCACGTGCTTGTAGTTGGTCGAAAGGGCAGTGGAGGTGAGAAAGCAGGCAGAAACCGGATGCCGCCCGGGAAACTTTAGCTATGCAAGTGGCAGGGTGTGGAGACAGATGCGTGGCAGGGTGGACTACCAGCCAACATGGTATTCGGATTGCATTACCGGTACTCTCAGTCCTGTCACAGAGAGGCAAGAACGTTACCGACGATACCTCCCCCTCCACTAACAGCAAACACACACACACACACGCACACGCGCGCGCGCACACACACACACACACACACATACACACACACCAGAGTCACACACACACACACACACACACACACATGCACCCCTCACCTGGCTATGACTTCTAATATTCCCCATTCCCACGTTACTATCTATTATTGGATGGACTCCATCCCTCTCTTCAGCCTGTCTTCACCTTCTCCTATGGATTCTGGCCATGGTGAATCACCGACCTCGGTCTCCTCTCAGGCCAGGCTTGGGCGCGTCTGTCAGCAAAGGGTTTGGTGTGCGGTTCACAGCTTGTTTCCTTCAGAGGCAGAGTGGACAGCCGATGAGCTGCAGCGTTTGGCGGGAGCAGTATAGTCGCTGGATTTAGAGCAAGCCGGTTCCCCTGTGGAAGGGAGCCCCTGTCGGCATATGGGTGCATCCCATCACCGCAGGCGCTTTCGTCAACGCCCTTGTGGGTGTGTTCGGGGTGAGTGTGGGTGGGCGAGAGTACGGGGTGAAGGTGTTTGTCGCCGTGGTTGGGGGCCACACCACGAGGCTTAGGGAACGGAGCCAGACGACCCCATAGAGAAGGGCCGGCCTTGAGCCTCGGGTTGGGAGGTGGCAGGACGAGTCCAGGGCACTGGGTGGAGCGCAGGTGCGAAGGAGAGGAGTGGGGCTTGCGGGGAACTGGCTAGGAGAGTAGTTGGCCACTCAGGCAGGGGCTCTGCCGAAGCTTGGGCCCGCGGTTGCCCTTGGCCCCCCAATTGCGTGCGGTGTGCGGGTGGGTCCGATGTAGGGAAGAGGGTGGCCATGGAGTAGGAGTGGGTCTGAGGAGCCCGTGGGAGGCCAGGAGTGGCGGAAGTGAGTCTTCTGCACCGGATGTGTGAGAGAGGGGCTGGGGAACTAGGGGCTGGTGGCGGGTAGAGGGGAGCGAGCCTGGAGTCTTCGAGGAAGGGCAGATAGCAAGCAGGGGGGGTGAGTGGGCTGTGGTACGAGGACGATGGTGGGAGAGGACCCCAGCGGGGCGGTGGGTGAGAGGGCGAGACAGGTGGGCTGTGCTTTGAGGTGGTCAGGCTAACCAGGGGGCTGGGGCTGGGGCAGCAGTGTAGGAAGCAGGCAAGGGAAGGAGAGAAACAAGGATAGGAGTCAGAGTCTAGGCGAGGTCTGAATTGAGTGGGGCATTCTACAGCCCCAGAAACGAAGGTAACCTCTCATCAGGAAACACCTTCAATCCGCCAAGTCTCAGGTCTGTGTGTGTGTGTGTGTGTGTGTGTGTGTGTGTGTGTGTGTGTGTGTGTGTGTGTGTGGCGGGGTGTGTGGTGGCGTGTGGAGCTTAGGGGATGTGGTTGGGGAGAGTGGCATGTGAGGATGAGGTCGAGAAGTAAAGAGGCTTCAAAGGAGAGTTACCATATGATCCAGCAACCCCACTGCAGGGTATAGATGTGGGAAAGATGAAATCTCCGCTTCGAAAATATACAAGTACCGCACCCCTCCTCCACGTTCCTAGCAACACTATTTGCAATAGCTGAGACCCGGGATGAACCCAAAGTCCCATGAGTGGACGAAGGATCTAAAAGGATGCGTTGCATAAATATACCGTAGAATATCACTCAGCCATAAAGGAGGATGGAATATTGTCATTTGAGGCCACATGGATGGAACTAGAGTCCATCAAATTACGTGAAGTAAGTCAGACTGAGAAATATAAATATTATATAATATCACTTCCGGGTGGAATCTAAAACATAATAGACATGAATCTATGGACAAAACAGAAACACACTCCACAGACATCGAAAACCAACTGACGGTTATGCGAGGGGAAAGGGAAGGCTGGAGGGATCAGTTAGGAGTGTGGGATTAACAGATACACGCTACTGTGTATAAAATAGAGAAGCAACACGGACTTGCGGAATAACAGGGAACGATCTGCAATGTCTTGGAATAACCTATGAAGGAAACTAATCTGAAAATACAATATACATACAAACCGAACGACTGTGCTGTACACCCGACCTAATACAGGACTGGAAATCAACTACACTTCAACGACAACGACAACAACAATGAAGGCACCAAAGGAGAGCTACCATATGATCCAGCAACCCCACTGCTGGGTACCTACGTGGGAAAGATGAAACCTCTACTTCGAAAGGTTACATGCACCGCCCCCCTCCTCAAGGACTTCTTAGCAGCACTATTTGCAATAGCCGAGACCCAGAATGAACCCAAGGGCCCATGAGTGGACGGTGGACTTAAGAAGATGTGCTGTAGAAACCTACCATCGCATATTACTCAGCCCCAATGGACGATGAAATACTGTCATTCGCAGCCACATGAATGGACCTAGAGTCTATCACACTGTGTGAAGAAAGGCAGATATAGAGCAAGATAAATATTATATGATATCGAATTCCAGGTGGAATCTAATACATAATTGACATTTGTCTATGTACAAAATAGAAAAACACTCTGCAGACATCGATAACCAAGTGACGGGTATGCATGTGGAAAGGGAAAATTGGAGGTATCAGTTAGGAGTATGTGTTTAACAGATACACGCTACTGTGTACAAAATAGAGAAGCAACACGGACTTGCTGAATAACACAGGGAACGATACTTCAATGTCCTGGAATACCCTATAATGGAAAATAATCTGTAAATACAGTATACATTCTAAACCGAATCACTTTGCTGTGTACTTGAAACTAATACGGTCTTAGAAATCAACTACACTTCAACGACAATGAAAACAACAATGAAGGCACCAATGGAGAGTTACCATATGATCCAGCCGTCCCCATCCTGAGTATGTATGCGGAAAAGACAAAACCTCTAATTGGGAAAGATACGTACACCTCAATGTTCATAGCAGCACCGTGGGCCATAGCCATGACAGGGGAAAAAATCCCAGGTGTCATTCCGTGGATGATTGGCTTAAGGAAATTTGAGATATAGATAGGTAGAGAGAGAGATAGAAAGATAGAGAGATCGATCGATAGATATCGATAGAAAAACAGATAAGAGAGAGAGAGATTTTCAATGTATTAAAATCAATCTCATGGAATATTACTCAGCCATAAAAAGCATGAGAGCTTGTCATTTGCAGTAACACGGATGGATCTAGCTAGCACCGAACCTCGTATAATAAGTCAGACAGAAGGACCAAAATACATATATGTGGAATCCAAACAATAGTACAAGTTAACCTCTGTGCAAAACAGGAACAGATTGACAGATAGAGAGAACAGCCTTACTGTTACCCAAGGGGAACGTGTACGCGAGGGATCAATTAGGAGCTGGTATTAGCGGGTACGAATAACAGGATTTATGGCACAGCACCGAGAATTATATTCAACGTCTCGTAATTACCTGTAACGGAAAGTAACGATCTATATGCGTATATATACACATGTATAGAAAAGATAATCAGTTTACTGTACCCCTGAAAATAACACAATAATGTAAATCAACTATACTTCTATTAAAATGAAAATTCAAAAATATAAAAATTAAAAATGAGGCCAAACGGACACACGCAAGGGCAGTACCCTTGACAAAGTAGGATTTGATGGTGCTGGGGGGTGGTGTCGCTAGGTGGGGTGCCAGTGGTGGGAGGAGGGCTTCAGGGGAGGGGGTGGTGTTTGTTGTTGGGGTGTTGGTGGTGATGGTGGTTTTAGTGGTGGGGGAGCGGGCGGGTGTTCGAAAAATATTTCGGCTGAGGGACGTAAAGTGAACATAGAGTGCACTCTGCCCTGATATTGTGGAATTCCTCTTTGGAATTCCTCGTGCAGGATAACGCTTTGGGGACACTCCTGGGGAGTGCAATGTAGCCCTCCCAGGGGCGGCAGCTTTTCGGTTCCTGGTTGAGCAAACACTGTGTAACTTTCCGAGTGTGGGGAGAGTGAGGCAGAGAGCGGGGAAGCGCGGTGAAACGTGAAGAGGTGGGGCGAGCGGGTGCCAGTGTAGGGTATTCCTTCCAGTGCACCGTGTGACCCCAGCGGGATCAGGGTAAGAAAGAGAAAAGGGACAAGGAAGGTGTGTGGGCGCGAGAGTGGCTGAGCCCGCAAGGCGTCAGGTCACGGAGGCTTGGCTCTCGGGGTTGGGGTTTTCGTCCCACGGAGGGTAGGGGGCGCCGGCGTGGGCAGGACAGGAGAGGGAAGGTGCGGCGGTGGGCTGCGGGTGGGAGCATGCTGTGGTAGGACAGGTGCCTTGAGCGTGGGAGAGGGGAAGCCTAGCTCCGCTGTGGGCTGCGGGACCAAAAGGGGACTGGGTCGCTGCATGGGCCGGGAATCGAACCCGGGCCTCCCGCGTGGCAGGCGAGAATTCTACCACTGAACCACCCATGCACCGATGGCCGCCGCCGCCCGACGCCGCCCCAGCGGCGCTCGCCGCCAACCGCCAGACACTGGTGGCTCGCTGCTCGCCCATGGACATCCGCTCCATGTGAGCAGGAGGCGGTGAGTGACCTGAAGGAGAGGCTCCGGGGGAACGGGGAGGACCCCCAGGGCACGGCGCGGTCGGAGGGAAGGAGGGACGCAGGGACGGAGGCGGACTCGGCCCAACCTGCGCTTCCGAATCTGCCGTCCAGGGCCGCCGCCAGACTGTCAGTGTCGCCGGAGGAAGCCAGGAACCGGACCCAGCCTGGCCTGCGCCCGAATTCCAGTCAGGGCAGGCGACGCGTGGCAGGTGCGGCTGAGCTCCGACGCTCCTCACAGCGACCGCCGGCCCTGGCCCAAAGTCCCTCTGGCGCCTGGCTTTCTCGCTCGTGCCGGGCGTTGGCGGGCAGCAGGCTGGAGAGGGGATGGGAGCTCGGGCTGTGAGGAGACAGCGAGTGTGGGACATGGGCGCCTGGGAGCGCCGCCGCCGCCGCCGCCGCCGCGCCAATGACCAGCGCTGTCTGAGCCTGGCTTCTGCGCTCCTGCCGGCCGCTCTCCCGAAGGGTCCCGCTCCGGTGCGTTGGTCGTGAGGAGGAGCACTTTGGCCGAGTGGCTGCTGGCTCGTGGACAGCCGTCTGAGGGAGCGCGCCGGGGTGTGGCTGGGTCCGGCCGGGGCAGCGGCTTCTCGCGTGAACATGCGCTGTGGCGCCAAGGTGGGTGAAAGAAGTGCCGCGAAGGCCTGCACTGCGAAGGCGAGGAGGGCATGTGTCCTGAACGGCAGTTTCCAGAGGGTTCCCCCTGGGCTGTTTCCGTGAGGCCGGCGCACAGGACTGGGCAGGAAGAGCAGCTGTGGCTGAGGAGGTCCTGCGTGTGAGAGGCGTCGTGTGGGTGTCGCGTCGAGGGGGCCGGAGTCTGGGGAGCTGGCAAGAGTGCGAGGCAGGAACGGAGTGTGAGGCGGTAGGGTGTTGTCCAGGCCCGGGACGGGCCGGGTGCAGCATTTGTTGGGCGGGCCAAAAAAGGCTGGCTTGTCAGGAGTGGGATTCGAACCCACGCCTCCAGGGGAGACTGCGACCTGAACGCAGCGCCTTAGACCGCTCGGCCATCCTGACGGCGGGCCTGGGCGCGTCGCCGCTCGGCTGGCTGGGACCCGACGCGACGCGGACACCGATGCCCTTGGCCCGACGCGGTGCTCTGCGCCAGGGGGCGGCCGTCCGGCTGCGCGACGGACCGGGCGCGCGCCGGCCAACGGGGCAGCGAGGCCAGCCGTCGCGCCCGGCTCCGCCGCCGCCGCCCCCTCGCCCACCCCTGGCCCGGGACCCAGCCGTGTGCCGCGTCCGGCCAGCTTCTGCCGCCGGCCGCGCCCACCCCTCCGCCTCTTCTCCCGGGACGTGGCACGGCGAGCGCCCACCTCCTCCTCACAGCCTTGCTTGAGCTCTCCGGCCCCCTCGGGCCCCCTCCTCCCGGCGCGATCCTGGCGTCGGGGGCTATAGGCAGCGCGCACTGGGAGTTTCCAGCGCCACGCGGATCCGTGTCCCTGGCGGGGTCCCGGGCTGCCTCCTTGCATGACGCGTTTGGTGTGGTGTCGGGTCGGGTCGGGTCGGGTCGGGCACGTGGCGGGCGCCCGTGGTGGGCAGAGGGCCGAGGGCAGGGGGTAGGCGACTGCAGGCAGCCGGAGAGCAGTCGGGCGCCCGCGTGGCCGCCGCCGTCCTCGTTAGTATAGTGGTGAGTATCCCCGCCTGTCACGCGGGAGACCGGGGTTCGATTCCCCGACGGGGAGGCCACACGCCCCTTTTTGGTGGCTGGCGCCGCTCTCTGTCCAGCCGCCTGGCCCCAACGGCCCTTCTTCTCGTCCCTCCGCCCTCCAGCGGGGCCTGCCCACCCTCGACCGCCTCCAGCCCTCCACCCCTGCAACCCCTTGCCCGTCCTCCTCGCCGGGCGCTCGGGCGCCACGGCCGAGCGAGGGCCTCCTCTCGACCCCACAAGCGCCCGACGACATTGCGGCCCGCCCACAGTGGCTGCCGCAGTGGGCTCCTTGCGACGCGACGCACACCTGCACAGCTTCACGGCTGCCGGGACGGGTGTGGGGCGGATGAGTCCCGTCCCCTTTCGGTGCCGGGGAGTGGCCTCGCCCAACAGCCGTTGGAGAAGGGCTTTGGCGAGCGGGGAACCAGAGGTGGCGTGCCCGCGGAGGGGTCGGGCCGCGGCGTGCAGCCGAGGGCCCGGCAGCAGCAAGGCAGCGACAGCGCGCCCCCACCCCGCCCCCCGCCCCAGAAGCGTTCGGGCCGGGGGCGAGGGCAGCTGCGTAGGGCTGGAGCGCTTGAGGCGCCCGGGGCGGCCGACGGTGGCGCCTGACGCAGCGCAGAGCTGCTGGCGGACGGGGCGTCGGGGCCGGGCTGCGCCCGGCCGCCGCAGGGGCAGCGGCGGCGGCGGCGAGACCGCGCTCCGGCGAGCCCGGGGCCGGCGTGTCGGGGCGGCCCGGGCTGTGCAGCGTTGGTGGTATAGTGGTGAGCATAGCTGCCTTCCAAGCAGTTGACCCGGGTTCGATTCCCGGCCAACGCAGCGGGCCCATCTTTTGCCGAGCTCCACGGCCGGCCCTCCCGCCCGGGGCCCGTGAGGGAGAGCTGGGAGCTGGGCGCAGAAAAGAGGGAGCTAGGTGGCCTGCGGCTTCTCGCGCGTGTGCGGGAAGGAGGCGCGCAGTGTTTTGAGGGTGCCAGCAAGCAGGAAGAACGCTAGGGCACGTGGCTTGCCAGGGGCGGAGGGCGGCTGGACGTGGAAAGGCCGGGCCTTGGCGCCAAGGCAGCGCCCAGTGGCTGGGTCGAGCAGAGGCAGGCCCGACGCGGAGCCCGACGCTCCCTGGTGGTCTAGTGGTTAGGATTCGGCGCTCTCACCGCCGCGGCCCGGGTTCGATTCCCGGTCAGGGAAGCATTTCTTCTTCCTCTCCGCCTACCAACCTCCCCAGCGCGTCCACAAACACTCCGCCCCCACCCCACCACCACCCCCCTTTTAGCCCACGCGCCAAGCCAACTCGTCCGCTCCTTCTCCCCCGCCCCGTGACCTCAGCGCCCCGACAAGAGCCACCCGGTACCCTCCACCTGCAGCCCCAGGCCCTGGCGTGCAACCTCCACCCTCGTGCCCCGCCAAAACTTTCGGCCTCGCGCGCCCACCCACTCGAGGCCTTCGGCGACGACTCCTGCTCCGACGCTTGCCCCAGCCCCAAACACGACTGGCCGGCGCAGCCGTGGCCACGAGCGTGCTTGGACTCTCAAGCGGCACTGCTTCCGCCACCACAATCCTCGCGGCTGACAAGCCACCCTCTCTTCCCAGCTCAGGCGGTGGTGCTGCTGCTTGTGCTGGTGGTGCTGCTGGTGCTGCTGGTGCTGCTGGTGACGGTGCTGGTGGCCGTGGTGGACAGGGTGCTGGCGATGGCGCTGCAGGTTGTGGCGGCGGCGGCGGTGGTGGTGGTTGGCGGCATCACTGGTGGCCGCGTCGACGGAAAGCGGAAGGCGCGGGAGAGGGCCCTCCGTCTCCAAGTTGGGCCACTTGCCGGGACTGGCCGTCCCTTACGTCTCCTTTCAAGCCAGCGACCAGTCCCGATGGCTTACCTGCTGCGTGCCAGCTCCTGGGCTGCCCTCGAAGCCCGTGGGCCTGTCGTTGGCCTTCAAGGACGCGGGGGTCTTGAACCGCGCAGGGGAGCAGACAGGCTGCCGGGAGGCGGAGGTGTGAAAAGGAACCTGGCCACGTGCTTGTAGTTGGTCGAAAGGGCAGTGGAGGTGAGAAAGCAGGCAGAAACCGGATGCCGCCCGGGAAACTTTAGCTATGCAAGTGGCAGGGTGTGGAGACAGATGCGTGGCAGGGTGGACTACCAGCCAACATGGTATTCGGATTGCATTACCGGTACTCTCAGTCCTGTCACAGAGAGGCAAGAACGTTACCGACGATACCTCCCCCTCCACTAACAGCAAACACACACACACACACGCACACGCGCGCGCGCACACACACACACACACACACATACACACACACCAGAGTCACACACACACACACACACACACACACATGCACCCCTCACCTGGCTATGACTTCTAATATTCCCCATTCCCACGTTACTATCTATTATTGGATGGACTCCATCCCTCTCTTCAGCCTGTCTTCACCTTCTCCTATGGATTCTGGCCATGGTGAATCACCGACCTCGGTCTCCTCTCAGGCCAGGCTTGGGCGCGTCTGTCAGCAAAGGGTTTGGTGTGCGGTTCACAGCTTGTTTCCTTCAGAGGCAGAGTGGACAGCCGATGAGCTGCAGCGTTTGGCGGGAGCAGTATAGTCGCTGGATTTAGAGCAAGCCGGTTCCCCTGTGGAAGGGAGCCCCTGTCGGCATATGGGTGCATCCCATCACCGCAGGCGCTTTCGTCAACGCCCTTGTGGGTGTGTTCGGGGTGAGTGTGGGTGGGCGAGAGTACGGGGTGAAGGTGTTTGTCGCCGTGGTTGGGGGCCACACCACGAGGCTTAGGGAACGGAGCCAGACGACCCCATAGAGAAGGGCCGGCCTTGAGCCTCGGGTTGGGAGGTGGCAGGACGAGTCCAGGGCACTGGGTGGAGCGCAGGTGCGAAGGAGAGGAGTGGGGCTTGCGGGGAACTGGCTAGGAGAGTAGTTGGCCACTCAGGCAGGGGCTCTGCCGAAGCTTGGGCCCGCGGTTGCCCTTGGCCCCCCAATTGCGTGCGGTGTGCGGGTGGGTCCGATGTAGGGAAGAGGGTGGCCATGGAGTAGGAGTGGGTCTGAGGAGCCCGTGGGAGGCCAGGAGTGGCGGAAGTGAGTCTTCTGCACCGGATGTGTGAGAGAGGGGCTGGGGAACTAGGGGCTGGTGGCGGGTAGAGGGGAGCGAGCCTGGAGTCTTCGAGGAAGGGCAGATAGCAAGCAGGGGGGGTGAGTGGGCTGTGGTACGAGGACGATGGTGGGAGAGGACCCCAGCGGGGCGGTGGGTGAGAGGGCGAGACAGGTGGGCTGTGCTTTGAGGTGGTCAGGCTAACCAGGGGGCTGGGGCTGGGGCAGCAGTGTAGGAAGCAGGCAAGGGAAGGAGAGAAACAAGGATAGGAGTCAGAGTCTAGGCGAGGTCTGAATTGAGTGGGGCATTCTACAGCCCCAGAAACGAAGGTAACCTCTCATCAGGAAACACCTTCAATCCGCCAAGTCTCAGGTCTGTGTGTGTGTGTGTGTGTGTGTGTGTGTGTGTGTGTGTGTGTGTGTGTGTGTGTGTGGCGGGGTGTGTGGTGGCGTGTGGAGCTTAGGGGATGTGGTTGGGGAGAGTGGCATGTGAGGATGAGGTCGAGAAGTAAAGAGGCTTCAAAGGAGAGTTACCATATGATCCAGCAACCCCACTGCAGGGTATAGATGTGGGAAAGATGAAATCTCCGCTTCGAAAATATACAAGTACCGCACCCCTCCTCCACGTTCCTAGCAACACTATTTGCAATAGCTGAGACCCGGGATGAACCCAAAGTCCCATGAGTGGACGAAGGATCTAAAAGGATGCGTTGCATAAATATACCGTAGAATATCACTCAGCCATAAAGGAGGATGGAATATTGTCATTTGAGGCCACATGGATGGAACTAGAGTCCATCAAATTACGTGAAGTAAGTCAGACTGAGAAATATAAATATTATATAATATCACTTCCGGGTGGAATCTAAAACATAATAGACATGAATCTATGGACAAAACAGAAACACACTCCACAGACATCGAAAACCAACTGACGGTTATGCGAGGGGAAAGGGAAGGCTGGAGGGATCAGTTAGGAGTGTGGGATTAACAGATACACGCTACTGTGTATAAAATAGAGAAGCAACACGGACTTGCGGAATAACAGGGAACGATCTGCAATGTCTTGGAATAACCTATGAAGGAAACTAATCTGAAAATACAATATACATACAAACCGAACGACTGTGCTGTACACCCGACCTAATACAGGACTGGAAATCAACTACACTTCAACGACAACGACAACAACAATGAAGGCACCAAAGGAGAGCTACCATATGATCCAGCAACCCCACTGCTGGGTACCTACGTGGGAAAGATGAAACCTCTACTTCGAAAGGTTACATGCACCGCCCCCCTCCTCAAGGACTTCTTAGCAGCACTATTTGCAATAGCCGAGACCCAGAATGAACCCAAGGGCCCATGAGTGGACGGTGGACTTAAGAAGATGTGCTGTAGAAACCTACCATCGCATATTACTCAGCCCCAATGGACGATGAAATACTGTCATTCGCAGCCACATGAATGGACCTAGAGTCTATCACACTGTGTGAAGAAAGGCAGATATAGAGCAAGATAAATATTATATGATATCGAATTCCAGGTGGAATCTAATACATAATTGACATTTGTCTATGTACAAAATAGAAAAACACTCTGCAGACATCGATAACCAAGTGACGGGTATGCATGTGGAAAGGGAAAATTGGAGGTATCAGTTAGGAGTATGTGTTTAACAGATACACGCTACTGTGTACAAAATAGAGAAGCAACACGGACTTGCTGAATAACACAGGGAACGATACTTCAATGTCCTGGAATACCCTATAATGGAAAATAATCTGTAAATACAGTATACATTCTAAACCGAATCACTTTGCTGTGTACTTGAAACTAATACGGTCTTAGAAATCAACTACACTTCAACGACAATGAAAACAACAATGAAGGCACCAATGGAGAGTTACCATATGATCCAGCCGTCCCCATCCTGAGTATGTATGCGGAAAAGACAAAACCTCTAATTGGGAAAGATACGTACACCTCAATGTTCATAGCAGCACCGTGGGCCATAGCCATGACAGGGGAAAAAATCCCAGGTGTCATTCCGTGGATGATTGGCTTAAGGAAATTTGAGATATAGATAGGTAGAGAGAGAGATAGAAAGATAGAGAGATCGATCGATAGATATCGATAGAAAAACAGATAAGAGAGAGAGAGATTTTCAATGTATTAAAATCAATCTCATGGAATATTACTCAGCCATAAAAAGCATGAGAGCTTGTCATTTGCAGTAACACGGATGGATCTAGCTAGCACCGAACCTCGTATAATAAGTCAGACAGAAGGACCAAAATACATATATGTGGAATCCAAACAATAGTACAAGTTAACCTCTGTGCAAAACAGGAACAGATTGACAGATAGAGAGAACAGCCTTACTGTTACCCAAGGGGAACGTGTACGCGAGGGATCAATTAGGAGCTGGTATTAGCGGGTACGAATAACAGGATTTATGGCACAGCACCGAGAATTATATTCAACGTCTCGTAATTACCTGTAACGGAAAGTAACGATCTATATGCGTATATATACACATGTATAGAAAAGATAATCAGTTTACTGTACCCCTGAAAATAACACAATAATGTAAATCAACTATACTTCTATTAAAATGAAAATTCAAAAATATAAAAATTAAAAATGAGGCCAAACGGACACACGCAAGGGCAGTACCCTTGACAAAGTAGGATTTGATGGTGCTGGGGGGTGGTGTCGCTAGGTGGGGTGCCAGTGGTGGGAGGAGGGCTTCAGGGGAGGGGGTGGTGTTTGTTGTTGGGGTGTTGGTGGTGATGGTGGTTTTAGTGGTGGGGGAGCGGGCGGGTGTTCGAAAAATATTTCGGCTGAGGGACGTAAAGTGAACATAGAGTGCACTCTGCCCTGATATTGTGGAATTCCTCTTTGGAATTCCTCGTGCAGGATAACGCTTTGGGGACACTCCTGGGGAGTGCAATGTAGCCCTCCCAGGGGCGGCAGCTTTTCGGTTCCTGGTTGAGCAAACACTGTGTAACTTTCCGAGTGTGGGGAGAGTGAGGCAGAGAGCGGGGAAGCGCGGTGAAACGTGAAGAGGTGGGGCGAGCGGGTGCCAGTGTAGGGTATTCCTTCCAGTGCACCGTGTGACCCCAGCGGGATCAGGGTAAGAAAGAGAAAAGGGACAAGGAAGGTGTGTGGGCGCGAGAGTGGCTGAGCCCGCAAGGCGTCAGGTCACGGAGGCTTGGCTCTCGGGGTTGGGGTTTTCGTCCCACGGAGGGTAGGGGGCGCCGGCGTGGGCAGGACAGGAGAGGGAAGGTGCGGCGGTGGGCTGCGGGTGGGAGCATGCTGTGGTAGGACAGGTGCCTTGAGCGTGGGAGAGGGGAAGCCTAGCTCCGCTGTGGGCTGCGGGACCAAAAGGGGACTGGGTCGCTGCATGGGCCGGGAATCGAACCCGGGCCTCCCGCGTGGCAGGCGAGAATTCTACCACTGAACCACCCATGCACCGATGGCCGCCGCCGCCCGACGCCGCCCCAGCGGCGCTCGCCGCCAACCGCCAGACACTGGTGGCTCGCTGCTCGCCCATGGACATCCGCTCCATGTGAGCAGGAGGCGGTGAGTGACCTGAAGGAGAGGCTCCGGGGGAACGGGGAGGACCCCCAGGGCACGGCGCGGTCGGAGGGAAGGAGGGACGCAGGGACGGAGGCGGACTCGGCCCAACCTGCGCTTCCGAATCTGCCGTCCAGGGCCGCCGCCAGACTGTCAGTGTCGCCGGAGGAAGCCAGGAACCGGACCCAGCCTGGCCTGCGCCCGAATTCCAGTCAGGGCAGGCGACGCGTGGCAGGTGCGGCTGAGCTCCGACGCTCCTCACAGCGACCGCCGGCCCTGGCCCAAAGTCCCTCTGGCGCCTGGCTTTCTCGCTCGTGCCGGGCGTTGGCGGGCAGCAGGCTGGAGAGGGGATGGGAGCTCGGGCTGTGAGGAGACAGCGAGTGTGGGACATGGGCGCCTGGGAGCGCCGCCGCCGCCGCCGCCGCCGCGCCAATGACCAGCGCTGTCTGAGCCTGGCTTCTGCGCTCCTGCCGGCCGCTCTCCCGAAGGGTCCCGCTCCGGTGCGTTGGTCGTGAGGAGGAGCACTTTGGCCGAGTGGCTGCTGGCTCGTGGACAGCCGTCTGAGGGAGCGCGCCGGGGTGTGGCTGGGTCCGGCCGGGGCAGCGGCTTCTCGCGTGAACATGCGCTGTGGCGCCAAGGTGGGTGAAAGAAGTGCCGCGAAGGCCTGCACTGCGAAGGCGAGGAGGGCATGTGTCCTGAACGGCAGTTTCCAGAGGGTTCCCCCTGGGCTGTTTCCGTGAGGCCGGCGCACAGGACTGGGCAGGAAGAGCAGCTGTGGCTGAGGAGGTCCTGCGTGTGAGAGGCGTCGTGTGGGTGTCGCGTCGAGGGGGCCGGAGTCTGGGGAGCTGGCAAGAGTGCGAGGCAGGAACGGAGTGTGAGGCGGTAGGGTGTTGTCCAGGCCCGGGACGGGCCGGGTGCAGCATTTGTTGGGCGGGCCAAAAAAGGCTGGCTTGTCAGGAGTGGGATTCGAACCCACGCCTCCAGGGGAGACTGCGACCTGAACGCAGCGCCTTAGACCGCTCGGCCATCCTGACGGCGGGCCTGGGCGCGTCGCCGCTCGGCTGGCTGGGACCCGACGCGACGCGGACACCGATGCCCTTGGCCCGACGCGGTGCTCTGCGCCAGGGGGCGGCCGTCCGGCTGCGCGACGGACCGGGCGCGCGCCGGCCAACGGGGCAGCGAGGCCAGCCGTCGCGCCCGGCTCCGCCGCCGCCGCCCCCTCGCCCACCCCTGGCCCGGGACCCAGCCGTGTGCCGCGTCCGGCCAGCTTCTGCCGCCGGCCGCGCCCACCCCTCCGCCTCTTCTCCCGGGACGTGGCACGGCGAGCGCCCACCTCCTCCTCACAGCCTTGCTTGAGCTCTCCGGCCCCCTCGGGCCCCCTCCTCCCGGCGCGATCCTGGCGTCGGGGGCTATAGGCAGCGCGCACTGGGAGTTTCCAGCGCCACGCGGATCCGTGTCCCTGGCGGGGTCCCGGGCTGCCTCCTTGCATGACGCGTTTGGTGTGGTGTCGGGTCGGGTCGGGTCGGGTCGGGCACGTGGCGGGCGCCCGTGGTGGGCAGAGGGCCGAGGGCAGGGGGTAGGCGACTGCAGGCAGCCGGAGAGCAGTCGGGCGCCCGCGTGGCCGCCGCCGTCCTCGTTAGTATAGTGGTGAGTATCCCCGCCTGTCACGCGGGAGACCGGGGTTCGATTCCCCGACGGGGAGGCCACACGCCCCTTTTTGGTGGCTGGCGCCGCTCTCTGTCCAGCCGCCTGGCCCCAACGGCCCTTCTTCTCGTCCCTCCGCCCTCCAGCGGGGCCTGCCCACCCTCGACCGCCTCCAGCCCTCCACCCCTGCAACCCCTTGCCCGTCCTCCTCGCCGGGCGCTCGGGCGCCACGGCCGAGCGAGGGCCTCCTCTCGACCCCACAAGCGCCCGACGACATTGCGGCCCGCCCACAGTGGCTGCCGCAGTGGGCTCCTTGCGACGCGACGCACACCTGCACAGCTTCACGGCTGCCGGGACGGGTGTGGGGCGGATGAGTCCCGTCCCCTTTCGGTGCCGGGGAGTGGCCTCGCCCAACAGCCGTTGGAGAAGGGCTTTGGCGAGCGGGGAACCAGAGGTGGCGTGCCCGCGGAGGGGTCGGGCCGCGGCGTGCAGCCGAGGGCCCGGCAGCAGCAAGGCAGCGACAGCGCGCCCCCACCCCGCCCCCCGCCCCAGAAGCGTTCGGGCCGGGGGCGAGGGCAGCTGCGTAGGGCTGGAGCGCTTGAGGCGCCCGGGGCGGCCGACGGTGGCGCCTGACGCAGCGCAGAGCTGCTGGCGGACGGGGCGTCGGGGCCGGGCTGCGCCCGGCCGCCGCAGGGGCAGCGGCGGCGGCGGCGAGACCGCGCTCCGGCGAGCCCGGGGCCGGCGTGTCGGGGCGGCCCGGGCTGTGCAGCGTTGGTGGTATAGTGGTGAGCATAGCTGCCTTCCAAGCAGTTGACCCGGGTTCGATTCCCGGCCAACGCAGCGGGCCCATCTTTTGCCGAGCTCCACGGCCGGCCCTCCCGCCCGGGGCCCGTGAGGGAGAGCTGGGAGCTGGGCGCAGAAAAGAGGGAGCTAGGTGGCCTGCGGCTTCTCGCGCGTGTGCGGGAAGGAGGCGCGCAGTGTTTTGAGGGTGCCAGCAAGCAGGAAGAACGCTAGGGCACGTGGCTTGCCAGGGGCGGAGGGCGGCTGGACGTGGAAAGGCCGGGCCTTGGCGCCAAGGCAGCGCCCAGTGGCTGGGTCGAGCAGAGGCAGGCCCGACGCGGAGCCCGACGCTCCCTGGTGGTCTAGTGGTTAGGATTCGGCGCTCTCACCGCCGCGGCCCGGGTTCGATTCCCGGTCAGGGAAGCATTTCTTCTTCCTCTCCGCCTACCAACCTCCCCAGCGCGTCCACAAACACTCCGCCCCCACCCCACCACCACCCCCCTTTTAGCCCACGCGCCAAGCCAACTCGTCCGCTCCTTCTCCCCCGCCCCGTGACCTCAGCGCCCCGACAAGAGCCACCCGGTACCCTCCACCTGCAGCCCCAGGCCCTGGCGTGCAACCTCCACCCTCGTGCCCCGCCAAAACTTTCGGCCTCGCGCGCCCACCCACTCGAGGCCTTCGGCGACGACTCCTGCTCCGACGCTTGCCCCAGCCCCAAACACGACTGGCCGGCGCAGCCGTGGCCACGAGCGTGCTTGGACTCTCAAGCGGCACTGCTTCCGCCACCACAATCCTCGCGGCTGACAAGCCACCCTCTCTTCCCAGCTCAGGCGGTGGTGCTGCTGCTTGTGCTGGTGGTGCTGCTGGTGCTGCTGGTGCTGCTGGTGACGGTGCTGGTGGCCGTGGTGGACAGGGTGCTGGCGATGGCGCTGCAGGTTGTGGCGGCGGCGGCGGTGGTGGTGGTTGGCGGCATCACTGGTGGCCGCGTCGACGGAAAGCGGAAGGCGCGGGAGAGGGCCCTCCGTCTCCAAGTTGGGCCACTTGCCGGGACTGGCCGTCCCTTACGTCTCCTTTCAAGCCAGCGACCAGTCCCGATGGCTTACCTGCTGCGTGCCAGCTCCTGGGCTGCCCTCGAAGCCCGTGGGCCTGTCGTTGGCCTTCAAGGACGCGGGGGTCTTGAACCGCGCAGGGGAGCAGACAGGCTGCCGGGAGGCGGAGGTGTGAAAAGGAACCTGGCCACGTGCTTGTAGTTGGTCGAAAGGGCAGTGGAGGTGAGAAAGCAGGCAGAAACCGGATGCCGCCCGGGAAACTTTAGCTATGCAAGTGGCAGGGTGTGGAGACAGATGCGTGGCAGGGTGGACTACCAGCCAACATGGTATTCGGATTGCATTACCGGTACTCTCAGTCCTGTCACAGAGAGGCAAGAACGTTACCGACGATACCTCCCCCTCCACTAACAGCAAACACACACACACACACGCACACGCGCGCGCGCACACACACACACACACACACATACACACACACCAGAGTCACACACACACACACACACACACACACATGCACCCCTCACCTGGCTATGACTTCTAATATTCCCCATTCCCACGTTACTATCTATTATTGGATGGACTCCATCCCTCTCTTCAGCCTGTCTTCACCTTCTCCTATGGATTCTGGCCATGGTGAATCACCGACCTCGGTCTCCTCTCAGGCCAGGCTTGGGCGCGTCTGTCAGCAAAGGGTTTGGTGTGCGGTTCACAGCTTGTTTCCTTCAGAGGCAGAGTGGACAGCCGATGAGCTGCAGCGTTTGGCGGGAGCAGTATAGTCGCTGGATTTAGAGCAAGCCGGTTCCCCTGTGGAAGGGAGCCCCTGTCGGCATATGGGTGCATCCCATCACCGCAGGCGCTTTCGTCAACGCCCTTGTGGGTGTGTTCGGGGTGAGTGTGGGTGGGCGAGAGTACGGGGTGAAGGTGTTTGTCGCCGTGGTTGGGGGCCACACCACGAGGCTTAGGGAACGGAGCCAGACGACCCCATAGAGAAGGGCCGGCCTTGAGCCTCGGGTTGGGAGGTGGCAGGACGAGTCCAGGGCACTGGGTGGAGCGCAGGTGCGAAGGAGAGGAGTGGGGCTTGCGGGGAACTGGCTAGGAGAGTAGTTGGCCACTCAGGCAGGGGCTCTGCCGAAGCTTGGGCCCGCGGTTGCCCTTGGCCCCCCAATTGCGTGCGGTGTGCGGGTGGGTCCGATGTAGGGAAGAGGGTGGCCATGGAGTAGGAGTGGGTCTGAGGAGCCCGTGGGAGGCCAGGAGTGGCGGAAGTGAGTCTTCTGCACCGGATGTGTGAGAGAGGGGCTGGGGAACTAGGGGCTGGTGGCGGGTAGAGGGGAGCGAGCCTGGAGTCTTCGAGGAAGGGCAGATAGCAAGCAGGGGGGGTGAGTGGGCTGTGGTACGAGGACGATGGTGGGAGAGGACCCCAGCGGGGCGGTGGGTGAGAGGGCGAGACAGGTGGGCTGTGCTTTGAGGTGGTCAGGCTAACCAGGGGGCTGGGGCTGGGGCAGCAGTGTAGGAAGCAGGCAAGGGAAGGAGAGAAACAAGGATAGGAGTCAGAGTCTAGGCGAGGTCTGAATTGAGTGGGGCATTCTACAGCCCCAGAAACGAAGGTAACCTCTCATCAGGAAACACCTTCAATCCGCCAAGTCTCAGGTCTGTGTGTGTGTGTGTGTGTGTGTGTGTGTGTGTGTGTGTGTGTGTGTGTGTGGCGGGGTGTGTGGTGGCGTGTGGAGCTTAGGGGATGTGGTTGGGGAGAGTGGCATGTGAGGATGAGGTCGAGAAGTAAAGAGGCTTCAAAGGAGAGTTACCATATGATCCAGCAACCCCACTGCAGGGTATAGATGTGGGAAAGATGAAATCTCCGCTTCGAAAATATACAAGTACCGCACCCCTCCTCCACGTTCCTAGCAACACTATTTGCAATAGCTGAGACCCGGGATGAACCCAAAGTCCCATGAGTGGACGAAGGATCTAAAAGGATGCGTTGCATAAATATACCGTAGAATATCACTCAGCCATAAAGGAGGATGGAATATTGTCATTTGAGGCCACATGGATGGAACTAGAGTCCATCAAATTACGTGAAGTAAGTCAGACTGAGAAATATAAATATTATATAATATCACTTCCGGGTGGAATCTAAAACATAATAGACATGAATCTATGGACAAAACAGAAACACACTCCACAGACATCGAAAACCAACTGACGGTTATGCGAGGGGAAAGGGAAGGCTGGAGGGATCAGTTAGGAGTGTGGGATTAACAGATACACGCTACTGTGTATAAAATAGAGAAGCAACACGGACTTGCGGAATAACAGGGAACGATCTGCAATGTCTTGGAATAACCTATGAAGGAAACTAATCTGAAAATACAATATACATACAAACCGAACGACTGTGCTGTACACCCGACCTAATACAGGACTGGAAATCAACTACACTTCAACGACAACGACAACAACAATGAAGGCACCAAAGGAGAGCTACCATATGATCCAGCAACCCCACTGCTGGGTACCTACGTGGGAAAGATGAAACCTCTACTTCGAAAGGTTACATGCACCGCCCCCCTCCTCAAGGACTTCTTAGCAGCACTATTTGCAATAGCCGAGAGCCAGAATGAACCCAAGGGCCCATGAGTGGACGGTGGACTTAAGAAGATGTGCTGTAGAAACCTACCATCGCATATTACTCAGCCCCAATGGACGATGAAATACTGTCATTCGCAGCCACATGAATGGACCTAGAGTCTATCACACTGTGTGAAGAAAGGCAGATATAGAGCAAGATAAATATTATATGATATCGAATTCCAGGTGGAATCTAATACATAATTGACATTTGTCTATGTACAAAATAGAAAAACACTCTGCAGACATCGATAACCAAGTGACGGGTATGCATGTGGAAAGGGAAAATTGGAGGTATCAGTTAGGAGTATGTGTTTAACAGATACATGCTACTGTGTACAAAATAGAGAAGCAACACGGACTTGCTGAATAACACAGGGAACGATACTTCAATGTCCTGGAATACCCTATAATGGAAAATAATCTGTAAATACAGTATACATTCTAAACCGAATCACTTTGCTGTGTACTTGAAACTAATACGGTCTTAGAAATCAACTACACTTCAACGACAATGAAAACAACAATGAAGGCACCAATGGAGAGTTACCATATGATCCAGCCGTCCCCATCCTGAGTATGTATGCGGAAAAGACAAAACCTCTAATTGGGAAAGATACGTACACCTCAATGTTCATAGCAGCACCGTGGGCCATAGCCATGACAGGGGAAAAAATCCCAGGTGTCATTCCGTGGATGATTGGCTTAAGGAAATTTGAGATATAGATAGGTAGAGAGAGAGATAGAAAGATAGAGAGATCGATCGATAGATATCGATAGAAAAACAGATAAGAGAGAGAGAGATTTTCAATGTATTAAAATCAATCTCATGGAATATTACTCAGCCATAAAAAGCATGAGAGCTTGTCATTTGCAGTAACACGGATGGATCTAGCTAGCACCGAACCTCGTATAATAAGTCAGACAGAAGGACCAAAATACATATATGTGGAATCCAAACAATAGTACAAGTTAACCTCTGTGCAAAACAGGAACAGATTGACAGATAGAGAGAACAGCCTTACTGTTACCCAAGGGGAACGTGTACGCGAGGGATCAATTAGGAGCTGGTATTAGCGGGTACGAATAACAGGATTTATGGCACAGCACCGAGAATTATATTCAACGTCTCGTAATTACCTGTAACGGAAAGTAACGATCTATATGCGTATATATACACATGTATAGAAAAGATAATCAGTTTACTGTACCCCTGAAAATAACACAATAATGTAAATCAACTATACTTCTATTAAAATGAAAATTCAAAAATATAAAAATTAAAAATGAGGCCAAACGGACACACGCAAGGGCAGTACCCTTGACAAAGTAGGATTTGATGGTGCTGGGGGGTGGTGTCGCTAGGTGGGGTGCCAGTGGTGGGAGGAGGGCTTCAGGGGAGGGGGTGGTGTTTGTTGTTGGGGTGTTGGTGGTGATGGTGGTTTTAGTGGTGGGGGAGCGGGCGGGTGTTCGAAAAATATTTCGGCTGAGGGACGTAAAGTGAACATAGAGTGCACTCTGCCCTGATATTGTGGAATTCCTCTTTGGAATTCCTCGTGCAGGATAACGCTTTGGGGACACTCCTGGGGAGTGCAATGTAGCCCTCCCAGGGGCGGCAGCTTTTCGGTTCCTGGTTGAGCAAACACTGTGTAACTTTCCGAGTGTGGGGAGAGTGAGGCAGAGAGCGGGGAAGCGCGGTGAAACGTGAAGAGGTGGGGCGAGCGGGTGCCAGTGTAGGGTATTCCTTCCAGTGCACCGTGTGACCCCAGCGGGATCAGGGTAAGAAAGAGAAAAGGGACAAGGAAGGTGTGTGGGCGCGAGAGTGGCTGAGCCCGCAAGGCGTCAGGTCACGGAGGCTTGGCTCTCGGGGTTGGGGTTTTCGTCCCACGGAGGGTAGGGGGCGCCGGCGTGGGCAGGACAGGAGAGGGAAGGTGCGGCGGTGGGCTGCGGGTGGGAGCATGCTGTGGTAGGACAGGTGCCTTGAGCGTGGGAGAGGGGAAGCCTAGCTCCGCTGTGGGCTGCGGGACCAAAAGGGGACTGGGTCGCTGCATGGGCCGGGAATCGAACCCGGGCCTCCCGCGTGGCAGGCGAGAATTCTACCACTGAACCACCCATGCACCGATGGCCGCCGCCGCCCGACGCCGCCCCAGCGGCGCTCGCCGCCAACCGCCAGACACTGGTGGCTCGCTGCTCGCCCATGGACATCCGCTCCATGTGAGCAGGAGGCGGTGAGTGACCTGAAGGAGAGGCTCCGGGGGAACGGGGAGGACCCCCAGGGCACGGCGCGGTCGGAGGGAAGGAGGGACGCAGGGACGGAGGCGGACTCGGCCCAACCTGCGCTTCCGAATCTGCCGTCCAGGGCCGCCGCCAGACTGTCAGTGTCGCCGGAGGAAGCCAGGAACCGGACCCAGCCTGGCCTGCGCCCGAATTCCAGTCAGGGCAGGCGACGCGTGGCAGGTGCGGCTGAGCTCCGACGCTCCTCACAGCGACCGCCGGCCCTGGCCCAAAGTCCCTCTGGCGCCTGGCTTTCTCGCTCGTGCCGGGCGTTGGCGGGCAGCAGGCTGGAGAGGGGATGGGAGCTCGGGCTGTGAGGAGACAGCGAGTGTGGGACATGGGCGCCTGGGAGCGCCGCCGCCGCCGCCGCCGCCGCGCCAATGACCAGCGCTGTCTGAGCCTGGCTTCTGCGCTCCTGCCGGCCGCTCTCCCGAAGGGTCCCGCTCCGGTGCGTTGGTCGTGAGGAGGAGCACTTTGGCCGAGTGGCTGCTGGCTCGTGGACAGCCGTCTGAGGGAGCGCGCCGGGGTGTGGCTGGGTCCGGCCGGGGCAGCGGCTTCTCGCGTGAACATGCGCTGTGGCGCCAAGGTGGGTGAAAGAAGTGCCGCGAAGGCCTGCACTGCGAAGGCGAGGAGGGCATGTGTCCTGAACGGCAGTTTCCAGAGGGTTCCCCCTGGGCTGTTTCCGTGAGGCCGGCGCACAGGACTGGGCAGGAAGAGCAGCTGTGGCTGAGGAGGTCCTGCGTGTGAGAGGCGTCGTGTGGGTGTCGCGTCGAGGGGGCCGGAGTCTGGGGAGCTGGCAAGAGTGCGAGGCAGGAACGGAGTGTGAGGCGGTAGGGTGTTGTCCAGGCCCGGGACGGGCCGGGTGCAGCATTTGTTGGGCGGGCCAAAAAAGGCTGGCTTGTCAGGAGTGGGATTCGAACCCACGCCTCCAGGGGAGACTGCGACCTGAACGCAGCGCCTTAGACCGCTCGGCCATCCTGACGGCGGGCCTGGGCGCGTCGCCGCTCGGCTGGCTGGGACCCGACGCGACGCGGACACCGATGCCCTTGGCCCGACGCGGTGCTCTGCGCCAGGGGGCGGCCGTCCGGCTGCGCGACGGACCGGGCGCGCGCCGGCCAACGGGGCAGCGAGGCCAGCCGTCGCGCCCGGCTCCGCCGCCGCCGCCCCCTCGCCCACCCCTGGCCCGGGACCCAGCCGTGTGCCGCGTCCGGCCAGCTTCTGCCGCCGGCCGCGCCCACCCCTCCGCCTCTTCTCCCGGGACGTGGCACGGCGAGCGCCCACCTCCTCCTCACAGCCTTGCTTGAGCTCTCCGGCCCCCTCGGGCCCCCTCCTCCCGGCGCGATCCTGGCGTCGGGGGCTATAGGCAGCGCGCACTGGGAGTTTCCAGCGCCACGCGGATCCGTGTCCCTGGCGGGGTCCCGGGCTGCCTCCTTGCATGACGCGTTTGGTGTGGTGTCGGGTCGGGTCGGGTCGGGTCGGGCACGTGGCGGGCGCCCGTGGTGGGCAGAGGGCCGAGGGCAGGGGGTAGGCGACTGCAGGCAGCCGGAGAGCAGTCGGGCGCCCGCGTGGCCGCCGCCGTCCTCGTTAGTATAGTGGTGAGTATCCCCGCCTGTCACGCGGGAGACCGGGGTTCGATTCCCCGACGGGGAGGCCACACGCCCCTTTTTGGTGGCTGGCGCCGCTCTCTGTCCAGCCGCCTGGCCCCAACGGCCCTTCTTCTCGTCCCTCCGCCCTCCAGCGGGGCCTGCCCACCCTCGACCGCCTCCAGCCCTCCACCCCTGCAACCCCTTGCCCGTCCTCCTCGCCGGGCGCTCGGGCGCCACGGCCGAGCGAGGGCCTCCTCTCGACCCCACAAGCGCCCGACGACATTGCGGCCCGCCCACAGTGGCTGCCGCAGTGGGCTCCTTGCGACGCGACGCACACCTGCACAGCTTCACGGCTGCCGGGACGGGTGTGGGGCGGATGAGTCCCGTCCCCTTTCGGTGCCGGGGAGTGGCCTCGCCCAACAGCCGTTGGAGAAGGGCTTTGGCGAGCGGGGAACCAGAGGTGGCGTGCCCGCGGAGGGGTCGGGCCGCGGCGTGCAGCCGAGGGCCCGGCAGCAGCAAGGCAGCGACAGCGCGCCCCCACCCCGCCCCCCGCCCCAGAAGCGTTCGGGCCGGGGGCGAGGGCAGCTGCGTAGGGCTGGAGCGCTTGAGGCGCCCGGGGCGGCCGACGGTGGCGCCTGACGCAGCGCAGAGCTGCTGGCGGACGGGGCGTCGGGGCCGGGCTGCGCCCGGCCGCCGCAGGGGCAGCGGCGGCGGCGGCGAGACCGCGCTCCGGCGAGCCCGGGGCCGGCGTGTCGGGGCGGCCCGGGCTGTGCAGCGTTGGTGGTATAGTGGTGAGCATAGCTGCCTTCCAAGCAGTTGACCCGGGTTCGATTCCCGGCCAACGCAGCGGGCCCATCTTTTGCCGAGCTCCACGGCCGGCCCTCCCGCCCGGGGCCCGTGAGGGAGAGCTGGGAGCTGGGCGCAGAAAAGAGGGAGCTAGGTGGCCTGCGGCTTCTCGCGCGTGTGCGGGAAGGAGGCGCGCAGTGTTTTGAGGGTGCCAGCAAGCAGGAAGAACGCTAGGGCACGTGGCTTGCCAGGGGCGGAGGGCGGCTGGACGTGGAAAGGCCGGGCCTTGGCGCCAAGGCAGCGCCCAGTGGCTGGGTCGAGCAGAGGCAGGCCCGACGCGGAGCCCGACGCTCCCTGGTGGTCTAGTGGTTAGGATTCGGCGCTCTCACCGCCGCGGCCCGGGTTCGATTCCCGGTCAGGGAAGCATTTCTTCTTCCTCTCCGCCTACCAACCTCCCCAGCGCGTCCACAAACACTCCGCCCCCACCCCACCACCACCCCCCTTTTAGCCCACGCGCCAAGCCAACTCGTCCGCTCCTTCTCCCCCGCCCCGTGACCTCAGCGCCCCGACAAGAGCCACCCGGTACCCTCCACCTGCAGCCCCAGGCCCTGGCGTGCAACCTCCACCCTCGTGCCCCGCCAAAACTTTCGGCCTCGCGCGCCCACCCACTCGAGGCCTTCGGCGACGACTCCTGCTCCGACGCTTGCCCCAGCCCCAAACACGACTGGCCGGCGCAGCCGTGGCCACGAGCGTGCTTGGACTCTCAAGCGGCACTGCTTCCGCCACCACAATCCTCGCGGCTGACAAGCCACCCTCTCTTCCCAGCTCAGGCGGTGGTGCTGCTGCTTGTGCTGGTGGTGCTGCTGGTGCTGCTGGTGCTGCTGGTGACGGTGCTGGTGGCCGTGGTGGACAGGGTGCTGGCGATGGCGCTGCAGGTTGTGGCGGCGGCGGCGGTGGTGGTGGTTGGCGGCATCACTGGTGGCCGCGTCGACGGAAAGCGGAAGGCGCGGGAGAGGGCCCTCCGTCTCCAAGTTGGGCCACTTGCCGGGACTGGCCGTCCCTTACGTCTCCTTTCAAGCCAGCGACCAGTCCCGATGGCTTACCTGCTGCGTGCCAGCTCCTGGGCTGCCCTCGAAGCCCGTGGGCCTGTCGTTGGCCTTCAAGGACGCGGGGGTCTTGAACCGCGCAGGGGAGCAGACAGGCTGCCGGGAGGCGGAGGTGTGAAAAGGAACCTGGCCACGTGCTTGTAGTTGGTCGAAAGGGCAGTGGAGGTGAGAAAGCAGGCAGAAACCGGATGCCGCCCGGGAAACTTTAGCTATGCAAGTGGCAGGGTGTGGAGACAGATGCGTGGCAGGGTGGACTACCAGCCAACATGGTATTCGGATTGCATTACCGGTACTCTCAGTCCTGTCACAGAGAGGCAAGAACGTTACCGACGATACCTCCCCCTCCACTAACAGCAAACACACACACACACACGCACACGCGCGCGCGCACACACACACACACACACACATACACACACACCAGAGTCACACACACACACACACACACACATGCACCCCTCACCTGGCTATGACTTCTAATATTCCCCATTCCCACGTTACTATCTATTATTGGATGGACTCCATCCCTCTCTTCAGCCTGTCTTCACCTTCTCCTATGGATTCTGGCCATGGTGAATCACCGACCTCGGTCTCCTCTCAGGCCAGGCTTGGGCGCGTCTGTCAGCAAAGGGTTTGGTGTGCGGTTCACAGCTTGTTTCCTTCAGAGGCAGAGTGGACAGCCGATGAGCTGCAGCGTTTGGCGGCAGCAGTATAGTCGCTGGATTTAGACCAAGCCGGTTCCCCTGTGGAAGGGAGCCCCTGTCGGCATATGGGTGCATCCCATCACCGCAGGCGCTTTTGTCAACGCCCTTGTGGGTGTGTTCGGGGTGAGTGTGGGTGGGCGAGAGTACGGGGTGAAGGTGTTTGTCGCCGTGGTTGGGGGCCACACCACGAGGCTTAGGGAACGGAGCCAGACGACCCCATAGAGAAGGGCCGGCCTTGAGCCTCGGGTTGGGAGGTGGCAGGACGAGTCCAGGGCACTGGGTGGAGCGCAGGTGCGAAGGAGAGGAGTGGGGCTTGCGGGGAACTGGCTAGGAGAGTAGTTGGCCACTCAGGCAGGGGCTCTGCCGAAGCTTGGGCCCGCGGTTGCCCTTGGCCCCCCAATTGCGTGCGGTGTGCGGGTGGGTCCGATGTAGGGAAGAGGGTGGCCATGGAGTAGGAGTGGGTCTGAGGAGCCCGTGGGAGGCCAGGAGTGGCGGAAGTGAGTCTTCTGCACCGGATGTGTGAGAGAGGGGCTGGGGAACTAGGGGCTGGTGGCGGGTAGAGGGGAGCGAGCCTGGAGTCTTCGAGGAAGGGCAGATAGCAAGCAGGGGGGGTGAGTGGGCTGTGGTACGAGGACGATGGTGGGAGAGGACCCCAGCGGGGCGGTGGGTGAGAGGGCGAGACAGGTGGGCTGTGCTTTGAGGTGGTCAGGCTAACCAGGGGGCTGGGGCTGGGGCAGCAGTGTAGGAAGCAGGCAAGGGAAGGAGAGAAACAAGGATAGGAGTCAGAGTCTAGGCGAGGTCTGAATTGAGTGGGGCATTCTACAGCCCCAGAAACGAAGGTAACCTCTCATCAGGAAACACCTTCAATCCGCCAAGTCTCAGGTCTGTGTGTGTGTGTGTGTGTGTGTGTGTGTGTGTGTGTGTGTGTGTGTGGCGGGGTGTGTGGTGGCGTGTGGAGCTTAGGGGATGTGGTTGGGGAGAGTGGCATGTGAGGATGAGGTCGAGAAGTAAAGAGGCTTCAAAGGAGAGTTACCATATGATCCAGCAACCCCACTGCAGGGTATAGATGTGGGAAAGATGAAATCTCCGCTTCGAAAATATACAAGTACCGCACCCCTCCTCCACGTTCCTAGCAACACTATTTGCAATAGCTGAGACCCGGGATGAACCCAAAGTCCCATGAGTGGACGAAGGATCTAAAAGGATGCGTTGCATAAATATACCGTAGAATATCACTCAGCCATAAAGGAGGATGGAATATTGTCATTTGAGGCCACATGGATGGAACTAGAGTCCATCAAATTACGTGAAGTAAGTCAGACTGAGAAATATAAATATTATATAATATCACTTCCGGGTGGAATCTAAAACATAATAGACATGAATCTATGGACAAAACAGAAACACACTCCACAGACATCGAAAACCAACTGACGGTTATGCGAGGGGAAAGGGAAGGCTGGAGGGATCAGTTAGGAGTGTGGGATTAACAGATACACGCTACTGTGTATAAAATAGAGAAGCAACACGGACTTGCGGAATAACAGGGAACGATCTGCAATGTCTTGGAATAACCTATGAAGGAAACTAATCTGAAAATACAATATACATACAAACCGAACGACTGTGCTGTACACCCGACCTAATACAGGACTGGAAATCAACTACACTTCAACGACAACGACAACAACAATGAAGGCACCAAAGGAGAGCTACCATATGATCCAGCAACCCCACTGCTGGGTACCTACGTGGGAAAGATGAAACCTCTACTTCGAAAGGTTACATGCACCGCCCCCCTCCTCAAGGACTTCTTAGCAGCACTATTTGCAATAGCCGAGACCCAGAATGAACCCAAGGGCCCATGAGTGGACGGTGGACTTAAGAAGATGTGCTGTAGAAACCTACCATCGCATATTACTCAGCCCCAATGGACGATGAAATACTGTCATTCGCAGCCACATGAATGGACCTAGAGTCTATCACACTGTGTGAAGAAAGGCAGATATAGAGCAAGATAAATATTATATGATATCGAATTCCAGGTGGAATCTAATACATAATTGACATTTGTCTATGTACAAAATAGAAAAACACTCTGCAGACATCGATAACCAAGTGACGGGTATGCATGTGGAAAGGGAAAATTGGAGGTATCAGTTAGGAGTATGTGTTTAACAGATACACGCTACTGTGTACAAAATAGAGAAGCAACACGGACTTGCTGAATAACACAGGGAACGATACTTCAATGTCCTGGAATACCCTATAATGGAAAATAATCTGTAAATACAGTATACATTCTAAACCGAATCACTTTGCTGTGTACTTGAAACTAATACGGTCTTAGAAATCAACTACACTTCAACGACAATGAAAACAACAATGAAGGCACCAATGGAGAGTTACCATATGATCCAGCCGTCCCCATCCTGAGTATGTATGCGGAAAAGACAAAACCTCTAATTGGGAAAGATACGTACACCTCAATGTTCATAGCAGCACCGTGGGCCATAGCCATGACAGGGGAAAAAATCCCAGGTGTCATTCCGTGGATGATTGGCTTAAGGAAATTTGAGATATAGATAGGTAGAGAGAGAGATAGAAAGATAGAGAGATCGATCGATAGATATCGATAGAAAAACAGATAAGAGAGAGAGAGATTTTCAATGTATTAAAATCAATCTCATGGAATATTACTCAGCCATAAAAAGCATGAGAGCTTGTCATTTGCAGTAACACGGATGGATCTAGCTAGCACCGAACCTCGTATAATAAGTCAGACAGAAGGACCAAAATACATATATGTGGAATCCAAACAATAGTACAAGTTAACCTCTGTGCAAAACAGGAACAGATTGACAGATAGAGAGAACAGCCTTACTGTTACCCAAGGGGAACGTGTACGCGAGGGATCAATTAGGAGCTGGTATTAGCGGGTACGAATAACAGGATTTATGGCACAGCACCGAGAATTATATTCAACGTCTCGTAATTACCTGTAACGGAAAGTAACGATCTATATGCGTATATATACACATGTATAGAAAAGATAATCAGTTTACTGTACCCCTGAAAATAACACAATAATGTAAATCAACTATACTTCTATTAAAATGAAAATTCAAAAATATAAAAATTAAAAATGAGGCCAAACGGACACACGCAAGGGCAGTACCCTTGACAAAGTAGGATTTGATGGTGCTGGGGGGTGGTGTCGCTAGGTGGGGTGCCAGTGGTGGGAGGAGGGCTTCAGGGGAGGGGGTGGTGTTTGTTGTTGGGGTGTTGGTGGTGATGGTGGTTTTAGTGGTGGGGGAGCGGGCGGGTGTTCGAAAAATATTTCGGCTGAGGGACGTAAAGTGAACATAGAGTGCACTCTGCCCTGATATTGTGGAATTCCTCTTTGGAATTCCTCGTGCAGGATAACGCTTTGGGGACACTCCTGGGGAGTGCAATGTAGCCCTCCCAGGGGCGGCAGCTTTTCGGTTCCTGGTTGAGCAAACACTGTGTAACTTTCCGAGTGTGGGGAGAGTGAGGCAGAGAGCGGGGAAGCGCGGTGAAACGTGAAGAGGTGGGGCGAGCGGGTGCCAGTGTAGGGTATTCCTTCCAGTGCACCGTGTGACCCCAGCGGGATCAGGGTAAGAAAGAGAAAAGGGACAAGGAAGGTGTGTGGGCGCGAGAGTGGCTGAGCCCGCAAGGCGTCAGGTCACGGAGGCTTGGCTCTCGGGGTTGGGGTTTTCGTCCCACGGAGGGTAGGGGGCGCCGGCGTGGGCAGGACAGGAGAGGGAAGGTGCGGCGGTGGGCTGCGGGTGGGAGCATGCTGTGGTAGGACAGGTGCCTTGAGCGTGGGAGAGGGGAAGCCTAGCTCCGCTGTGGGCTGCGGGACCAAAAGGGGACTGGGTCGCTGCATGGGCCGGGAATCGAACCCGGGCCTCCCGCGTGGCAGGCGAGAATTCTACCACTGAACCACCCATGCACCGATGGCCGCCGCCGCCCGACGCCGCCCCAGCGGCGCTCGCCGCCAACCGCCAGACACTGGTGGCTCGCTGCTCGCCCATGGACATCCGCTCCATGTGAGCAGGAGGCGGTGAGTGACCTGAAGGAGAGGCTCCGGGGGAACGGGGAGGACCCCCAGGGCACGGCGCGGTCGGAGGGAAGGAGGGACGCAGGGACGGAGGCGGACTCGGCCCAACCTGCGCTTCCGAATCTGCCGTCCAGGGCCGCCGCCAGACTGTCAGTGTCGCCGGAGGAAGCCAGGAACCGGACCCAGCCTGGCCTGCGCCCGAATTCCAGTCAGGGCAGGCGACGCGTGGCAGGTGCGGCTGAGCTCCGACGCTCCTCACAGCGACCGCCGGCCCTGGCCCAAAGTCCCTCTGGCGCCTGGCTTTCTCGCTCGTGCCGGGCGTTGGCGGGCAGCAGGCTGGAGAGGGGATGGGAGCTCGGGCTGTGAGGAGACAGCGAGTGTGGGACATGGGCGCCTGGGAGCGCCGCCGCCGCCGCCGCCGCCGCGCCAATGACCAGCGCTGTCTGAGCCTGGCTTCTGCGCTCCTGCCGGCCGCTCTCCCGAAGGGTCCCGCTCCGGTGCGTTGGTCGTGAGGAGGAGCACTTTGGCCGAGTGGCTGCTGGCTCGTGGACAGCCGTCTGAGGGAGCGCGCCGGGGTGTGGCTGGGTCCGGCCGGGGCAGCGGCTTCTCGCGTGAACATGCGCTGTGGCGCCAAGGTGGGTGAAAGAAGTGCCGCGAAGGCCTGCACTGCGAAGGCGAGGAGGGCATGTGTCCTGAACGGCAGTTTCCAGAGGGTTCCCCCTGGGCTGTTTCCGTGAGGCCGGCGCACAGGACTGGGCAGGAAGAGCAGCTGTGGCTGAGGAGGTCCTGCGTGTGAGAGGCGTCGTGTGGGTGTCGCGTCGAGGGGGCCGGAGTCTGGGGAGCTGGCAAGAGTGCGAGGCAGGAACGGAGTGTGAGGCGGTAGGGTGTTGTCCAGGCCCGGGACGGGCCGGGTGCAGCATTTGTTGGGCGGGCCAAAAAAGGCTGGCTTGTCAGGAGTGGGATTCGAACCCACGCCTCCAGGGGAGACTGCGACCTGAACGCAGCGCCTTAGACCGCTCGGCCATCCTGACGGCGGGCCTGGGCGCGTCGCCGCTCGGCTGGCTGGGACCCGACGCGACGCGGACACCGATGCCCTTGGCCCGACGCGGTGCTCTGCGCCAGGGGGCGGCCGTCCGGCTGCGCGACGGACCGGGCGCGCGCCGGCCAACGGGGCAGCGAGGCCAGCCGTCGCGCCCGGCTCCGCCGCCGCCGCCCCCTCGCCCACCCCTGGCCCGGGACCCAGCCGTGTGCCGCGTCCGGCCAGCTTCTGCCGCCGGCCGCGCCCACCCCTCCGCCTCTTCTCCCGGGACGTGGCACGGCGAGCGCCCACCTCCTCCTCACAGCCTTGCTTGAGCTCTCCGGCCCCCTCGGGCCCCCTCCTCCCGGCGCGATCCTGGCGTCGGGGGCTATAGGCAGCGCGCACTGGGAGTTTCCAGCGCCACGCGGATCCGTGTCCCTGGCGGGGTCCCGGGCTGCCTCCTTGCATGACGCGTTTGGTGTGGTGTCGGGTCGGGTCGGGTCGGGTCGGGCACGTGGCGGGCGCCCGTGGTGGGCAGAGGGCCGAGGGCAGGGGGTAGGCGACTGCAGGCAGCCGGAGAGCAGTCGGGCGCCCGCGTGGCCGCCGCCGTCCTCGTTAGTATAGTGGTGAGTATCCCCGCCTGTCACGCGGGAGACCGGGGTTCGATTCCCCGACGGGGAGGCCACACGCCCCTTTTTGGTGGCTGGCGCCGCTCTCTGTCCAGCCGCCTGGCCCCAACGGCCCTTCTTCTCGTCCCTCCGCCCTCCAGCGGGGCCTGCCCACCCTCGACCGCCTCCAGCCCTCCACCCCTGCAACCCCTTGCCCGTCCTCCTCGCCGGGCGCTCGGGCGCCACGGCCGAGCGAGGGCCTCCTCTCGACCCCACAAGCGCCCGACGACATTGCGGCCCGCCCACAGTGGCTGCCGCAGTGGGCTCCTTGCGACGCGACGCACACCTGCACAGCTTCACGGCTGCCGGGACGGGTGTGGGGCGGATGAGTCCCGTCCCCTTTCGGTGCCGGGGAGTGGCCTCGCCCAACAGCCGTTGGAGAAGGGCTTTGGCGAGCGGGGAACCAGAGGTGGCGTGCCCGCGGAGGGGTCGGGCCGCGGCGTGCAGCCGAGGGCCCGGCAGCAGCAAGGCAGCGACAGCGCGCCCCCACCCCGCCCCCCGCCCCAGAAGCGTTCGGGCCGGGGGCGAGGGCAGCTGCGTAGGGCTGGAGCGCTTGAGGCGCCCGGGGCGGCCGACGGTGGCGCCTGACGCAGCGCAGAGCTGCTGGCGGACGGGGCGTCGGGGCCGGGCTGCGCCCGGCCGCCGCAGGGGCAGCGGCGGCGGCGGCGAGACCGCGCTCCGGCGAGCCCGGGGCCGGCGTGTCGGGGCGGCCCGGGCTGTGCAGCGTTGGTGGTATAGTGGTGAGCATAGCTGCCTTCCCAGCAGTTGACCCGGGTTCGATTCCCGGCCAACGCAGCGGGCCCATCTTTTGCCGAGCTCCACGGCCGGCCCTCCCGCCCGGGGCCCGTGAGGGAGAGCTGGGAGCTGGGCGCAGAAAAGAGGGAGCTAGGTGGCCTGCGGCTTCTCGCGCGTGTGCGGGAAGGAGGCGCGCAGTGTTTTGAGGGTGCCAGCAAGCAGGAAGAACGCTAGGGCACGTGGCTTGCCAGGGGCGGAGGGCGGCTGGACGTGGAAAGGCCGGGCCTTGGCGCCAAGGCAGCGCCCAGTGGCTGGGTCGAGCAGAGGCAGGCCCGACGCGGAGCCCGACGCTCCCTGGTGGTCTAGTGGTTAGGATTCGGCGCTCTCACCGCCGCGGCCCGGGTTCGATTCCCGGTCAGGGAAGCATTTCTTCTTCCTCTCCGCCTACCAACCTCCCCAGCGCGTCCACAAACACTCCGCCCCCACCCCACCACCACCCCCCTTTTAGCCCACGCGCCAAGCCAACTCGTCCGCTCCTTCTCCCCCGCCCCGTGACCTCAGCGCCCCGACAAGAGCCACCCGGTACCCTCCACCTGCAGCCCCAGGCCCTGGCGTGCAACCTCCACCCTCGTGCCCCGCCAAAACTTTCGGCCTCGCGCGCCCACCCACTCGAGGCCTTCGGCGACGACTCCTGCTCCGACGCTTGCCCCAGCCCCAAACACGACTGGCCGGCGCAGCCGTGGCCACGAGCGTGCTTGGACTCTCAAGCGGCACTGCTTCCGCCACCACAATCCTCGCGGCTGACAAGCCACCCTCTCTTCCCAGCTCAGGCGGTGGTGCTGCTGCTTGTGCTGGTGGTGCTGCTGGTGCTGCTGGTGCTGCTGGTGACGGTGCTGGTGGCCGTGGTGGACAGGGTGCTGGCGATGGCGCTGCAGGTTGTGGCGGCGGCGGCGGTGGTGGTGGTTGGCGGCATCACTGGTGGCCGCGTCGACGGAAAGCGGAAGGCGCGGGAGAGGGCCCTCCGTCTCCAAGTTGGGCCACTTGCCGGGACTGGCCGTCCCTTACGTCTCCTTTCAAGCCAGCGACCAGTCCCGATGGCTTACCTGCTGCGTGCCAGCTCCTGGGCTGCCCTCGAAGCCCGTGGGCCTGTCGTTGGCCTTCAAGGACGCGGGGGTCTTGAACCGCGCAGGGGAGCAGACAGGCTGCCGGGAGGCGGAGGTGTGAAAAGGAACCTGGCCACGTGCTTGTAGTTGGTCGAAAGGGCAGTGGAGGTGAGAAAGCAGGCAGAAACCGGATGCCGCCCGGGAAACTTTAGCTATGCAAGTGGCAGGGTGTGGAGACAGATGCGTGGCAGGGTGGACTACCAGCCAACATGGTATTCGGATTGCATTACCGGTACTCTCAGTCCTGTCACAGAGAGGCAAGAACGTTACCGACGATACCTCCCCCTCCACTAACAGCAAACACACACACACACACGCACACGCGCGCGCGCACACACACACACACACACACATACACACACACCAGAGTCACACACACACACACACACACACATGCACCCCTCACCTGGCTATGACTTCTAATATTCCCCATTCCCACGTTACTATCTATTATTGGATGGACTCCATCCCTCTCTTCAGCCTGTCTTCACCTTCTCCTATGGATTCTGGCCATGGTGAATCACCGACCTCGGTCTCCTCTCAGGCCAGGCTTGGGCGCGTCTGTCAGCAAAGGGTTTGGTGTGCGGTTCACAGCTTGTTTCCTTCAGAGGCAGAGTGGACAGCCGATGAGCTGCAGCGTTTGGCGGCAGCAGTATAGTCGCTGGATTTAGAGCAAGCCGGTTCCCCTGTGGAAGGGAGCCCCTGTCGGCATATGGGTGCATCCCATCACCGCAGGCGCTTTCGTCAACGCCCTTGTGGGTGTGTTCGGGGTGAGTGTGGGTGGGCGAGAGTACGGGGTGAAGGTGTTTGTCGCCGTGGTTGGGGGCCACACCACGAGGCTTAGGGAACGGAGCCAGACGACCCCATAGAGAAGGGCCGGCCTTGAGCCTCGGGTTGGGAGGTGGCAGGACGAGTCCAGGGCACTGGGTGGAGTGCAGGTGCGAAGGAAAAGAGTGGGGCTTGCGGGGAACTGGCTAGGAGAGTAGTTGGCCACTCAGGCAGGGGCTCTGCCGAAGCTTGGGCCCGCGGTTGCCCTTGGCCCCCCAATTGCGTGCGGTGTGCGGGTGGGTCCGATGTAGGGAAGAGGGTGGCCATGGAGTAGGAGTGGGTCTGAGGAGCCCGTGGGAGGCCAGGAGTGGCGGAAGTGAGTCTTCTGCACCGGATGTGTGAGAGAGGGGCTGGGGAACTAGGGGCTGGTGGCGGGTAGAGGGGAGCGAGCCTGGAGTCTTCGAGGAAGGGCAGATAGCAAGCAGGGGGGGTGAGTGGGCTGTGGTACGAGGACGATGGTGGGAGAGGACCTCAGCGGGGCGGTGGGTGAGAGGGCGAGACAGGTGGGCTGTGCTTTGAGGTGGTCAGGCTAACCAGGGGGCTGGGGCTGGGGCAGCAGTGTAGGAAGCAGGCAAGGGAAGGAGAGAAACAAGGATAGGAGTCAGAGTCTAGGCGAGGTCTGAATTGAGTGGGGCATTCTACAGCCCCAGAAACGAAGGTAACCTCTCATCAGGAAACACCTTCAATCCGCCAAGTCTCAGGTCTGTGTGTGTGTGTGTGTGTGTGTGTGTGTGTGTGTGTGTGTGTGTGTGTATGTGTGTGTGTGTGTGTGTGTGGCGGGGTGTGTGGTGGCGTGTGGAGCTTAGGGGATGTGGTTGGGGAGAGTGGCATGTGAGGATGAGGTCGAGAAGTAAAGAGGCTTCAAAGGAGAGTTACCATATGATCCAGCAACCCCACTGCAGGGTATAGATGTGGGAAAGATGAAATCTCCGCTTCGAAAATATACAAGTACCGCACCCCTCCTCCACGTTCCTAGCAACACTATTTGCAATAGCTGAGACCCGGGATGAACCCAAAGTCCCATGAGTGGATGAAGGATCTAAAAGGATGCGTTGCATAAATATACCGTAGAATATCACTCAGCCATAAAGGAGGATGGAATATTGTCATTTGAGGCCACATGGATGGAACTAGAGTCCATCAAATTACGTGAAGTAAGTCAGACTGAGAAATATAAATATTATATAATATCACTTCCGGGTGGAATCTAAAACATAATAGACATGAATCTATGGACAAAACAGAAACACACTCCACAGACATCGAAAACCAACTGACGGTTATGCGAGGGGAAAGGGAAGGCTGGAGGGATCAGTTAGGAGTGTGGGATTAACAGATACACGCTACTGTGTATAAAATAGAGAAGCAACACGGACTTGCGGAATAACAGGGAACGATCTGCAATGTCTTGGAATAACCTATGAAGGAAACTAATCTGAAAATACAATATACATACAAACCGAACGACTGTGCTGTACACCCGACCTAATACAGGACTGGAAATCAACTACACTTCAACGACAACGACAACAACAATGAAGGCACCAAAGGAGAGCTACCATATGATCCAGCAACCCCACTGCTGGGTACCTACGTGGGAAAGATGAAACCTCTACTTCGAAAGGTTACATGCACCGCCCCCCTCCTCCAGGACCTTCCTAGCAGCACTATTTGCAATAGCCGAGACCCAGAATGAACCCAAGGGCCCATGAGTGGACGGTGGACTTAAGAAGATGTGCTGTAGAAACCTACCATCGCATATTACTCAGCCCCAATGGACGATGAAATACTGTCATTCGCAGCCACATGAATGGACCTAGAGTCTATCACACTGTGTGAAGAAAGGCAGATATAGAGCAAGATAAATATTATATGATATCGAATTCCAGGTGGAATCTAATACATAATTGACATTTGTCTATGTACAAAATAGAAAAACACTCTGCAGACATCGATAACCAAGTGACGGGTATGCATGTGGAAAGGGAAAATTGGAGGTATCAGTTAGGAGTATGTGTTTAACAGATACACGCTACTGTGTACAAAATAGAGAAGCAACACGGACTTGCTGAATAACACAGGGAACGATACTTCAATGTCCTGGAATACCCTATAATGGAAAATAATCTGTAAATACAGTATACATTCTAAACCGAATCACTTTGCTGTGTACTTGAAACTAATACGGTCTTAGAAATCAACTACACTTCAACGACAATGAAAACAACAATGAAGGCACCAATGGAGAGTTACCATATGATCCAGCCGTCCCCATCCTGAGTATGTATGCGGAAAAGACAAAACCTCTAATTGGGAAAGATACGTACACCTCAATGTTCATAGCAGCACCGTGGGCCATAGCCATGACAGGGGAAAAAATCCCAGGTGTCATTCCGTGGATGATTGGCTTAAGGAAATTTGAGATATAGATAGGTAGAGAGAGAGATAGAAAGATAGAGAGATCGATCGATAGATATCGATAGAAAAACAGATAAGAGAGAGAGGGATTTTCAATGTATTAAAGTCAATCTCGTGGAATATTACTCAGCCATAAAAAAGCATGAGATCTTGTCATTTGCAGCAACACGGATGGACCTAGAGAGCACCGAACCTAGTATAATAAGTCAGACAGAAGGACAAAAATACATACTTGTGGAATCCAAACAATAGTACAAGTGAACCTCTGTGCAAAACAGAAACAGATTCACACAGAGAGAGAACAAACTTACAGTTACCCAAGGGGAACGTGTAGGCGAGGGATCAATTAGGAGCTGGTGTTAGCGTGTAGGAACAACAGAATTTACGGTACAGCACCGAGAAGTATATTCAACGTCTCGTAATTACCTGTAACGGAAAGTAACGATCTATATGCGTATATATACACATGTATAGAAAAGATAATCAGTTTACTGTACCCCTGAAAATAACACAATACTGTAAATCAACTATACTTCTATTAAAATGAAAATTCAAAAATATAAAAATTAAAAATGAGGCCAAACGGACACACGCAAGGGCAGTACCCTTGACAAAGTAGGATTTGATGGTGCTGGGGGGTGGTGTCGCTAGGTGGGGTGCCAGTGGTGGGAGGAGGGCTTCAGGGGAGGGGGTGGTGTTTGTTGTTGGGGTGTTGGTGGTGATGGTGGTTTTAGTGGTGGGGGAGCGGGCGGGTGTTCGAAAAATATTTCGGCTGAGGGACGTAAAGTGAACATAGAGTGCACTCTGCCCTGATATTGTGGAATTCCTCTTTGGAATTCCTCGTGCAGGATAACGCTTTGGGGACACTCCTGGGGAGTGCAATGTAGCCCTCCCAGGGGCGGCAGCTTTTCGGTTCCTGGTTGAGCAAACACTGTGTAACTTTCCGAGTGTGGGGAGAGTGAGGCAGAGAGCGGGGAAGCGCGGTGAAACGTGAAGAGGTGGGGCGAGCGGGTGCCAGTGTAGGGTATTCCTTCCAGTGCACCGTGTGACCCCAGCGGGATCAGGGTAAGAAAGAGAAAAGGGACAAGGAAGGTGTGTGGGCGCGAGAGTGGCTGAGCCCGCAAGGCGTCAGGTCACGGAGGCTTGGCTCTCGGGGTTGGGGTTTTCGTCCCACGGAGGGTAGGGGGCGCCGGCGTGGGCAGGACAGGAGAGGGAAGGTGCGGCGGTGGGCTGCGGGTGGGAGCATGCTGTGGTAGGACAGGTGCCTTGAGCGTGGGAGAGGGGAAGCCTAGCTCCGCTGTGGGCTGCGGGACCAAAAGGGGACTGGGTCGCTGCATGGGCCGGGAATCGAACCCGGGCCTCCCGCGTGGCAGGCGAGAATTCTACCACTGAACCACCCATGCACCGATGGCCGCCGCCGCCCGACGCCGCCCCAGCGGCGCTCGCCGCCAACCGCCAGACACTGGTGGCTCGCTGCTCGCCCATGGACATCCGCTCCATGTGAGCAGGAGGCGGTGAGTGACCTGAAGGAGAGGCTCCGGGGGAACGGGGAGGACCCCCAGGGCACGGCGCGGTCGGAGGGAAGGAGGGACGCAGGGACGGAGGCGGACTCGGCCCAACCTGCGCTTCCGAATCTGCCGTCCAGGGCCGCCGCCAGACTGTCAGTGTCGCCGGAGGAAGCCAGGAACCGGACCCAGCCTGGCCTGCGCCCGAATTCCAGTCAGGGCAGGCGACGCGTGGCAGGTGCGGCTGAGCTCCGACGCTCCTCACAGCGACCGCCGGCCCTGGCCCAAAGTCCCTCTGGCGCCTGGCTTTCTCGCTCGTGCCGGGCGTTGGCGGGCAGCAGGCTGGAGAGGGGATGGGAGCTCGGGCTGTGAGGAGACAGCGAGTGTGGGACATGGGCGCCTGGGAGCGCCGCCGCCGCCGCCGCCGCCGCGCCAATGACCAGCGCTGTCTGAGCCTGGCTTCTGCGCTCCTGCCGGCCGCTCTCCCGAAGGGTCCCGCTCCGGTGCGTTGGTCGTGAGGAGGAGCACTTTGGCCGAGTGGCTGCTGGCTCGTGGACAGCCGTCTGAGGGAGCGCGCCGGGGTGTGGCTGGGTCCGGCCGGGGCAGCGGCTTCTCGCGTGAACATGCGCTGTGGCGCCAAGGTGGGTGAAAGAAGTGCCGCGAAGGCCTGCACTGCGAAGGCGAGGAGGGCATGTGTCCTGAACGGCAGTTTCCAGAGGGTTCCCCCTGGGCTGTTTCCGTGAGGCCGGCGCACAGGACTGGGCAGGAAGAGCAGCTGTGGCTGAGGAGGTCCTGCGTGTGAGAGGCGTCGTGTGGGTGTCGCGTCGAGGGGGCCGGAGTCTGGGGAGCTGGCAAGAGTGCGAGGCAGGAACGGAGTGTGAGGCGGTAGGGTGTTGTCCAGGCCCGGGACGGGCCGGGTGCAGCATTTGTTGGGCGGGCCAAAAAAGGCTGGCTTGTCAGGAGTGGGATTCGAACCCACGCCTCCAGGGGAGACTGCGACCTGAACGCAGCGCCTTAGACCGCTCGGCCATCCTGACGGCGGGCCTGGGCGCGTCGCCGCTCGGCTGGCTGGGACCCGACGCGACGCGGACACCGATGCCCTTGGCCCGACGCGGTGCTCTGCGCCAGGGGGCGGCCGTCCGGCTGCGCGACGGACCGGGCGCGCGCCGGCCAACGGGGCAGCGAGGCCAGCCGTCGCGCCCGGCTCCGCCGCCGCCGCCCCCTCGCCCACCCCTGGCCCGGGACCCAGCCGTGTGCCGCGTCCGGCCAGCTTCTGCCGCCGGCCGCGCCCACCCCTCCGCCTCTTCTCCCGGGACGTGGCACGGCGAGCGCCCACCTCCTCCTCACAGCCTTGCTTGAGCTCTCCGGCCCCCTCGGGCCCCCTCCTCCCGGCGCGATCCTGGCGTCGGGGGCTATAGGCAGCGCGCACTGGGAGTTTCCAGCGCCACGCGGATCCGTGTCCCTGGCGGGGTCCCGGGCTGCCTCCTTGCATGACGCGTTTGGTGTGGTGTCGGGTCGGGTCGGGTCGGGTCGGGCACGTGGCGGGCGCCCGTGGTGGGCAGAGGGCCGAGGGCAGGGGGTAGGCGACTGCAGGCAGCCGGAGAGCAGTCGGGCGCCCGCGTGGCCGCCGCCGTCCTCGTTAGTATAGTGGTGAGTATCCCCGCCTGTCACGCGGGAGACCGGGGTTCGATTCCCCGACGGGGAGGCCACACGCCCCTTTTTGGTGGCTGGCGCCGCTCTCTGTCCAGCCGCCTGGCCCCAACGGCCCTTCTTCTCGTCCCTCCGCCCTCCAGCGGGGCCTGCCCACCCTCGACCGCCTCCAGCCCTCCACCCCTGCAACCCCTTGCCCGTCCTCCTCGCCGGGCGCTCGGGCGCCACGGCCGAGCGAGGGCCTCCTCTCGACCCCACAAGCGCCCGACGACATTGCGGCCCGCCCACAGTGGCTGCCGCAGTGGGCTCCTTGCGACGCGACGCACACCTGCACAGCTTCACGGCTGCCGGGACGGGTGTGGGGCGGATGAGTCCCGTCCCCTTTCGGTGCCGGGGAGTGGCCTCGCCCAACAGCCGTTGGAGAAGGGCTTTGGCGAGCGGGGAACCAGAGGTGGCGTGCCCGCGGAGGGGTCGGGCCGCGGCGTGCAGCCGAGGGCCCGGCAGCAGCAAGGCAGCGACAGCGCGCCCCCACCCCGCCCCCCGCCCCAGAAGCGTTCGGGCCGGGGGCGAGGGCAGCTGCGTAGGGCTGGAGCGCTTGAGGCGCCCGGGGCGGCCGACGGTGGCGCCTGACGCAGCGCAGAGCTGCTGGCGGACGGGGCGTCGGGGCCGGGCTGCGCCCGGCCGCCGCAGGGGCAGCGGCGGCGGCGGCGAGACCGCGCTCCGGCGAGCCCGGGGCCGGCGTGTCGGGGCGGCCCGGGCTGTGCAGCGTTGGTGGTATAGTGGTGAGCATAGCTGCCTTCCAAGCAGTTGACCCGGGTTCGATTCCCGGCCAACGCAGCGGGCCCATCTTTTGCCGAGCTCCACGGCCGGCCCTCCCGCCCGGGGCCCGTGAGGGAGAGCTGGGAGCTGGGCGCAGAAAAGAGGGAGCTAGGTGGCCTGCGGCTTCTCGCGCGTGTGCGGGAAGGAGGCGCGCAGTGTTTTGAGGGTGCCAGCAAGCAGGAAGAACGCTAGGGCACGTGGCTTGCCAGGGGCGGAGGGCGGCTGGACGTGGAAAGGCCGGGCCTTGGCGCCAAGGCAGCGCCCAGTGGCTGGGTCGAGCAGAGGCAGGCCCGACGCGGAGCCCGACGCTCCCTGGTGGTCTAGTGGTTAGGATTCGGCGCTCTCACCGCCGCGGCCCGGGTTCGATTCCCGGTCAGGGAAGCATTTCTTCTTCCTCTCCGCCTACCAACCTCCCCAGCGCGTCCACAAACACTCCGCCCCCACCCCACCACCACCCCCCTTTTAGCCCACGCGCCAAGCCAACTCGTCCGCTCCTTCTCCCCCGCCCCGTGACCTCAGCGCCCCGACAAGAGCCACCCGGTACCCTCCACCTGCAGCCCCAGGCCCTGGCGTGCAACCTCCACCCTCGTGCCCCGCCAAAACTTTCGGCCTCGCGCGCCCACCCACTCGAGGCCTTCGGCGACGACTCCTGCTCCGACGCTTGCCCCAGCCCCAAACACGACTGGCCGGCGCAGCCGTGGCCACGAGCGTGCTTGGACTCTCAAGCGGCACTGCTTCCGCCACCACAATCCTCGCGGCTGACAAGCCACCCTCTCTTCCCAGCTCAGGCGGTGGTGCTGCTGCTTGTGCTGGTGGTGCTGCTGGTGCTGCTGGTGCTGCTGGTGACGGTGCTGGTGGCCGTGGTGGACAGGGTGCTGGCGATGGCGCTGCAGGTTGTGGCGGCGGCGGCGGTGGTGGTGGTTGGCGGCATCACTGGTGGCCGCGTCGACGGAAAGCGGAAGGCGCGGGAGAGGGCCCTCCGTCTCCAAGTTGGGCCACTTGCCGGGACTGGCCGTCCCTTACGTCTCCTTTCAAGCCAGCGACCAGTCCCGATGGCTTACCTGCTGCGTGCCAGCTCCTGGGCTGCCCTCGAAGCCCATGGGCCTGTCGTTGGCCTTCAAGGACGCGGGGGTCTTGAACCGCGCAGGGGAGCAGACAGGCTGCCGGGAGGCGGAGGTGTGAAAAGGAACCTGGCCACGTGCTTGTAGTTGGTCGAAAGGGCAGTGGAGGTGAGAAAGCAGGCAGAAACCGGATGCCGCCCGGGAAACTTTAGCTATGCAAGTGGCAGGGTGTGGAGACAGATGCGTGGCAGGGTGGACTACCAGCCAACATGGTATTCGGATTGCATTACCGGTACTCTCAGTCCTGTCACAGAGAGGCAAGAACGTTACCGACGATACCTCCCCCTCCACTAACAGCAAACACACACACACACACGCACACGCGCGCGCGCGCACACACACACACACACATACACACACACCAGAGTCACACACACACACACACACACACACATGCACCCCTCACCTGGCTATGACTTCTAATATTCCCCATTCCCACGTTACTATCTATTATTGGATGGACTCCATCCCTCTCTTCAGCCTGTCTTCACCTTCTCCTATGGATTCTGGCCATGGTGAATCACCGACCTCGGTCTCCTCTCAGGCCAGGCTTGGGCGCGTCTGTCAGCAAAGGGTTTGGTGTGCGGTTCACAGCTTGTTTCCTTCAGAGGCAGAGTGGACAGCCGATGAGCTGCAGCGTTTGGCGGCAGCAGTATAGTCGCTGGATTTAGAGCAAGCCGGTTCCCCTGTGGAAGGGAGCCCCTGTCGGCATATGGGTGCATCCCATCACCGCAGGCGCTTTCGTCAACGCCCTTGTGGGTGTGTTCGGGGTGAGTGTGGGTGGGCGAGAGTACGGGGTGAAGGTGTTTGTCGCCGTGGTTGGGGGCCACACCACGAGGCTTAGGGAACGGAGCCAGACGACCCCATAGAGAAGGGCCGGCCTTGAGCCTCGGGTTGGGAGGTGGCAGGACGAGTCCAGGGCACTGGGTGGAGTGCAGGTGCGAAGGAAAAGAGTGGGGCTTGCGGGGAACTGGCTAGGAGAGTAGTTGGCCACTCAGGCAGGGGCTCTGCCGAAGCTTGGGCCCGCGGTTGCCCTTGGCCCCCCAATTGCGTGCGGTGTGCGGGTGGGTCCGATGTAGGGAAGAGGGTGGCCATGGAGTAGGAGTGGGTCTGAGGAGCCCGTGGGAGGCCAGGAGTGGCAGAAGTGAGTCTTCTGCACCGGATGTGTGAGAGAGGGGCTGGGGAACTAGGGGCTGGTGGCGGGTAGAGGGGAGCGAGCCTGGAGTCTTCGAGGAAGGGCAGATAGCAAGCAGGGGGGGTGAGTGGGCTGTGGTACGAGGACGATGGTGGGAGAGGACCTCAGCGGGGCGGTGGGTGAGAGGGCGAGACAGGTGGGCTGTGCTTTGAGGTGGTCAGGCTAACCAGGGGGCTGGGGCTGGGGCAGCAGTGTAGGAAGCAGGCAAGGGAAGGAGAGAAACAAGGATAGGAGTCAGAGTCTAGGCGAGGTCTGAATTGAGTGGGGCATTCTACAGCCCCAGAAACGAAGGTAACCTCTCATCAGGAAACACCTTCAATCCGCCAAGTCTCAGGTCTGTGTGTGTGTGTGTGTGTGTGTGTGTGTGTGTGTGTGTGTGTGTGTGTATGTGTGTGTGTGTGTGTGTGTGGCGGGGTGTGTGGTGGCGTGTGGAGCTTAGGGGATGTGGTTGGGGAGAGTGGCATGTGAGGATGAGGTCGAGAAGTAAAGAGGCTTCAAAGGAGAGTTACCATATGATCCAGCAACCCCACTGCAGGGTATAGATGTGGGAAAGATGAAATCTCCGCTTCGAAAATATACAAGTACCGCACCCCTCCTCCACGTTCCTAGCAACACTATTTGCAATAGCTGAGACCCGGGATGAACCCAAAGTCCCATGAGTGGACGAAGGATCTAAAAGGATGCGTTGCATAAATATACCGTAGAATATCACTCAGCCATAAAGGAGGATGGAATATTGTCATTTGAGGCCACATGGATGGAACTAGAGTCCATCAAATTACGTGAAGTAAGTCAGACTGAGAAATATAAATATTATATAATATCACTTCCGGGTGGAATCTAAAACATAATAGACATGAATCTATGGACAAAACAGAAACACACTCCACAGACATCGAAAACCAACTGACGGTTATGCGAGGGGAAAGGGAAGGCTGGAGGGATCAGTTAGGAGTGTGGGATTAACAGATACACGCTACTGTGTATAAAATAGAGAAGCAACACGGACTTGCGGAATAACAGGGAACGATCTGCAATGTCTTGGAATAACCTATGAAGGAAACTAATCTGAAAATACAATATACATACAAACCGAACGACTGTGCTGTACACCCGACCTAATACAGGACTGGAAATCAACTACACTTCAACGACAACGACAACAACAATGAAGGCACCAAAGGAGAGCTACCATATGATCCAGCAACCCCACTGCTGGGTACCTACGTGGGAAAGATGAAACCTCTACTTCGAAAGGTTACATGCACCGCCCCCCTCCTCCAGGACCTTCCTAGCAGCACTATTTGCAATAGCCGAGACCCAGAATGAACCCAAGGGCCCATGAGTGGACGGTGGACTTAAGAAGATGTGCTGTAGAAACCTACCATCGCATATTACTCAGCCCCAATGGACGATGAAATACTGTCATTCGCAGCCACATGAATGGACCTAGAGTCTATCACACTGTGTGAAGAAAGGCAGATATAGAGCAAGATAAATATTATATGATATCGAATTCCAGGTGGAATCTAATACATAATTGACATTTGTCTATGTACAAAATAGAAAAACACTCTGCAGACATCGATAACCAAGTGACGGGTATGCATGTGGAAAGGGAAAATTGGAGGTATCAGTTAGGAGTATGTGTTTAACAGATACACGCTACTGTGTACAAAATAGAGAAGCAACACGGACTTGCTGAATAACACAGGGAACGATACTTCAATGTCCTGGAATACCCTATAATGGAAAATAATCTGTAAATACAGTATACATTCTAAACCGAATCACTTTGCTGTGTACTTGAAACTAATACGGTCTTAGAAATCAACTACACTTCAACGACAATGAAAACAACAATGAAGGCACCAATGGAGAGTTACCATATGATCCAGCCGTCCCCATCCTGAGTATGTATGCGGAAAAGACAAAACCTCTAATTGGGAAAGATACGTACACCTCAATGTTCATAGCAGCACCGTGGGCCATAGCCATGACAGGGGAAAAAATCCCAGGTGTCATTCCGTGGATGATTGGCTTAAGGAAATTTGAGATATAGATAGGTAGAGAGAGAGATAGAAAGATAGAGAGATCGATCGATAGATATCGATAGAAAAACAGATAAGAGAGAGAGGGATTTTCAATGTATTAAAGTCAATCTCGTGGAATATTACTCAGCCATAAAAAAGCATGAGATCTTGTCATTTGCAGCAACACGGATGGACCTAGAGAGCACCGAACCTAGTATAATAAGTCAGACAGAAGGACAAAAATACATACTTGTGGAATCCAAACAATAGTACAAGTGAACCTCTGTGCAAAACAGAAACAGATTCACACAGAGAGAGAACAAACTTACAGTTACCCAAGGGGAACGTGTAGGCGAGGGATCAATTAGGAGCTGGTGTTAGCGTGTAGGAACAACAGAATTTACGGTACAGCACCGAGAAGTATATTCAACGTCTCGTAATTACCTGTAACGGAAAGTAACGATCTATATGCGTATATATACACATGTATAGAAAAGATAATCAGTTTACTGTACCCCTGAAAATAACACAATACTGTAAATCAACTATACTTCTATTAAAATGAAAATTCAAAAATATAAAAATTAAAAATGAGGCCAAACGGACACACGCAAGGGCAGTACCCTTGACAAAGTAGGATTTGATGGTGCTGGGGGGTGGTGTCGCTAGATGGGGTGCCAGTGGTGGGAGGAGGGCTTCAGGGGAGGGGGTGGTGTTTGTTGTTGGGGTGTTGGTGGTGATGGTGGTTTTAGTGGTGGGGGAGCGGGCGGGTGTTCGAAAAATATTTCGGCTGAGGGACGTAAAGTGAACATAGAGTGCACTCTGCCCTGATATTGTGGAATTCCTCTTTGGAATTCCTCGTGCAGGATAACGCTTTGGGGACACTCCTGGGGAGTGCAATGTAGCCCTCCCAGGGGCGGCAGCTTTTCGGTTCCTGGTTGAGCAAACACTGTGTAACTTTCCGAGTGTGGGGAGAGTGAGGCAGAGAGCGGGGAAGCGCGGTGAAACGTGAAGAGGTGGGGCGAGCGGGTGCCAGTGTAGGGTATTCCTTCCAGTGCACCGTGTGACCCCAGCGGGATCAGGGTAAGAAAGAGAAAAGGGACAAGGAAGGTGTGTGGGCGCGAGAGTGGCTGAGCCCGCAAGGCGTCAGGTCACGGAGGCTTGGCTCTCGGGGTTGGGGTTTTCGTCCCACGGAGGGTAGGGGGCGCCGGCGTGGGCAGGACAGGAGAGGGAAGGTGCGGCGGTGGGCTGCGGGTGGGAGCATGCTGTGGTAGGACAGGTGCCTTGAGCGTGGGAGAGGGGAAGCCTAGCTCCGCTGTGGGCTGCGGGACCAAAAGGGGACTGGGTCGCTGCATGGGCCGGGAATCGAACCCGGGCCTCCCGCGTGGCAGGCGAGAATTCTACCACTGAACCACCCATGCACCGATGGCCGCCGCCGCCCGACGCCGCCCCAGCGGCGCTCGCCGCCAACCGCCAGACACTGGTGGCTCGCTGCTCGCCCATGGACATCCGCTCCATGTGAGCAGGAGGCGGTGAGTGACCTGAAGGAGAGGCTCCGGGGGAACGGGGAGGACCCCCAGGGCGCGGCGCGGTCGGAGGGAAGGAGGGACGCAGGGACGGAGGCGGACTCGGCCCAACCTGCGCTTCCGAATCTGCCGTCCAGGGCCGCCGCCAGACTGTCAGTGTCGCCGGAGGAAGCCAGGAACCGGACCCAGCCTGGCCTGCGCCCGAATTCCAGTCAGGGCAGGCGACGCGTGGCAGGTGCGGCTGAGCTCCGACGCTCCTCACAGCGACCGCCGGCCCTGGCCCAAAGTCCCTCTGGCGCCTGGCTTTCTCGCTCGTGCCGGGCGTTGGCGGGCAGCAGGCTGGAGAGGGGATGGGAGCTCGGGCTGTGAGGAGACAGCGAGTGTGGGACATGGGCGCCTGGGAGCGCCGCCGCCGCCGCCGCCGCCGCGCCAATGACCAGCGCTGTCTGAGCCTGGCTTCTGCGCTCCTGCCGGCCGCTCTCCCGAAGGGTCCCGCTCCGGTGCGTTGGTCGTGAGGAGGAGCACTTTGGCCGAGTGGCTGCTGGCTCGTGGACAGCCGTCTGAGGGAGCGCGCCGGGGTGTGGCTGGGTCCGGCCGGGGCAGCGGCTTCTCGCGTGAACATGCGCTGTGGCGCCAAGGTGGGTGAAAGAAGTGCCGCGAAGGCCTGCACTGCGAAGGCGAGGAGGGCGTGTGTCCTGAACGGCAGTTTCCAGAGGGTTCCCCCTGGGCTGTTTCCGTGAGGCCGGCGCACAGGACTGGGCAGGAAGAGCAGCTGTGGCTGAGGAGGTCCTGCGTGTGAGAGGCGTCGTGTGGGTGTCGCGTCGAGGGGGCCGGAGTCTGGGGAGCTGGCAAGAGTGCGAGGCAGGAACGGAGTGTGAGGCGGTAGGGTGTTGTCCAGGCCCGGGACGGGCCGGGTGCAGCATTTGTTGGGCGGGCCAAAAAAGGCTGGCTTGTCAGGAGTGGGATTCGAACCCACGCCTCCAGGGAAGACTGCGACCTGAACGCAGCGCCTTAGACCGCTCGGCCATCCTGACGGCGGGCCTGGGCGCGTCGCCGCTCGGCTGGCTGGGACCCGACGCGACGCGGACACCGATGCCCTTGGCCCGACGCGGTGCTCTGCGCCAGGGGGCGGCCGTCCGGCTGCGCGACGGACCGGGCGCGCGCCGGCCAACGGGGCAGCGAGGCCAGCCGTCGCGCCCGGCTCCGCCGCCGCCGCCCCCTCGCCCACCCCTGGCCCGGGACCCAGCCGTGTGCCGCGTCCGGCCAGCTTCTGCCGCCGGCCGCGCCCACCCCTCCGCCTCTTCTCCCGGGACGTGGCACGGCGAGCGCCCACCTCCTCCTCACAGCCTTGCTTGAGCTCTCCGGCCCCCTCGGGCCCCCTCCTCCCGGCGCGATCCTGGCGTCGGGGGCTATAGGCAGCGCGCACTGGGAGTTTCCAGCGCCACGCGGATCCGTGTCCCTGGCGGGGTCCCGGGCTGCCTCCTTGCATGACGCGTTTGGTGTGGTGTCGGGTCGGGTCGGGTCGGGTCGGGCACGTGGCGGGCGCCCGTGGTGGGCAGAGGGCCGAGGGCAGGGGGTAGGCGACTGCAGGCAGCCGGAGAGCAGTCGGGCGCCCGCGTGGCCGCCGCCGTCCTCGTTAGTATAGTGGTGAGTATCCCCGCCTGTCACGCGGGAGACCGGGGTTCGATTCCCCGACGGGGAGGCCACACGCCCCTTTTTGGTGGCTGGCGCCGCTCTCTGTCCAGCCGCCTGGCCCCAACGGCCCTTCTTCTCGTCCCTCCGCCCTCCAGCGGGGCCTGCCCACCCTCGACCGCCTCCAGCCCTCCACCCCTGCAACCCCTTGCCCGTCCTCCTCGCCGGGCGCTCGGGCGCCACGGCCGAGCGAGGGCCTCCTCTCGACCCCACAAGCGCCCGACGACATTGCGGCCCGCCCACAGTGGCTGCCGCAGTGGGCTCCTTGCGACGCGACGCACACCTGCACAGCTTCACGGCTGCCGGGACGGGTGTGGGGCGGATGAGTCCCGTCCCCTTTCGGTGCCGGGGAGTGGCCTCGCCCAACAGCCGTTGGAGAAGGGCTTTGGCGAGCGGGGAACCAGAGGTGGCGTGCCCGCGGAGGGGTCGGGCCGCGGCGTGCAGCCGAGGGCCCGGCAGCAGCAAGGCAGCGACAGCGCGCCCCCACCCCGCCCCCCGCCCCAGAAGCGTTCGGGCCGGGGGCGAGGGCAGCTGCGTAGGGCTGGAGCGCTTGAGGCGCCCGGGGCGGCCGACGGTGGCGCCTGACGCAGCGCAGAGCTGCTGGCGGACGGGGCGTCGGGGCCGGGCTGCGCCCGGCCGCCGCAGGGGCAGCGGCGGCGGCGGCGAGACCGCGCTCCGGCGAGCCCGGGGCCGGCGTGTCGGGGCGGCCCGGGCTGTGCAGCGTTGGTGGTATAGTGGTGAGCATAGCTGCCTTCCAAGCAGTTGACCCGGGTTCGATTCCCGGCCAACGCAGCGGGCCCATCTTTTGCCGAGCTCCACGGCCGGCCCTCCCGCCCGGGGCCCGTGAGGGAGAGCTGGGAGCTGGGCGCAGAAAAGAGGGAGCTAGGTGGCCTGCGGCTTCTCGCGCGTGTGCGGGAAGGAGGCGCGCAGTGTTTTGAGGGTGCCAGCAAGCAGGAAGAACGCTAGGGCACGTGGCTTGCCAGGGGCGGAGGGCGGCTGGACGTGGAAAGGCCGGGCCTTGGCGCCAAGGCAGCGCCCAGTGGCTGGGTCGAGCAGAGGCAGGCCCGACGCGGAGCCCGACGCTCCCTGGTGGTCTAGTGGTTAGGATTCGGCGCTCTCACCGCCGCGGCCCGGGTTCGATTCCCGGTCAGGGAAGCATTTCTTCTTCCTCTCCGCCTACCAACCTCCCCAGCGCGTCCACAAACACTCCGCCCCCACCCCACCACCACCCCCCTTTTAGCCCACGCGCCAAGCCAACTCGTCCGCTCCTTCTCCCCCGCCCCGTGACCTCAGCGCCCCGACAAGAGCCACCCGGTACCCTCCACCTGCAGCCCCAGGCCCTGGCGTGCAACCTCCACCCTCGTGCCCCGCCAAAACTTTCGGCCTCGCGCGCCCACCCACTCGAGGCCTTCGGCGACGACTCCTGCTCCGACGCTTGCCCCAGCCCCAAACACGACTGGCCGGCGCAGCCGTGGCCACGAGCGTGCTTGGACTCTCAAGCGGCACTGCTTCCGCCACCACAATCCTCGCGGCTGACAAGCCACCCTCTCTTCCCAGCTCAGGCGGTGGTGCTACTGCTTGTGCTGGTGGTGCTGCTGGTGCTGCTGGTGCTGCTGGTGACGGTGCTGGTGGCCGTGGTGGACAGGGTGCTGGCGATGGCGCTGCAGGTTGTGGCGGCGGCGGCGGTGGTGGTGGTTGGCGGCATCACTGGTGGCCGCGTCGACGGAAAGCGGAAGGCGCGGGAGAGGGCCCTCCGTCTCCAAGTTGGGCCACTTGCCGGGACTGGCCGTCCCTTACGTCTCCTTTCAAGCCAGCGACCAGTCCCGATGGCTTACCTGCTGCGTGCCAGCTCCTGGGCTGCCCTCGAAGCCCGTGGGCCTGTCGTTGGCCTTCAAGGACGCGGGGGTCTTGAACCGCGCAGGGGAGCAGACAGGCTGCCGGGAGGCGGAGGTGTGAAAAGGAACCTGGCCACGTGCTTGTAGTTGGTCGAAAGGGCAGTGGAGGTGAGAAAGCAGGCAGAAACCGGATGCCGCCCGGGAAACTTTAGCTATGCAAGTGGCAGGGTGTGGAGACAGATGCGTGGCAGGGTGGACTACCAGCCAACATGGTATTCGGATTGCATTACCGGTACTCTCAGTCCTGTCACAGAGAGGCAAGAACGTTACCGACGATACCTCCCCCTCCACTAACAGCAAACACACACACACACACGCACACGCGCGCGCGCACACACACACACACACACACATACACACACACCAGAGTCACACACACACACACACACACACACATGCACCCCTCACCTGGCTATGACTTCTAATATTCCCCATTCCCACGTTACTATCTATTATTGGATGGACTCCATCCCTCTCTTCAGCCTGTCTTCACCTTCTCCTATGGATTCTGGCCATGGTGAATCACCGACCTCGGTCTCCTCTCAGGCCAGGCTTGGGCGCGTCTGTCAGCAAAGGGTTTGGTGTGCGGTTCACAGCTTGTTTCCTTCAGAGGCAGAGTGGACAGCCGATGAGCTGCAGCGTTTGGCGGCAGCAGTATAGTCGCTGGATTTAGACCAAGCCGGTTCCCCTGTGGAAGGGAGCCCCTGTCGGCATATGGGTGCATCCCATCACCGCAGGCGCTTTCGTCAACGCCCTTGTGGGTGTGTTCGGGGTGAGTGTGGGTGGGCGAGAGTACGGGGTGAAGGTGTTTGTCGCCGTGGTTGGGGGCCACACCACGAGGCTTAGGGAACGGAGCCAGACGACCCCATAAGGAAGGGCCGGCCTTGAGCCTCGGGTTGGGAGGTGGCAGGACGAGTCCAGGGCACTGGGTGGAACGCAGGTGCGAAGGAGAGGAGTGGGGCTTGCGGGGAACTGGCTAGGAGAGTAGTTGGCCACTCAGGCAGGGGCTCTGCCGAAGCTTGGGCCCGCGGTTGCCCTTGGCCCCCCAATTGCGTGCGGTGTGCGGGTGGGTCCGATGTAGGGAAGAGGGTGGCCATGGAGTAGGAGTGGGTCTGAGGAGCCCGTGGGAGGCCAGGAGTGGCGGAAGTGAGTCTTCTGCACCGGATGTGTGAGAGAGGGGCTGGGGAACTAGGGGCTGGTGGCGGGTAGAGGGGAGCGAGCCTGGAGTCTTCGAGGAAGGGCAGATAGCAAGCAGGGGGGGTGAGTGGGCTGTGGTACGAGGACGATGGTAGGAGAGGACCCCAGCGGGGCGGTGGGTGAGAGGGCGAGACAGGTGGGCTGTGCTTTGAGGTGGTCAGGCTAACCAGGGGGCTGGGGCTGGGGCAGCAGGGTAGGAAGCAGGCAAGGGAAGGACAGAAACAAGGGTAGGAGACAGGGTCTAGGCGAGGTCTGAATTGAGTGGGGCATTCTACAGCCCCAGAGACACAGATTACCTCATCAGGAAACACTTTCAATCCGTCAAGCCTCAAGTCTGAGTGTGTATGTGTGTGTGTGTGTGTGTGTGTGTTTGTGTGTGTGTCTGTGTGTGTGTGTCTGTGTGTGTGGCAGGGTGTGGAGCTTAGGGGATGTGGTTGGGGAGAGTGGCAGGTGAGGATGGAGTCGAGAAGTAAAGAGGCCACAAAGGAGAGCTACCATATGATCCAGCAACCCCACTGCAGGGTATACATGTGGGAAAGATGAAACCTCCGCTTCGAACAGATACAAGCACCGCACCCCTCCTCCACATTCCTAGCAGCACTATTCGCAATTGCTGAGACCCGGGATGAACCCAAGGGCCCATGAGTGGACGATGGACCTAAAAAGATGCGTTGCATAAATATACCGTAGAATATTACTCAGCCATAAAGAAGGATGGAATATTGTCATTTGAGGCCACATGGATGGACCTAGAGTCCATCAAAGGACGTGAAGTAAGTCAGACTGAGAAAGATAAATATTATATAATATCACTTCCGGGTGGAATCTAAAACATAATAGACATGAATCTATGGACAAAACAGAAACACACTCCACAGACATCGAAAACCAACTGACGGTTATGCGAGGCGAAAGGGAAGGCTGGAGGGATCAGTTAGGAGTGTGGGATTAACAGATACACGCTACTGTGTATAAAATAGAGAAGCAACACGGACTTGCGGAATCACACAGGGAACGATCTGCAATGTCCTGGAATACCCTATGAAGGAAACTAATCTGGAAATACAATATACATACAAACCGAACCACTGTGCTGTACACCCGACCTAATGCAGGACTGGAAATCAACTACACTTCAACGACAACAACAATGAAGGCACCAAAGGAGAGCTACCATATGATCCAGCAACCCCACTGCTGGGTACGTACGTGGGAAAGATGAAACCTCTACTTCGAAAGGTTACATGCACCGCCCCCCTCCTCCAGGACCTTCCTAGCAGCACTATTTGCAATAGCCGAGACCCAGAATGAACCCAAGGGCCCATGAGTGGACGGTGGACTTAAGAAGATGTGCTGTAGAAACTTACCAGAGCATATTACACAGCCCCAAAGGAGGATGAAATAGTGTCATTCGCAGCCACATGAATGGACCTAGAGTCTATCACACTGTGTGAAGTAAGGCAGTTATAGAGCAAGATAAACATTATATGATATCCACTTCCAGGTGGAACCTAAAACATAATATACAATTGTCTATGTACAAAACAGAAACACACTCTGCAGACGTCGATAACCAAGTGACGGGTACGCATGGGGAAAGGGAAGAGTGGAGGGATCACTTAGGAGTATGGGGTTAACAGATACACGCTACTGTGTACAAAATAGAGAAGCAACACGGACTTGCTGAATAACACAGGGAACGATCTTCAGTGTCCTGGAATACCCTATAATGGAAAATAATCTGTAAATACAGTATACATTCTAAACCGAATCACTTTGCTGTGTACTTGAAACTAATACGGTCTTAGAAATCAACTACACTTCAACGACAACGAAAACAACAATGAAGGCACCAATGGAGAGTTACCATATGATCCAGCCGTCCCCATCCTGAGTATGTATGCGGAAAAGACAAAACCTCTAATTGGGAAAGATACGTACACCTCAATGTTCATAGCAGCACCGTGGGCCATAGCCATGACAGGGGAAAAAATCTCAGGTGTCAATCCGTGGATGATTGGCTTAAGGAAATATGAGATATAGATAAGTAGATAGATAGAGAGATCGATCGATAGATATCGATAGAAAAACAGACAGATAAGAGAGAGAGGGATTTTCAATGTATTAAAGTCAATCTCGTGGAATATTACTCAGCCATAAAAAAAGCATGAGATCTTGTCATTTGCAGCAACACGGATGGACCTAGAGAGCACCGAACCTAGTATAATAAGTCAGACAGAAGGACAAAAATACATACTTGTGGAATCCAAACAATAGTACAAGTGAACCTCTGTGCAAAACAGAAACAGATTCACACAGAGAGAGAACAAACTTACAGTTACCCAAGGGGAACGTGTAGGCGAGGGATCAATTAGGAGCTGGTGTTAGCGTGTAGGAACAACAGGATTTACGGTACAGCACCGAGAAGTATATTCAACGTCTCGTAATTACCTGTAACGGAAAGTAACGATCTATATGCGTATATATACACATGTATAGAAAAGATAATCAGTTTACTGTACCCCTGAAAATAACACAATACTGTAAATCAACTATACGTCTATTAAAATGAAAATTCAAAAAAAATAAAAATTAAAAAAAGAGGCCAAACGGACACACGCAAGGGCAGAACCGTTGACAAAGTAGGATTTGATGGTGCTGGGGGGTGGTGTCGCTAGGTGGGGTGCCAGTGGTGGGAGGAGGGCTTCAGGGGAGGGGGTGGTGTTTGTTGTTGGGGTGTTGGTGGTGATGGTGGTTTTAGTGGTGGGGGAGCGGGCGGGTGTTCGAAAAATATTTCGGCTGAGGGACGTAAAGTGAACATAGAGTGCACTCTGCCCTGATATTGTGGAATTCCTCTTTGGAATTCCTCATGCAGGATAACGCTTTGGGGACACTCCTGGGGAGTGCAATGTAGCCCTCCCAGGGGCGGCAGCTTTTCGGTTCCTGGTTGAGCAAACACTGTGTAACTTTCCGAGTGTGGGGAGAGTGAGGCAGAGAGCGGGGAAGCGCGGTGAAACGTGAAGAGGTGGGGCGAGCGGGTGCCAGTGTAGGGTATTCCTTCCAGTGCACCGTGTGACCCCAGCGGGATCAGGGTAAGAAAGAGAAAAGGGACAAGGAAGGTGTGTGGGCGCGAGAGTGGCTGAGCCCGCAAGGCGTCAGGTCACGGAGGCTTGGCTCTCGGGGTTGGGGTTTTCGTCCCACGGAGGGTAGGGGGCGCCGGCGTGGGCAGGACAGGAGAGGGAAGGTGCGGCGGTGGGCTGCGGGTGGGAGCATGCTGTGGTAGGACAGGTGCCTTGAGCGTGGGAGAGGGGAAGCCTAGCTCCGCTGTGGGCTGCGGGACCAAAAGGGGACTGGGTCGCTGCATGGGCCGGGAATCGAACCCGGGCCTCCCGCGTGGCAGGCGAGAATTCTACCACTGAACCACCCATGCACCGATGGCCGCCGCCGCCCGACGCCGCCCCAGCGGCGCTCGCCGCCAACCGCCAGACACTGGTGGCTCGCTGCTCGCCCATGGACATCCGCTCCATGTGAGCAGGAGGCGGTGAGTGACCTGAAGGAGAGGCTCCGGGGGAACGGGGAGGACCCCCAGGGCGCGGCGCGGTCGGAGGGAAGGAGGGACGCAGGGACGGAGGCGGACTCGGCCCAACCTGCGCTTCCGAATCTGCCGTCCAGGGCCGCCGCCAGACTGTCAGTGTCGCCGGAGGAAGCCAGGAACCGGACCCAGCCTGGCCTGCGCCCGAATTCCAGTCAGGGCAGGCGACGCGTGGCAGGTCCGGCTGAGCTCCGATGCTCCTCACAGCGACCGCCGGCCCTGGCCCAAAGTCCCTCTGGCGCCTGGCTTTCTCGCTCGTGCCGGGCGTTGGCGGGCAGCAGGCTGGAGAGGGGATGGGAGCTCGGGCTGTGAGGAGACAGCGAGTGTGGGACATGGGCGCCTGGGAGCGCCGCCGCCGCCGCCGCCGCCGCGCCAATGACCAGCGCTGTCTGAGCCTGGCTTCTGCGCTCCTGCCGGCCGCTCTCCCGAAGGGTCCCGCTCCGGTGCGTTGGTCGTGAGGAGGAGCACTTTGGCCGAGTGGCTGCTGGCTCGTGGACAGCCGTCTGAGGGAGCGCGCCGGGGTGTGGCTGGGTCCGGCCGGGGCAGCGGCTTCTCGCGTGAACATGCGCTGTGGCGCCAAGGTGGGTGAAAGAAGTGCCGCGAAGGCCTGCACTGCGAAGGCGAGGAGGGCGTGTGTCCTGAACGGCAGTTTCCAGAGGGTTCCCCCTGGGCTGTTTCCGTGAGGCCGGCGCACAGGACTGGGCAGGAAGAGCAGCTGTGGCTGAGGAGGTCCTGCGTGTGAGAGGCGTCGTGTGGGTGTCGCGTCGAGGGGGCCGGAGTCTGGGGAGCTGGCAAGAGTGCGAGGCAGGAACGGAGTGTGAGGCGGTAGGGTGTTGTCCAGGCCCGGGACGGGCCGGGTGCAGCATTTGTTGGGCGGGCCAAAAAAGGCTGGCTTGTCAGGAGTGGGATTCGAACCCACGCCTCCAGGGGAGACTGCGACCTGAACGCAGCGCCTTAGACCGCTCGGCCATCCTGACGGCGGGCCTGGGCGCGTCGCCGCTCGGCTGGCTGGGACCCGACGCGACGCGGACACCGATGCCCTTGGCCCGACGCGGTGCTCTGCGCCAGGGGGCGGCCGTCCGGCTGCGCGACGGACCGGGCGCGCGCCGGCCAACGGGGCAGCGAGGCCAGCCGTCGCGCCCGGCTCCGCCGCCGCCGCCCCCTCGCCCACCCCTGGCCCGGGACCCAGCCGTGTGCCGCGTCCGGCCAGCTTCTGCCGCCGGCCGCGCCCACCCCTCCGCCTCTTCTCCCGGGACGTGGCACGGCGAGCGCCCACCTCCTCCTCACAGCCTTGCTTGAGCTCTCCGGCCCCCTCGGGCCCCCTCCTCCCGGCGCGATCCTGGCGTCGGGGGCTATAGGCAGCGCGCACTGGGAGTTTCCAGCGCCACGCGGATCCGTGTCCCTGGCGGGGTCCCGGGCTGCCTCCTTGCATGACGCGTTTGGTGTGGTGTCGGGTCGGGTCGGGTCGGGTCGGGCACGTGGCGGGCGCCCGTGGTGGGCAGAGGGCCGAGGGCAGGGGGTAGGCGACTGCAGGCAGCCGGAGAGCAGTCGGGCGCCCGCGTGGCCGCCGCCGTCCTCGTTAGTATAGTGGTGAGTATCCCCGCCTGTCACGCGGGAGACCGGGGTTCGATTCCCCGACGGGGAGGCCACACGCCCCTTTTTGGTGGCTGGCGCCGCTCTCTGTCCAGCCGCCTGGCCCCAACGGCCCTTCTTCTCGTCCCTCCGCCCTCCAGCGGGGCCTGCCCACCCTCGACCGCCTCCAGCCCTCCACCCCTGCAACCCCTTGCCCGTCCTCCTCGCCGGGCGCTCGGGCGCCACGGCCGAGCGAGGGCCTCCTCTCGACCCCACAAGCGCCCGACGACATTGCGGCCCGCCCACAGTGGCTGCCGCAGTGGGCTCCTTGCGACGCGACGCACACCTGCACAGCTTCACGGCTGCCGGGACGGGTGTGGGGCGGATGAGTCCCGTCCCCTTTCGGTGCCGGGGAGTGGCCTCGCCCAACAGCCGTTGGAGAAGGGCTTTGGCGAGCGGGGAACCAGAGGTGGCGTGCCCGCGGAGGGGTCGGGCCGCGGCGTGCAGCCGAGGGCCCGGCAGCAGCAAGGCAGCGACAGCGCGCCCCCACCCCGCCCCCCGCCCCAGAAGCGTTCGGGCCGGGGGCGAGGGCAGCTGCGTAGGGCTGGAGCGCTTGAGGCGCCCGGGGCGGCCGACGGTGGCGCCTGACGCAGCGCAGAGCTGCTGGCGGACGGGGCGTCGGGGCCGGGCTGCGCCCGGCCGCCGCAGGGGCAGCGGCGGCGGCGGCGAGACCGCGCTCCGGCGAGCCCGGGGCCGGCGTGTCGGGGCGGCCCGGGCTGTGCAGCGTTGGTGGTATAGTGGTGAGCATAGCTGCCTTCCAAGCAGTTGACCCGGGTTCGATTCCCGGCCAACGCAGCGGGCCCATCTTTTGCCGAGCTCCACGGCCGGCCCTCCCGCCCGGGGCCCGTGAGGGAGAGCTGGGAGCTGGGCGCAGAAAAGAGGGAGCTAGGTGGCCTGCGGCTTCTCGCGCGTGTGCGGGAAGGAGGCGCGCAGTGTTTTGAGGGTGCCAGCAAGCAGGAAGAACGCTAGGGCACGTGGCTTGCCAGGGGCGGAGGGCGGCTGGACGTGGAAAGGCCGGGCCTTGGCGCCAAGGCAGCGCCCAGTGGCTGGGTCGAGCAGAGGCAGGCCCGACGCGGAGCCCGACGCTCCCTGGTGGTCTAGTGGTTAGGATTCGGCGCTCTCACCGCCGCGGCCCGGGTTCGATTCCCGGTCAGGGAAGCATTTCTTCTTCCTCTCCGCCTACCAACCTCCCCAGCGCGTCCACAAACACTCCGCCCCCACCCCACCACCACCCCCCTTTTAGCCCACGCGCCAAGCCAACTCGTCCGCTCCTTCTCCCCCGCCCCGTGACCTCAGCGCCCCGACAAGAGCCACCCGGTACCCTCCACCTGCAGCCCCAGGCCCTGGCGTGCAACCTCCACCCTCGTGCCCCGCCAAAACTTTCGGCCTCGCGCGCCCACCCACTCGAGGCCTTCGGCGACGACTCCTGCTCCGACGCTTGCCCCAGCCCCAAACACGACTGGCCGGCGCAGCCGTGGCCACGAGCGTGCTTGGACTCTCAAGCGGCACTGCTTCCGCCACCACAATCCTCGCGGCTGACAAGCCACCCTCTCTTCCCAGCTCAGGCGGTGGTGCTGCTGCTTGTGCTGGTGGTGCTGCTGGTGCTGCTGGTGCTGCTGGTGACGGTGCTGGTGGCCGTGGTGGACAGGGTGCTGGCGATGGCGCTGCAGGTTGTGGCGGCGGCGGCGGTGGTGGTGGTTGGCGGCATCACTGGTGGCCGCGTCGACGGAAAGCGGAAGGCGCGGGAGAGGGCCCTCCGTCTCCAAGTTGGGCCACTTGCCGGGACTGGCCGTCCCTTACGTCTCCTTTCAAGCCAGCGACCAGTCCCGATGGCTTACCTGCTGCGTGCCAGCTCCTGGGCTGCCCTCGAAGCCCGTGGGCCTGTCGTTGGCCTTCAAGGACGCGGGGGTCTTGAACCACGCAGGGGAGCAGACAGGCTGCCGGGAGGCGGAGGTGTGAAAAGGAACCTGGCCACGTGCTTGTAGTTGGTCGAAAGGGCAGTGGAGGTGAGAAAGCAGGCAGAAACCGGATGCCGCCCGGGAAACTTTAGCTATGCAAGTGGCAGGGTGTGGAGACAGATGCGTGGCAGGGTGGACTACCAGCCAACATGGTATTCGGATTGCATTACCGGTACTCTCAGTCCTGTCACAGAGAGGCAAGAACGTTACCGACGATACCTCCCCCTCCACTAACAGCAAACACACACACACACACGCACACGCGCGCGCGCACACACACACACACACACACATACACACACACCAGAGTCTCACACACACACACATGCACCCCTCACCTGGCTATGACTTCTAATATTCCCCATTCCCACGTTACTATCTATTATTGGATGGACTCCATCCCTCTCTTCAGCCTGTCTTCACCTTCTCCTATGGATTCTGGCCATGGTGAATCACCGACCTCGGTCTCCTCTCAGGCCAGGCTTGGGCGCGTCTGTCAGCAAAGGGTTTGGTGTGCGGTTCACAGCTTGTTTCCTTCAGAGGCAGAGTGGACAGCCGATGAGCTGCAGCGTTTGGCGGCAGCAGTATAGTCGCTGGATTTAGAGCAAGCCGGTTCCCCTGTGGAAGGGAGCCCCTGTCGGCATATGGGTGCATCCCATCACCGCAGGCGCTTTCGTCAACGCCCTTGTGGGTGTGTTCGGGGTGAGTGTGGGTGGGCGAGAGTACGGGGTGAAGGTGTTTGTCGCCGTGGTTGGGGGCCACACCACGAGGCTTAGGGAACGGAGCCAGACGACCCCATAGAGAAGGGCCGGCCTTGAGCCTCGGGTTGGGAGGTGGCAGGACGAGTCCAGGGCACTGGGTGGAGCGCAGGTGCGAAGGAGAGGAGTGGGGCTTGCGGGGAACTGGCTAGGAGAGTAGTTGGCCACTCAGGCAGGGGCTCTGCCGAAGCTTGGGCCCGCGGTTGCCCTTGGCCCCCCAATTGCGTGCGGTGTGCGGGTGGGTCCGATGTAGGGAAGAGGGTGGCCATGGAGTAGGAGTGGGTCTGAGGAGCCCGTGGGAGGCCAGGAGTGGCGGAAGTGAGTCTTCTGCACCGGATGTGTGAGAGAGGGGCTGGGGAACTAGGGGCTGGTGGCGGGTAGAGGGGAGCGAGCCTGGAGTCTTCGAGGAAGGGCAGATAGCAAGCAGGGGGGGTGAGTGGGCTGTGGTACGAGGACGATGGTGGGAGAGGACCCCAGCGGGGCGGTGGGTGAGAGGGCGAGACAGGTGGGCTGTGCTTTGAGGTGGTCAGGCTAACCAGGGGGCTGGGGCTGGGGCAGCAGGGTAGGAAGCAGGCAAGGGAAGGACAGAAACAAGGGTAGGAGACAGGGTCTAGGCGAGGTCTGAATTGAGTGGGGCATTCTACAGCCCCAGAGACACAGATTACCTCATCAGGAAACACTTTCAATCCGTCAAGCCTCAAGTCTGAGTGTGTATGTGTGTGTGTGTGTGTGTGTGTGTGTGTGTGTGTGTGTGTGTGTGTGTCTGTGTGTGTGTGTGTGTGTGTCTGTGTGTGTGGCAGGGTGTGGAGCTTAGGGGATGTGGTTGGGGAGATTGGCAGGTGAGGATGGAGTCGAGAAGTAAAGAGGCCACAAAGGAGAGCTACCATATGATCCAGCAACCCCACTGCAGGGTATACATGTGGGAAAGATGAAACCTCCGCTTCGAACAGATACAAGCACCGCACCCCTCCTCCACATTCCTAGCAGCACTATTCGCAATTGCTGAGACCCGGGATGAACCCAAGGGCCCATGAGTGGACGATGGACCTAAAAAGATGCGTTGCATAAATATACCGTAGAATATTACTCAGCCATAAAGAAGGATGGAATATTGTCATTTGAGGCCACATGGATGGACCTAGAGTCCATCAAAGGACGTGAAGTAAGTCAGACTGAGAAAGATAAATATTATATAATATCACTTCCGGGTGGAATCTAAAACATAATAGACATGAATCTATGGACAAAACAGAAACACACTCCACAGACATCGAAAACCAACTGACGGTTATGCGAGGCGAAAGGGAAGGCTGGAGGGATCAGTTAGGAGTGTGGGATTAACAGATACACGCTACTGTGTATAAAATAGAGAAGCAACACGGACTTGCGGAATCACACAGGGAACGATCTGCAATGTCCTGGAATACCCTATGAAGGAAACTAATCTGGAAATACAATATACATACAAACCGAACCACTGTGCTGTACACCCGACCTAATACAGGACTGGAAATCAACTACACTTCAACGACAACAACAATGAAGGCACCAAAGGAGAGCTACCATATGATCCAGCAACCCCACTGCTGGGTACGTACGTGGGAAAGATGAAACCTCTACTTCGAAAGGTTACATGCACCGCCCCCCTCCTCCAGGACCTTCCTAGCAGCACTATTTGCAATAGCCGAGACCCAGAATGAACCCAAGGGCCCATGAGTGGACGGTGGACTTAAGAAGATGTGCTGTAGAAACTTACCAGAGCATATTACACAGCCCCAAAGGAGGATGAAATAGTGTCATTCGCAGCCACATGAATGGACCTAGAGTCTATCACACTGTGTGAAGTAAGGCAGTTATAGAGCAAGATAAACATTATATGATATCCACTTCCAGGTGGAACCTAAAACATAATATACAATTGTCTATGTACAAAACAGAAACACACTCTGCAGACGTCGATAACCAAGTGACGGGTACGCATGGGGAAAGGGAAGAGTGGAGGGATCACTTAGGAGTATGGGGTTAACAGATACACGCTACTGTGTACAAAATAGAGAAGCAACACGGACTTGCTGAATAACACAGGGAACGATCTTCAGTGTCCTGGAATACCCTATAATGGAAAATAATCTGTAAATACAGTATACATTCTAAACCGAATCACTTTGCTGTGTACTTGAAACTAATACGGTCTTAGAAATCAACTACACTTCAACGACAACGAAAACAACAATGAAGGCACCAATGGAGAGTTACCATATGATCCAGCCGTCCCCATCCTGAGTATGTATGCGGAAAAGACAAAACCTCTAATTGGGAAAGATACGTACACCTCAATGTTCATAGCAGCACCGTGGGCCATAGCCATGACAGGGGAAAAAATCTCAGGTGTCAATCCGTGGATGATTGGCTTAAGGAAATATGAGATATAGATAAGTAGATAGATAGAGAGATCGATCGATAGATATCGATAGAAAAACAGACAGATAAGAGAGAGAGGGATTTTCAATGTATTAAAGTCAATCTCGTGGAATATTACTCAGCCATAAAAAAAGCATGAGATCTTGTCATTTGCAGCAACACGGATGGACCTAGAGAGCACCGAACCTAGTATAATAAGTCAGACAGAAGGACAAAAATACATACTTGTGGAATCCAAACAATAGTACAAGTGAACCTCTGTGCAAAACAGAAACAGATTCACACAGAGAGAGAACAAACTTACAGTTACCCAAGGGGAACGTGTAGGCGAGGGATCAATTAGGAGCTGGTGTTAGCGTGTAGGAACAACAGGATTTACGGTACAGCACCGAGAAGTATATTCAACGTCTCGTAATTACCTGTAACGGAAAGTAACGATCTATATGCGTATATATACACATGTATAGAAAAGATAATCAGTTTACTGTACCCCTGAAAATAACACAATACTGTAAATCAACTATACGTCTATTAAAATGAAAATTCAAAAAAAATAAAAATTAAAAAAAGAGGCCAAACGGACACACGCAAGGGCAGAACCGTTGACAAAGTAGGATTTGATGGTGCTGGGGGGTGGTGTCGCTAGGTGGGGTGCCAGTGGTGGGAGGAGGGCTTCAGGGGAGGGGGTGGTGTTTGTTGTTGGGGTGTTGGTGGTGATGGTGGTTTTAGTGGTGGGGGAGCGGGCGGGTGTTCGAAAAATATTTCGGCTGAGGGACGTAAAGTGAACATAGAGTGCACTCTGCCCTGATATTGTGGAATTCCTCTTTGGAATTCCTCGTGCAGGATAACGCTTTGGGGACACTCCTGGGGAGTGCAATGTAGCCCTCCCAGGGGCGGCAGCTTTTCGGTTCCTGGTTGAGCAAACACTGTGTAACTTTCCGAGTGTGGGGAGAGTGAGGCAGAGAGCGGGGAAGCGCGGTGAAACGTGAAGAGGTGGGGCGAGCGGGTGCCAGTGTAGGGTATTCCTTCCAGTGCACCGTGTGACCCCAGCGGGATCAGGGTAAGAAAGAGAAAAGGGACAAGGAAGGTGTGTGGGCGCGAGAGTGGCTGAGCCCGCAAGGCGTCAGGTCACGGAGGCTTGGCTCTCGGGGTTGGGGTTTTCGTCCCACGGAGGGTAGGGGGCGCCGGCGTGGGCAGGACAGGAGAGGGAAGGTGCGGCGGTGGGCTGCGGGTGGGAGCATGCTGTGGTAGGACAGGTGCCTTGAGCGTGGGAGAGGGGAAGCCTAGCTCCGCTGTGGGCTGCGGGACCAAAAGGGGACTGGGTCGCTGCATGGGCCGGGAATCGAACCCGGGCCTCCCGCGTGGCAGGCGAGAATTCTACCACTGAACCACCCATGCACCGATGGCCGCCGCCGCCCGACGCCGCCCCAGCGGCGCTCGCCGCCAACCGCCAGACACTGGTGGCTCGCTGCTCGCCCATGGACATCCGCTCCATGTGAGCAGGAGGCGGTGAGTGACCTGAAGGAGAGGCTCCGGGGGAACGGGGAGGACCCCCAGGGCGCGGCGCGGTCGGAGGGAAGGAGGGACGCAGGGACGGAGGCGGACTCGGCCCAACCTGCGCTTCCGAATCTGCCGTCCAGGGCCGCCGCCAGACTGTCAGTGTCGCCGGAGGAAGCCAGGAACCGGACCCAGCCTGGCCTGCGCCCGAATTCCAGTCAGGGCAGGCGACGCGTGGCAGGTGCGGCTGAGCTCCGACGCTCCTCACAGCGACCGCCGGCCCTGGCCCAAAGTCCCTCTGGCGCCTGGCTTTCTCGCTCGTGCCGGGCGTTGGCGGGCAGCAGGCTGGAGAGGGGATGGGAGCTCGGGCTGTGAGGAGACAGCGAGTGTGGGACATGGGCGCCTGGGAGCGCCGCCGCCGCCGCCGCCGCCGCGCCAATGACCAGCGCTGTCTGAGCCTGGCTTCTGCGCTCCTGCCGGCCGCTCTCCCGAAGGGTCCCGCTCCGGTGCGTTGGTCGTGAGGAGGAGCACTTTGGCCGAGTGGCTGCTGGCTCGTGGACAGCCGTCTGAGGGAGCGCGCCGGGGTGTGGCTGGGTCCGGCCGGGGCAGCGGCTTCTCGCGTGAACATGCGCTGTGGCGCCAAGGTGGGTGAAAGAAGTGCCGCGAAGGCCTGCACTGCGAAGGCGAGGAGGGCGTGTGTCCTGAACGGCAGTTTCCAGAGGGTTCCCCCTGGGCTGTTTCCGTGAGGCCGGCGCACAGGACTGGGCAGGAAGAGCAGCTGTGGCTGAGGAGGTCCTGCGTGTGAGAGGCGTCGTGTGGGTGTCGCGTCGAGGGGGCCGGAGTCTGGGGAGCTGGCAAGAGTGCGAGGCAGGAACGGAGTGTGAGGCGGTAGGGTGTTGTCCAGGCCCGGGACGGGCCGGGTGCAGCATTTGTTGGGCGGGCCAAAAAAGGCTGGCTTGTCAGGAGTGGGATTCGAACCCACGCCTCCAGGGGAGACTGCGACCTGAACGCAGCGCCTTAGACCGCTCGGCCATCCTGACGGCGGGCCTGGGCGCGTCGCCGCTCGGCTGGCTGGGACCCGACGCGACGCGGACACCGATGCCCTTGGCCCGACGCGGTGCTCTGCGCCAGGGGGCGGCCGTCCGGCTGCGCGACGGACCGGGCGCGCGCCGGCCAACGGGGCAGCGAGGCCAGCCGTCGCGCCCGGCTCCGCCGCCGCCGCCCCCTCGCCCACCCCTGGCCCGGGACCCAGCCGTGTGCCGCGTCCGGCCAGCTTCTGCCGCCGGCCGCGCCCACCCCTCCGCCTCTTCTCCCGGGACGTGGCACGGCGAGCGCCCACCTCCTCCTCACAGCCTTGCTTGAGCTCTCCGGCCCCCTCGGGCCCCCTCCTCCCGGCGCGATCCTGGCGTCGGGGGCTATAGGCAGCGCGCACTGGGAGTTTCCAGCGCCACGCGGATCCGTGTCCCTGGCGGGGTCCCGGGCTGCCTCCTTGCATGACGCGTTTGGTGTGGTGTCGGGTCGGGTCGGGTCGGGTCGGGCACGTGGCGGGCGCCCGTGGTGGGCAGAGGGCCGAGGGCAGGGGGTAGGCGACTGCAGGCAGCCGGAGAGCAGTCGGGCGCCCGCGTGGCCGCCGCCGTCCTCGTTAGTATAGTGGTGAGTATCCCCGCCTGTCACGCGGGAGACCGGGGTTCGATTCCCCGACGGGGAGGCCACACGCCCCTTTTTGGTGGCTGGCGCCGCTCTCTGTCCAGCCGCCTGGCCCCAACGGCCCTTCTTCTCGTCCCTCCGCCCTCCAGCGGGGCCTGCCCACCCTCGACCGCCTCCAGCCCTCCACCCCTGCAACCCCTTGCCCGTCCTCCTCGCCGGGCGCTCGGGCGCCACGGCCGAGCGAGGGCCTCCTCTCGACCCCACAAGCTCCCGACGACATTGCGGCCCGCCCACAGTGGCTGCCGCAGTGGGCTCCTTGCGACGCGACGCACACCTGCACAGCTTCACGGCTGCCGGGACGGGTGTGGGGCGGATGAGTCCCGTCCCCTTTCGGTGCCGGGGAGTGGCCTCGCCCAACAGCCGTTGGAGAAGGGCTTTGGCGAGCGGGGAACCAGAGGTGGCGTGCCCGCGGAGGGGTCGGGCCGCGGCGTGCAGCCGAGGGCCCGGCAGCAGCAAGGCAGCGACAGCGCGCCCCCACCCCGCCCCCCGCCCCAGAAGCGTTCGGGCCGGGGGCGAGGGCAGCTGCGTAGGGCTGGAGCGCTTGAGGCGCCCGGGGCGGCCGACGGTGGCGCCTGACGCAGCGCAGAGCTGCTGGCGGGCGGGGCGTCGGGGCCGGGCTGCGCCCGGGCGCCGCAGGGGCAGCGGCGGCGGCGGCGAGACCGCGCTCCGGCGAGCCCGGGGCCGGCGTGTCGGGGCGGCCCGGGCTGTGCAGCGTTGGTGGTATAGTGGTGAGCATAGCTGCCTTCCAAGCAGTTGACCCGGGTTCGATTCCCGGCCAACGCAGCGGGCCCATCTTTTGCCGAGCTCCACGGCCGGCCCTCCCGCCCGGGGCCCGTGAGGGAGAGCTGGGAGCTGGGCGCAGAAAAGAGGGAGCTAGGTGGCCTGCGGCTTCTCGCGCGTGTGCGGGAAGGAGGCGCGCAGTGTTTTGAGGGTGCCAGCAAGCAGGAAGAACGCTAGGGCACGTGGCTTGCCAGGGGCGGAGGGCGGCTGGACGTGGAAAGGCCGGGCCTTGGCGCCAAGGCAGCGCCCAGTGGCTGGGTCGAGCAGAGGCAGGCCCGACGCGGAGCCCGACGCTCCCTGGTGGTCTAGTGGTTAGGATTCGGCGCTCTCACCGCCGCGGCCCGGGTTCGATTCCCGGTCAGGGAAGCATTTCTTCTTCCTCTCCGCCTACCAACCTCCCCAGCGCGTCCACAAACACTCCGCCCCCACCCCACCACCACCCCCCTTTTAGCCCACGCGCCAAGCCAACTCGTCCGCTCCTTCTCCCCCGCCCCGTGACCTCAGCGCCCCGACAAGAGCCACCCGGTACCCTCCACCTGCAGCCCCAGGCCCTGGCGTGCAACCTCCACCCTCGTGCCCCGCCAAAACTTTCGGCCTCGCGCGCCCACCCACTCGAGGCCTTCGGCGACGACTCCTGCTCCGACGCTTGCCCCAGCCCCAAACACGACTGGCCGGCGCAGCCGTGGCCACGAGCGTGCTTGGACTCTCAAGCGGCACTGCTTCCGCCACCACAATCCTCGCGGCTGACAAGCCACCCTCTCTTCCCAGCTCAGGTGGTGGTGCTGCTGCTTGTGCTGGTGGTGCTGCTGGTGCTGCTGGTGCTGCTGGTGACGGTGCTGGTGGCCGTGGTGGACAGGGTGCTGGCGATGGCGCTGCAGGTTGTGGCGGCGGCGGCGGTGGTGGTGGTTGGCGGCATCACTGGTGGCCGCGTCGACGGAAAGCGGAAGGCGCGGGAGAGGGCCCTCCGTCTCCAAGTTGGGCCACTTGCCGGGACTGGCCGTCCCTTACGTCTCCTTTCAAGCCAGCGACCAGTCCCGATGGCTTACCTGCTGCGTGCCAGCTCCTGGGCTGCCCTCGAAGCCCGTGGGCCTGTCGTTGGCCTTCAAGGACGCGGGGGTCTTGAACCGCGCAGGGGAGCAGACAGGCTGCCGGGAGGCGGAGGTGTGAAAAGGAACCTGGCCACGTGCTTGTAGTTGGTCGAAAGGGCAGTGGAGGTGAGAAAGCAGGCAGAAACCGGATGCCGCCCGGGAAACTTTAGCTATGCAAGTGGCAGGGTGTGGAGACAGATGCGTGGCAGGGTGGACTACCAGCCAACATGGTATTCGGATTGCATTACCGGTACTCTCAGTCCTGTCACAGAGAGGCAAGAACGTTACCGACGATACCTCCCCCTCCACTAACAGCAAACACACACACACACACGCACACGCGCGCGCGCACACACACACACACACACACATACACACACACCAGAGTCACACACACACACACACACACACACATGCACCCCTCACCTGGCTATGACTTCTAATATTCCCCATTCCCACGTTACTATCTATTATTGGATGGACTCCATTCCTCTCTTCAGCCTGTCTTCACCTTCTCCTATGGATTCTGGCCATGGTGAATCACCGACCTCGGTCTCCTCTCAGGCCAGGCTTGGGCGCGTCTGTCAGCAAAGGGTTTGGTGTGCGGTTCACAGCTTGTTTCCTTCAGAGGCAGAGTGGACAGCCGATGAGCTGCAGCGTTTGGCGGCAGCAGTATAGTCGCTGGATTTAGAGCAAGCCGGTTCCCCTGTGGAAGGGAGCCCCTGTCGGCATATGGGTGCATCCCATCACCGCAGGCGCTTTCGTCAACGCCCTTGTGGGTGTGTTCGGGGTGAGTGTGGGTGGGCGAGAGTACGGGGTGAAGGTGTTTGTCGCCGTGGTTGGGGGCCACACCACGAGGCTTAGGGAACGGAGCCAGACGACCCCATAGAGAAGGGCCGGCCTTGAGCCTCGGGTTGGGAGGTGGCAGGACGAGTCCAGGGCACTGGGTGGAGCGCAGGTGCGAAGGAGAGGAGTGGGGCTTGCGGGGAACTGGCTAGGAGAGTAGTTGGCCACTCAGGCAGGGGCTCTGCCGAAGCTTGGGCCCGCGGTTGCCCTTGGCCCCCCAATTGCGTGCGGTGTGCGGGTGGGTCCGATGTAGGGAAGAGGGTGGCCATGGAGTAGGAGTGGGTCTGAGGAGCCCGTGGGAGGCCAGGAGTGGCGGAAGTGAGTCTTCTGCACCGGATGTGTGAGAGAGGGGCTGGGGAACTAGGGGCTGGTGGCGGGTAGAGGGGAGCGAGCCTGGAGTCTTCGAGGAAGGGCAGATAGCAAGCAGGGGGGGTGAGTGGGCTGTGGTACGAGGACGATGGTGGGAGAGGACCCCAGCGGGGCGGTGGGTGAGAGGGCGAGACAGGTGGGCTGTGCTTTGAGGTGGTCAGGCTAACCAGGGGGCTGGGGCTGGGGCAGCAGGGTAGGAAGCAGGCAAGGGAAGGACAGAAACAAGGGTAGGAGACAGGGTCTAGGCGAGGTCTGAATTGAGTGGGGCATTCTACAGCCCCAGAGACACAGATTACCTCATCAGGAAACACTTTCAATCCGTCAAGCCTCAAGTCTGAGTGTGTATGTGTGTGTGTGTGTGTGTGTGTGTGTGTGTGTGTGTGTGTGTGTGTGTCTGTGTGTGTGTGTCTGTGTGTGTGGCAGGGTGTGGAGCTTAGGGGATGTGGTTGGGGAGAGTGGCAGGTGAGGATGGAGTCGAGAAGTAAAGAGGCCACAAAGGAGAGCTACCATATGATCCAGCAACCCCACTGCAGGGTATACATGTGGGAAAGATGAAACCTCCGCTTCGAACAGATACAAGCACCGCACCCCTCCTCCACATTCCTAGCAGCACTATTCGCAATTGCTGAGACCCGGGATGAACCCAAGGGCCCATGAGTGGACGATGGACCTAAAAAGATGCGTTGCATAAATATACCGTAGAATATTACTCAGCCATAAAGAAGGATGGAATATTGTCATTTGAGGCCACATGGATGGACCTAGAGTCCATCAAAGGACGTGAAGTAAGTCAGACTGAGAAAGATAAATATTATATAATATCACTTCCGGGTGGAATCTAAAACATAATAGACATGAATCTATGGACAAAACAGAAACACACTCCACAGACATCGAAAACCAACTGACGGTTATGCGAGGCGAAAGGGAAGGCTGGAGGGATCAGTTAGGAGTGTGGGATTAACAGATACACGCTACTGTGTATAAAATAGAGAAGCAACACGGACTTGCGGAATCACACAGGGAACGATCTGCAATGTCCTGGAATACCCTATGAAGGAAACTAATCTGGAAATACAATATACATACAAACCGAACCACTGTGCTGTACACCCGACCTAATACAGGACTGGAAATCAACTACACTTCAACGACAACAACAATGAAGGCACCAAAGGAGAGCTACCATATGATCCAGCAACCCCACTGCTGGGTACGTACGTGGGAAAGATGAAACCTCTACTTCGAAAGGTTACATGCACCGCCCCCCTCCTCCAGGACCTTCCTAGCAGCACTATTTGCAATAGCCGAGACCCAGAATGAACCCAAGGGCCCATGAGTGGACGGTGGACTTAAGAAGATGTGCTGTAGAAACTTACCAGAGCATATTACACAGCCCCAAAGGAGGATGAAATAGTGTCATTCGCAGCCACATGAATGGACCTAGAGTCTATCACACTGTGTGAAGTAAGGCAGTTATAGAGCAAGATAAACATTATATGATATCCACTTCCAGGTGGAACCTAAAACATAATATACAATTGTCTATGTACAAAACAGAAACACACTCTGCAGACGTCGATAACCAAGTGACGGGTACGCATGGGGAAAGGGAAGAGTGGAGGGATCACTTAGGAGTATGGGGTTAACAGATACACGCTACTGTGTACAAAATAGAGAAGCAACACGGACTTGCTGAATAACACAGGGAACGATCTTCAGTGTCCTGGAATACCCTATAATGGAAAATAATCTGTAAATACAGTATACATTCTAAACCGAATCACTTTGCTGTGTACTTGAAACTAATACGGTCTTAGAAATCAACTACACTTCAACGACAACGAAAACAACAATGAAGGCACCAATGGAGAGTTACCATATGATCCAGCCGTCCCCATCCTGAGTATGTATGCGGAAAAGACAAAACCTCTAATTGGGAAAGATACGTACACCTCAATGTTCATAGCAGCACCGTGGGCCATAGCCATGACAGGGGAAAAAATCTCAGGTGTCAATCCGTGGATGATTGGCTTAAGGAAATATGAGATATAGATAAGTAGATAGATAGAGAGATCGATCGATAGATATCGATAGAAAAACAGACAGATAAGAGAGAGAGGGATTTTCAATGTATTAAAGTCAATCTCGTGGAATATTACTCAGCCATAAAAAAAGCATGAGATCTTGTCATTTGCAGCAACACGGATGGACCTAGAGAGCACCGAACCTAGTATAATAAGTCAGACAGAAGGACAAAAATACATACTTGTGGAATCCAAACAATAGTACAAGTGAACCTCTGTGCAAAACAGAAACAGATTCACACAGAGAGAGAACAAACTTACAGTTACCCAAGGGGAACGTGTAGGCGAGGGATCAATTAGGAGCTGGTGTTAGCGTGTAGGAACAACAGGATTTACGGTACAGCACCGAGAAGTATATTCAACGTCTCGTAATTACCTGTAACGGAAAGTAACGATCTATATGCGTATATATACACATGTATAGAAAAGATAATCAGTTTACTGTACCCCTGAAAATAACACAATACTGTAAATCAACTATACGTCTATTAAAATGAAAATTCAAAAAAAATAAAAATTAAAAAAAGAGGCCAAACGGACACACGCAAGGGCAGAACCGTTGACAAAGTAGGATTTGATGGTGCTGGGGGGTGGTGTCGCTAGGTGGGGTGCCAGTGGTGGGAGGAGGGCTTCAGGGGAGGGGGTGGTGTTTGTTGTTGGGGTGTTGGTGGTGATGGTGGTTTTAGTGGTGGGGGAGCGGGCGGGTGTTCGAAAAATATTTCGGCTGAGGGACGTAAAGTGAACATAGAGTGCACTCTGCCCTGATATTGTGGAATTCCTCTTTGGAATTCCTCATGCAGGATAACGCTTTGGGGACACTCCTGGGGAGTGCAATGTAGCCCTCCCAGGGGCGGCAGCTTTTCGGTTCCTGGTTGAGCAAACACTGTGTAACTTTCCGAGTGTGGGGAGAGTGAGGCAGAGAGCGGGGAAGCGCGGTGAAACGTGAAGAGGTGGGGCGAGCGGGTGCCAGTGTAGGGTATTCCTTCCAGTGCACCGTGTGACCCCAGCGGGATCAGGGTAAGAAAGAGAAAAGGGACAAGGAAGGTGTGTGGGCGCGAGAGTGGCTGAGCCCGCAAGGCGTCAGGTCACGGAGGCTTGGCTCTCGGGGTTGGGGTTTTCGTCCCACGGAGGGTAGGGGGCGCCGGCGTGGGCAGGACAGGAGAGGGAAGGTGCGGCGGTGGGCTGCGGGTGGGAGCATGCTGTGGTAGGACAGGTGCCTTGAGCGTGGGAGAGGGGAAGCCTAGCTCCGCTGTGGGCTGCGGGACCAAAAGGGGACTGGGTCGCTGCATGGGCCGGGAATCGAACCCGGGCCTCCCGCGTGGCAGGCGAGAATTCTACCACTGAACCACCCATGCACCGATGGCCGCCGCCGCCCGACGCCGCCCCAGCGGCGCTCGCCGCCAACCGCCAGACACTGGTGGCTCGCTGCTCGCCCATGGACATCCGCTCCATGTGAGCAGGAGGCGGTGAGTGACCTGAAGGAGAGGCTCCGGGGGAACGGGGAGGACCCCCAGGGCGCGGCGCGGTCGGAGGGAAGGAGGGACGCAGGGACGGAGGCGGACTCGGCCCAACCTGCGCTTCCGAATCTGCCGTCCAGGGCCGCCGCCAGACTGTCAGTGTCGCCGGAGGAAGCCAGGAACCGGACCCAGCCTGGCCTGCGCCCGAATTCCAGTCAGGGCAGGCGACGCGTGGCAGGTGCGGCTGAGCTCCGACGCTCCTCACAGCGACCGCCGGCCCTGGCCCAAAGTCCCTCTGGCGCCTGGCTTTCTCGCTCGTGCCGGGCGTTGGCGGGCAGCAGGCTGGAGAGGGGATGGGAGCTCGGGCTGTGAGGAGACAGCGAGTGTGGGACATGGGCGCCTGGGAGCGCCGCCGCCGCCGCCGCCGCCGCGCCAATGACCAGCGCTGTCTGAGCCTGGCTTCTGCGCTCCTGCCGGCCGCTCTCCCGAAGGGTCCCGCTCCGGTGCGTTGGTCGTGAGGAGGAGCACTTTGGCCGAGTGGCTGCTGGCTCGTGGACAGCCGTCTGAGGGAGCGCGCCGGGGTGTGGCTGGGTCCGGCCGGGGCAGCGGCTTCTCGCGTGAACATGCGCTGTGGCGCCAAGGTGGGTGAAAGAAGTGCCGCGAAGGCCTGCACTGCGAAGGCGAGGAGGGCGTGTGTCCTGAACGGCAGTTTCCAGAGGGTTCCCCCTGGGCTGTTTCCGTGAGGCCGGCGCACAGGACTGGGCAGGAAGAGCAGCTGTGGCTGAGGAGGTCCTGCGTGTGAGAGGCGTCGTGTGGGTGTCGCGTCGAGGGGGCCGGAGTCTGGGGAGCTGGCAAGAGTGCGAGGCAGGAACGGAGTGTGAGGCGGTAGGGTGTTGTCCAGGCCCGGGACGGGCCGGGTGCAGCATTTGTTGGGCGGGCCAAAAAAGGCTGGCTTGTCAGGAGTGGGATTCGAACCCACGCCTCCAGGGGAGACTGCGACCTGAACGCAGCGCCTTAGACCGCTCGGCCATCCTGACGGCGGGCCTGGGCGCGTCGCCGCTCGGCTGGCTGGGACCCGACGCGACGCGGACACCGATGCCCTTGGCCCGACGCGGTGCTCTGCGCCAGGGGGCGGCCGTCCGGCTGCGCGACGGACCGGGCGCGCGCCGGCCAACGGGGCAGCGAGGCCAGCCGTCGCGCCCGGCTCCGCCGCCGCCGCCCCCTCGCCCACCCCTGGCCCGGGACCCAGCCGTGTGCCGCGTCCGGCCAGCTTCTGCCGCCGGCCGCGCCCACCCCTCCGCCTCTTCTCCCGGGACGTGGCACGGCGAGCGCCCACCTCCTCCTCACAGCCTTGCTTGAGCTCTCCGGCCCCCTCGGGCCCCCTCCTCCCGGCGCGATCCTGGCGTCGGGGGCTATAGGCAGCGCGCACTGGGAGTTTCCAGCGCCACGCGGATCCGTGTCCCTGGCGGGGTCCCGGGCTGCCTCCTTGCATGACGCGTTTGGTGTGGTGTCGGGTCGGGTCGGGTCGGGTCGGGCACGTGGCGGGCGCCCGTGGTGGGCAGAGGGCCGAGGGCAGGGGGTAGGCGACTGCAGGCAGCCGGAGAGCAGTCGGGCGCCCGCGTGGCCGCCGCCGTCCTCGTTAGTATAGTGGTGAGTATCCCCGCCTGTCACGCGGGAGACCGGGGTTCGATTCCCCGACGGGGAGGCCACACGCCCCTTTTTGGTGGCTGGCGCCGCTCTCTGTCCAGCCGCCTGGCCCCAACGGCCCTTCTTCTCGTCCCTCCGCCCTCCAGCGGGGCCTGCCCACCCTCGACCGCCTCCAGCCCTCCACCCCTGCAACCCCTTGCCCGTCCTCCTCGCCGGGCGCTCGGGCGCCACGGCCGAGCGAGGGCCTCCTCTCGACCCCACAAGCTCCCGACGACATTGCGGCCCGCCCACAGTGGCTGCCGCAGTGGGCTCCTTGCGACGCGACGCACACCTGCACAGCTTCACGGCTGCCGGGACGGGTGTGGGGCGGATGAGTCCCGTCCCCTTTCGGTGCCGGGGAGTGGCCTCGCCCAACAGCCGTTGGAGAAGGGCTTTGGCGAGCGGGGAACCAGAGGTGGCGTGCCCGCGGAGGGGTCGGGCCGCGGCGTGCAGCCGAGGGCCCGGCAGCAGCAAGGCAGCGACAGCGCGCCCCCACCCCGCCCCCCGCCCCAGAAGCGTTCGGGCCGGGGGCGAGGGCAGCTGCGTAGGGCTGGAGCGCTTGAGGCGCCCGGGGCGGCCGACGGTGGCGCCTGACGCAGCGCAGAGCTGCTGGCGGGCGGGGCGTCGGGGCCGGGCTGCGCCCGGGCGCCGCAGGGGCAGCGGCGGCGGCGGCGAGACCGCGCTCCGGCGAGCCCGGGGCCGGCGTGTCGGGGCGGCCCGGGCTGTGCAGCGTTGGTGGTATAGTGGTGAGCATAGCTGCCTTCCAAGCAGTTGACCCGGGTTCGATTCCCGGCCAACGCAGCGGGCCCATCTTTTGCCGAGCTCCACGGCCGGCCCTCCCGCCCGGGGCCCGTGAGGGAGAGCTGGGAGCTGGGCGCAGAAAAGAGGGAGCTAGGTGGCCTGCGGCTTCTCGCGCGTGTGCGGGAAGGAGGCGCGCAGTGTTTTGAGGGTGCCAGCAAGCAGGAAGAACGCTAGGGCACGTGGCTTGCCAGGGGCGGAGGGCGGCTGGACGTGGAAAGGCCGGGCCTTGGCGCCAAGGCAGCGCCCAGTGGCTGGGTCGAGCAGAGGCAGGCCCGACGCGGAGCCCGACGCTCCCTGGTGGTCTAGTGGTTAGGATTCGGCGCTCTCACCGCCGCGGCCCGGGTTCGATTCCCGGTCAGGGAAGCATTTCTTCTTCCTCTCCGCCTACCAACCTCCCCAGCGCGTCCACAAACACTCCGCCCCCACCCCACCACCACCCCCCTTTTAGCCCACGCGCCAAGCCAACTCGTCCGCTCCTTCTCCCCCGCCCCGTGACCTCAGCGCCCCGACAAGAGCCACCCGGTACCCTCCACCTGCAGCCCCAGGCCCTGGCGTGCAACCTCCACCCTCGTGCCCCGCCAAAACTTTCGGCCTCGCGCGCCCACCCACTCGAGGCCTTCGGCGACGACTCCTGCTCCGACGCTTGCCCCAGCCCCAAACACGACTGGCCGGCGCAGCCGTGGCCACGAGCGTGCTTGGACTCTCAAGCGGCACTGCTTCCGCCACCACAATCCTCGCGGCTGACAAGCCACCCTCTCTTCCCAGCTCAGGCGGTGGTGCTGCTGCTTGTGCTGGTGGTGCTGCTGGTGCTGCTGGTGCTGCTGGTGACGGTGCTGGTGGCCGTGGTGGACAGGGTGCTGGCGATGGCGCTGCAGGTTGTGGCGGCGGCGGCGGTGGTGGTGGTTGGCGGCATCACTGGTGGCCGCGTCGACGGAAAGCGGAAGGCGCGGGAGAGGGCCCTCCGTCTCCAAGTTGGGCCACTTGCCGGGACTGGCCGTCCCTTACGTCTCCTTTCAAGCCAGCGACCAGTCCCGATGGCTTACCTGCTGCGTGCCAGCTCCTGGGCTGCCCTCGAAGCCCGTGGGCCTGTCGTTGGCCTTCAAGGACGCGGGGGTCTTGAACCGCGCAGGGGAGCAGACAGGCTGCCGGGAGGCGGAGGTGTGAAAAGGAACCTGGCCACGTGCTTGTAGTTGGTCGAAAGGGCAGTGGAGGTGAGAAAGCAGGCAGAAACCGGATGCCGCCCGGGAAACTTTAGCTATGCAAGTGGCAGGGTGTGGAGACAGATGCGTGGCAGGGTGGACTACCAGCCAACATGGTATTCGGATTGCATTACCGGTACTCTCAGTCCTGTCACAGAGAGGCAAGAACGTTACCGACGATACCTCCCCCTCCACTAACAGCAAACACACACACACACACGCACACGCGCGCGCGCACACACACACACACACACACATACACACACACCAGAGTCACACACACACACACACACACACACATGCACCCCTCACCTGGCTATGACTTCTAATATTCCCCATTCCCACGTTACTATCTATTATTGGATGGACTCCATTCCTCTCTTCAGCCTGTCTTCACCTTCTCCTATGGATTCTGGCCATGGTGAATCACCGACCTCGGTCTCCTCTCAGGCCAGGCTTGGGCGCGTCTGTCAGCAAAGGGTTTGGTGTGCGGTTCACAGCTTGTTTCCTTCAGAGGCAGAGTGGACAGCCGATGAGCTGCAGCGTTTGGCGGCAGCAGTATAGTCGCTGGATTTAGAGCAAGCCGGTTCCCCTGTGGAAGGGAGCCCCTGTCGGCATATGGGTGCATCCCATCACCGCAGGCGCTTTCGTCAACGCCCTTGTGGGTGTGTTCGGGGTGAGTGTGGGTGGGCGAGAGTACGGGGTGAAGGTGTTTGTCGCCGTGGTTGGGGGCCACACCACGAGGCTTAGGGAACGGAGCCAGACGACCCCATAGAGAAGGGCCGGCCTTGAGCCTCGGGTTGGGAGGTGGCAGGACGAGTCCAGGGCACTGGGTGGAGCGCAGGTGCGAAGGAGAGGAGTGGGGCTTGCGGGGAACTGGCTAGGAGAGTAGTTGGCCACTCAGGCAGGGGCTCTGCCGAAGCTTGGGCCCGCGGTTGCCCTTGGCCCCCCAATTGCGTGCGGTGTGCGGGTGGGTCCGATGTAGGGAAGAGGGTGGCCATGGAGTAGGAGTGGGTCTGAGGAGCCCGTGGGAGGCCAGGAGTGGCGGAAGTGAGTCTTCTGCACCGGATGTGTGAGAGAGGGGCTGGGGAACTAGGGGCTGGTGGCGGGTAGAGGGGAGCGAGCCTGGAGTCTTCGAGGAAGGGCAGATAGCAAGCAGGGGGGGTGAGTGGGCTGTGGTACGAGGACGATGGTGGGAGAGGACCCCAGCGGGGCGGTGGGTGAGAGGGCGAGACAGGTGGGCTGTGCTTTGAGGTGGTCAGGCTAACCAGGGGGCTGGGGCTGGGGCAGCAGGGTAGGAAGCAGGCAAGGGAAGGACAGAAACAAGGGTAGGAGACAGGGTCTAGGCGAGGTCTGAATTGAGTGGGGCATTCTACAGCCCCAGAGACACAGATTACCTCATCAGGAAACACTTTCAATCCGTCAAGCCTCAAGTCTGAGTGTGTATGTGTGTGTGTGTGTGTGTGTGTGTGTGTGTGTGTGTGTCTGTGTGTGTGTGTCTGTGTGTGTGGCAGGGTGTGGAGCTTAGGGGATGTGGTTGGGGAGAGTGGCAGGTGAGGATGGAGTCGAGAAGTAAAGAGGCCACAAAGGAGAGCTACCATATGATCCAGCAACCCCACTGCAGGGTATACATGTGGGAAAGATGAAACCTCCGCTTCGAACAGATACAAGCACCGCACCCCTCCTCCACATTCCTAGCAGCACTATTCGCAATTGCTGAGACCCGGGATGAACCCAAGGGCCCATGAGTGGACGATGGACCTAAAAAGATGCGTTGCATAAATATACCGTAGAATATTACTCAGCCATAAAGAAGGATGGAATATTGTCATTTGAGGCCACATGGATGGACCTAGAGTCCATCAAAGGACGTGAAGTAAGTCAGACTGAGAAAGATAAATATTATATAATATCACTTCCGGGTGGAATCTAAAACATAATAGACATGAATCTATGGACAAAACAGAAACACACTCCACAGACATCGAAAACCAACTGACGGTTATGCGAGGCGAAAGGGAAGGCTGGAGGGATCAGTTAGGAGTGTGGGATTAACAGATACACGCTACTGTGTATAAAATAGAGAAGCAACACGGACTTGCGGAATCACACAGGGAACGATCTGCAATGTCCTGGAATACCCTATGAAGGAAACTAATCTGGAAATACAATATACATACAAACCGAACCACTGTGCTGTACACCCGACCTAATACAGGACTGGAAATCAACTACACTTCAACGACAACAACAATGAAGGCACCAAAGGAGAGCTACCATATGATCCAGCAACCCCACTGCTGGGTACGTACGTGGGAAAGATGAAACCTCTACTTCGAAAGGTTACATGCACCGCCCCCCTCCTCCAGGACCTTCCTAGCAGCACTATTTGCAATAGCCGAGACCCAGAATGAACCCAAGGGCCCATGAGTGGACGGTGGACTTAAGAAGATGTGCTGTAGAAACTTACCAGAGCATATTACACAGCCCCAAAGGAGGATGAAATAGTGTCATTCGCAGCCACATGAATGGACCTAGAGTCTATCACACTGTGTGAAGTAAGGCAGTTATAGAGCAAGATAAACATTATATGATATCCACTTCCAGGTGGAACCTAAAACATAATATACAATTGTCTATGTACAAAACAGAAACACACTCTGCAGACGTCGATAACCAAGTGACGGGTACGCATGGGGAAAGGGAAGAGTGGAGGGATCACTTAGGAGTATGGGGTTAACAGATACACGCTACTGTGTACAAAATAGAGAAGCAACACGGACTTGCTGAATAACACAGGGAACGATCTTCAGTGTCCTGGAATACCCTATAATGGAAAATAATCTGTAAATACAGTATACATTCTAAACCGAATCACTTTGCTGTGTACTTGAAACTAATACGGTCTTAGAAATCAACTACACTTCAACGACAACGAAAACAACAATGAAGGCACCAATGGAGAGTTACCATATGATCCAGCCGTCCCCATCCTGAGTATGTATGCGGAAAAGACAAAACCTCTAATTGGGAAAGATACGTACACCTCAATGTTCATAGCAGCACCGTGGGCCATAGCCATGACAGGGGAAAAAATCTCAGGTGTCAATCCGTGGATGATTGGCTTAAGGAAATATGAGATATAGATAAGTAGATAGATAGAGAGATCGATCGATAGATATCGATAGAAAAACAGACAGATAAGAGAGAGAGGGATTTTCAATGTATTAAAGTCAATCTCGTGGAATATTACTCAGCCATAAAAAAAGCATGAGATCTTGTCATTTGCAGCAACACGGATGGACCTAGAGAGCACCGAACCTAGTATAATAAGTCAGACAGAAGGACAAAAATACATACTTGTGGAATCCAAACAATAGTACAAGTGAACCTCTGTGCAAAACAGAAACAGATTCACACAGAGAGAGAACAAACTTACAGTTACCCAAGGGGAACGTGTAGGCGAGGGATCAATTAGGAGCTGGTGTTAGCGTGTAGGAACAACAGGATTTACGGTACAGCACCGAGAAGTATATTCAACGTCTCGTAATTACCTGTAACGGAAAGTAACGATCTATATGCGTATATATACACATGTATAGAAAAGATAATCAGTTTACTGTACCCCTGAAAATAACACAATACTGTAAATCAACTATACGTCTATTAAAATGAAAATTCAAAAAAAATAAAAATTAAAAAAAGAGGCCAAACGGACACACGCAAGGGCAGAACCGTTGACAAAGTAGGATTTGATGGTGCTGGGGGGTGGTGTCGCTAGGTGGGGTGCCAGTGGTGGGAGGAGGGCTTCAGGGGAGGGGGTGGTGTTTGTTGTTGGGGTGTTGGTGGTGATGGTGGTTTTAGTGGTGGGGGAGCGGGCGGGTGTTCGAAAAATATTTCGGCTGAGGGACGTAAAGTGAACATAGAGTGCACTCTGCCCTGATATTGTGGAATTCCTCTTTGGAATTCCTCATGCAGGATAACGCTTTGGGGACACTCCTGGGGAGTGCAATGTAGCCCTCCCAGGGGCGGCAGCTTTTCGGTTCCTGGTTGAGCAAACACTGTGTAACTTTCCGAGTGTGGGGAGAGTGAGGCAGAGAGCGGGGAAGCGCGGTGAAACGTGAAGAGGTGGGGCGAGCGGGTGCCAGTGTAGGGTATTCCTTCCAGTGCACCGTGTGACCCCAGCGGGATCAGGGTAAGAAAGAGAAAAGGGACAAGGAAGGTGTGTGGGCGCGAGAGTGGCTGAGCCCGCAAGGCGTCAGGTCACGGAGGCTTGGCTCTCGGGGTTGGGGTTTTCGTCCCACGGAGGGTAGGGGGCGCCGGCGTGGGCAGGACAGGAGAGGGAAGGTGCGGCGGTGGGCTGCGGGTGGGAGCATGCTGTGGTAGGACAGGTGCCTTGAGCGTGGGAGAGGGGAAGCCTAGCTCCGCTGTGGGCTGCGGGACCAAAAGGGGACTGGGTCGCTGCATGGGCCGGGAATCGAACCCGGGCCTCCCGCGTGGCAGGCGAGAATTCTACCACTGAACCACCCATGCACCGATGGCCGCCGCCGCCCGACGCCGCCCCAGCGGCGCTCGCCGCCAACCGCCAGACACTGGTGGCTCGCTGCTCGCCCATGGACATCCGCTCCATGTGAGCAGGAGGCGGTGAGTGACCTGAAGGAGAGGCTCCGGGGGAACGGGGAGGACCCCCAGGGCGCGGCGCGGTCGGAGGGAAGGAGGGACGCAGGGACGGAGGCGGACTCGGCCCAACCTGCGCTTCCGAATCTGCCGTCCAGGGCCGCCGCCAGACTGTCAGTGTCGCCGGAGGAAGCCAGGAACCGGACCCAGCCTGGCCTGCGCCCGAATTCCAGTCAGGGCAGGCGACGCGTGGCAGGTGCGGCTGAGCTCCGACGCTCCTCACAGCGACCGCCGGCCCTGGCCCAAAGTCCCTCTGGCGCCTGGCTTTCTCGCTCGTGCCGGGCGTTGGCGGGCAGCAGGCTGGAGAGGGGATGGGAGCTCGGGCTGTGAGGAGACAGCGAGTGTGGGACATGGGCGCCTGGGAGCGCCGCCGCCGCCGCCGCCGCCGCGCCAATGACCAGCGCTGTCTGAGCCTGGCTTCTGCGCTCCTGCCGGCCGCTCTCCCGAAGGGTCCCGCTCCGGTGCGTTGGTCGTGAGGAGGAGCACTTTGGCCGAGTGGCTGCTGGCTCGTGGACAGCCGTCTGAGGGAGCGCGCCGGGGTGTGGCTGGGTCCGGCCGGGGCAGCGGCTTCTCGCGTGAACATGCGCTGTGGCGCCAAGGTGGGTGAAAGAAGTGCCGCGAAGGCCTGCACTGCGAAGGCGAGGAGGGCGTGTGTCCTGAACGGCAGTTTCCAGAGGGTTCCCCCTGGGCTGTTTCCGTGAGGCCGGCGCACAGGACTGGGCAGGAAGAGCAGCTGTGGCTGAGGAGGTCCTGCGTGTGAGAGGCGTCGTGTGGGTGTCGCGTCGAGGGGGCCGGAGTCTGGGGAGCTGGCAAGAGTGCGAGGCAGGAACGGAGTGTGAGGCGGTAGGGTGTTGTCCAGGCCCGGGACGGGCCGGGTGCAGCATTTGTTGGGCGGGCCAAAAAAGGCTGGCTTGTCAGGAGTGGGATTCGAACCCACGCCTCCAGGGGAGACTGCGACCTGAACGCAGCGCCTTAGACCGCTCGGCCATCCTGACGGCGGGCCTGGGCGCGTCGCCGCTCGGCTGGCTGGGACCCGACGCGACGCGGACACCGATGCCCTTGGCCCGACGCGGTGCTCTGCGCCAGGGGGCGGCCGTCCGGCTGCGCGACGGACCGGGCGCGCGCCGGCCAACGGGGCAGCGAGGCCAGCCGTCGCGCCCGGCTCCGCCGCCGCCGCCCCCTCGCCCACCCCTGGCCCGGGACCCAGCCGTGTGCCGCGTCCGGCCAGCTTCTGCCGCCGGCCGCGCCCACCCCTCCGCCTCTTCTCCCGGGACGTGGCACGGCGAGCGCCCACCTCCTCCTCACAGCCTTGCTTGAGCTCTCCGGCCCCCTCGGGCCCCCTCCTCCCGGCGCGATCCTGGCGTCGGGGGCTATAGGCAGCGCGCACTGGGAGTTTCCAGCGCCACGCGGATCCGTGTCCCTGGCGGGGTCCCGGGCTGCCTCCTTGCATGACGCGTTTGGTGTGGTGTCGGGTCGGGTCGGGTCGGGTCGGGCACGTGGCGGGCGCCCGTGGTGGGCAGAGGGCCGAGGGCAGGGGGTAGGCGACTGCAGGCAGCCGGAGAGCAGTCGGGCGCCCGCGTGGCCGCCGCCGTCCTCGTTAGTATAGTGGTGAGTATCCCCGCCTGTCACGCGGGAGACCGGGGTTCGATTCCCCGACGGGGAGGCCACACGCCCCTTTTTGGTGGCTGGCGCCGCTCTCTGTCCAGCCGCCTGGCCCCAACGGCCCTTCTTCTCGTCCCTCCGCCCTCCAGCGGGGCCTGCCCACCCTCGACCGCCTCCAGCCCTCCACCCCTGCAACCCCTTGCCCGTCCTCCTCGCCGGGCGCTCGGGCGCCACGGCCGAGCGAGGGCCTCCTCTCGACCCCACAAGCGCCCGACGACATTGCGGCCCGCCCACAGTGGCTGCCGCAGTGGGCTCCTTGCGACGCGACGCACACCTGCACAGCTTCACGGCTGCCGGGACGGGTGTGGGGCGGATGAGTCCCGTCCCCTTTCGGTGCCGGGGAGTGGCCTCGCCCAACAGCCGTTGGAGAAGGGCTTTGGCGAGCGGGGAACCAGAGGTGGCGTGCCCGCGGAGGGGTCGGGCCGCGGCGTGCAGCCGAGGGCCCGGCAGCAGCAAGGCAGCGACAGCGCGCCCCCACCCCGCCCCCCGCCCCAGAAGCGTTCGGGCCGGGGGCGAGGGCAGCTGCGTAGGGCTGGAGCGCTTGAGGCGCCCGGGGCGGCCGACGGTGGCGCCTGACGCAGCGCAGAGCTGCTGGCGGGCGGGGCGTCGGGGCCGGGCTGCGCCCGGGCGCCGCAGGGGCAGCGGCGGCGGCGGCGAGACCGCGCTCCGGCGAGCCCGGGGCCGGCGTGTCGGGGCGGCCCGGGCTGTGCAGCGTTGGTGGTATAGTGGTGAGCATAGCTGCCTTCCAAGCAGTTGACCCGGGTTCGATTCCCGGCCAACGCAGCGGGCCCATCTTTTGCCGAGCTCCACGGCCGGCCCTCCCGCCCGGGGCCCGTGAGGGAGAGCTGGGAGCTGGGCGCAGAAAAGAGGGAGCTAGGTGGCCTGCGGCTTCTCGCGCGTGTGCGGGAAGGAGGCGCGCAGTGTTTTGAGGGTGCCAGCAAGCAGGAAGAACGCTAGGGCACGTGGCTTGCCAGGGGCGGAGGGCGGCTGGACGTGGAAAGGCCGGGCCTTGGCGCCAAGGCAGCGCCCAGTGGCTGGGTCGAGCAGAGGCAGGCCCGACGCGGAGCCCGACGCTCCCTGGTGGTCTAGTGGTTAGGATTCGGCGCTCTCACCGCCGCGGCCCGGGTTCGATTCCCGGTCAGGGAAGCATTTCTTCTTCCTCTCCGCCTACCAACCTCCCCAGCGCGTCCACAAACACTCCGCCCCCACCCCACCACCACCCCCCTTTTAGCCCACGCGCCAAGCCAACTCGTCCGCTCCTTCTCCCCCGCCCCGTGACCTCAGCGCCCCGACAAGAGCCACCCGGTACCCTCCACCTGCAGCCCCAGGCCCTGGCGTGCAACCTCCACCCTCGTGCCCCGCCAAAACTTTCGGCCTCGCGCGCCCACCCACTCGAGGCCTTCGGCGACGACTCCTGCTCCGACGCTTGCCCCAGCCCCAAACACGACTGGCCGGCGCAGCCGTGGCCACGAGCGTGCTTGGACTCTCAAGCGGCACTGCTTCCGCCACCACAATCCTCGCGGCTGACAAGCCACCCTCTCTTCCCAGCTCAGGCGGTGGTGCTGCTGCTTGTGCTGGTGGTGCTGCTGGTGCTGCTGGTGCTGCTGGTGACGGTGCTGGTGGCCGTGGTGGACAGGGTGCTGGCGATGGCGCTGCAGGTTGTGGCGGCGGCGGCGGTGGTGGTGGTTGGCGGCATCACTGGTGGCCGCGTCGACGGAAAGCGGAAGGCGCGGGAGAGGGCCCTCCGTCTCCAAGTTGGGCCACTTGCCGGGACTGGCCGTCCCTTACGTCTCCTTTCAAGCCAGCGACCAGTCCCGATGGCTTACCTGCTGCGTGCCAGCTCCTGGGCTGCCCTCGAAGCCCGTGGGCCTGTCGTTGGCCTTCAAGGACGCGGGGGTCTTGAACCGCGCAGGGGAGCAGACAGGCTGCCGGGAGGCGGAGGTGTGAAAAGGAACCTGGCCACGTGCTTGTAGTTGGTCGAAAGGGCAGTGGAGGTGAGAAAGCAGGCAGAAACCGGATGCCGCCCGGGAAACTTTAGCTATGCAAGTGGCAGGGTGTGGAGACAGATGCGTGGCAGGGTGGACTACCAGCCAACATGGTATTCGGATTGCATTACCGGTACTCTCAGTCCTGTCACAGAGAGGCAAGAACGTTACCGACGATACCTCCCCCTCCACTAACAGCAAACACACACACACACACGCACACGCGCGCGCGCACACACACACACACACACACATACACACACACCAGAGTCACACACACACACACACACACACACATGCACCCCTCACCTGGCTATGACTTCTAATATTCCCCATTCCCACGTTACTATCTATTATTGGATGGACTCCATCCCTCTCTTCAGCCTGTCTTCACCTTCTCCTATGGATTCTGGCCATGGTGAATCACCGACCTCGGTCTCCTCTCAGGCCAGGCTTGGGCGCGTCTGTCAGCAAAGGGTTTGGTGTGCGGTTCACAGCTTGTTTCCTTCAGAGGCAGAGTGGACAGCCGATGAGCTGCAGCGTTTGGCGGCAGCAGTATAGTCGCTGGATTTAGAGCAAGCCGGTTCCCCTGTGGAAGGGAGCCCCTGTCGGCATATGGGTGCATCCCATCACCGCAGGCGCTTTCGTCAACGCCCTTGTGGGTGTGTTCGGGGTGAGTGTGGGTGGGCGAGAGTACGGGGTGAAGGTGTTTGTCGCCGTGGTTGGGGGCCACACCACGAGGCTTAGGGAACGGAGCCAGACGACCCCATAGAGAAGGGCCGGCCTTGAGCCTCGGGTTGGGAGGTGGCAGGACGAGTCCAGGGCACTGGGTGGAGCGCAGGTGCGAAGGAGAGGAGTGGGGCTTGCGGGGAACTGGCTAGGAGAGTAGTTGGCCACTCAGGCAGGGGCTCTGCCGAAGCTTGGGCCCGCGGTTGCCCTTGGCCCCCCAATTGCGTGCGGTGTGCGGGTGGGTCCGATGTAGGGAAGAGGGTGGCCATGGAGTAGGAGTGGGTCTGAGGAGCCCGTGGGAGGCCAGGAGTGGCGGAAGTGAGTCTTCTGCACCGGATGTGTGAGAGAGGGGCTGGGGAACTAGGGGCTGGTGGCGGGTAGAGGGGAGCGAGCCTGGAGTCTTCGAGGAAGGGCAGATAGCAAGCAGGGGGGGTGAGTGGGCTGTGGTACGAGGACGATGGTGGGAGAGGACCCCAGTGGGGCGGTGGGTGAGAGGGCGAGACAGGTGGGCTGTGCTTTGAGGTGGTCAGGCTAACCAGGGGGCTGGGGCTGGGGCAGCAGGGTAGGAAGCAGGCAAGGGAAGGACAGAAACAAGGGTAGGAGACAGGGTCTAGGCGAGGTCTGAATTGAGTGGGGCATTCTACAGCCCCAGAGACACAGATTACCTCATCAGGAAACACTTTCAATCCGTCAAGCCTCAAGTCTGAGTGTGTATGTGTGTGTGTGTGTGTGTGTGTGTGTGTGTGTGTGTGTGTGTGTGTGTCTGTGTGTCTGTGTGTGTGTGTCTGTGTGTGTGGCAGGGTGTGGAGCTTAGGGGATGTGGTTGGGGAGAGTGGCAGGTGAGGATGGAGTCGAGAAGTAAAGAGGCCACAAAGGAGAGCTACCATATGATCCAGCAACCCCACTGCAGGGTATACATGTGGGAAAGATGAAACCTCCGCTTCGAACAGATACAAGCACCGCACCCCTCCTCCACATTCCTAGCAGCACTATTCGCAATTGCTGAGACCCGGGATGAACCCAAGGGCCCATGAGTGGACGATGGACCTAAAAAGATGCGTTGCATAAATATACCGTAGAATATTACTCAGCCATAAAGAAGGATGGAATATTGTCATTTGAGGCCACATGGATGGACCTAGAGTCCATCAAAGGACGTGAAGTAAGTCAGACTGAGAAAGATAAATATTATATAATATCACTTCCGGGTGGAATCTAAAACATAATAGACATGAATCTATGGACAAAACAGAAACACACTCCACAGACATCGAAAACCAACTGACGGTTATGCGAGGCGAAAGGGAAGGCTGGAGGGATCAGTTAGGAGTGTGGGATTAACAGATACACGCTACTGTGTATAAAATAGAGAAGCAACACGGACTTGCGGAATCACACAGGGAACGATCTGCAATGTCCTGGAATACCCTATGAAGGAAACTAATCTGGAAATACAATATACATACAAACCGAACCACTGTGCTGTACACCCGACCTAATACAGGACTGGAAATCAACTACACTTCAACGACAACAACAATGAAGGCACCAAAGGAGAGCTACCATATGATCCAGCAACCCCACTGCTGGGTACGTACGTGGGAAAGATGAAACCTCTACTTCGAAAGGTTACATGCACCGCCCCCCTCCTCCAGGACCTTCCTAGCAGCACTATTTGCAATAGCCGAGACCCAGAATGAACCCAAGGGCCCATGAGTGGACGGTGGACTTAAGAAGATGTGCTGTAGAAACTTACCAGAGCATATTACACAGCCCCAAAGGAGGATGAAATAGTGTCATTCGCAGCCACATGAATGGACCTAGAGTCTATCACACTGTGTGAAGTAAGGCAGTTATAGAGCAAGATAAACATTATATGATATCCACTTCCAGGTGGAACCTAAAACATAATATACAATTGTCTATGTACAAAACAGAAACACACTCTGCAGACGTCGATAACCAAGTGACGGGTACGCATGGGGAAAGGGAAGAGTGGAGGGATCACTTAGGAGTATGGGGTTAACAGATACACGCTACTGTGTACAAAATAGAGAAGCAACACGGACTTGCTGAATAACACAGGGAACGATCTTCAGTGTCCTGGAATACCCTATAATGGAAAATAATCTGTAAATACAGTATACATTCTAAACCGAATCACTTTGCTGTGTACTTGAAACTAATACGGTCTTAGAAATCAACTACACTTCAACGACAACGAAAACAACAATGAAGGCACCAATGGAGAGTTACCATATGATCCAGCCGTCCCCATCCTGAGTATGTATGCGGAAAAGACAAAACCTCTAATTGGGAAAGATACGTACACCTCAATGTTCATAGCAGCACCGTGGGCCATAGCCATGACAGGGGAAAAAATCTCAGGTGTCAATCCGTGGATGATTGGCTTAAGGAAATATGAGATATAGATAAGTAGATAGATAGAGAGATCGATCGATAGATATCGATAGAAAAACAGACAGATAAGAGAGAGAGGGATTTTCAATGTATTAAAGTCAATCTCGTGGAATATTACTCAGCCATAAAAAAAGCATGAGATCTTGTCATTTGCAGCAACACGGATGGACCTAGAGAGCACCGAACCTAGTATAATAAGTCAGACAGAAGGACAAAAATACATACTTGTGGAATCCAAACAATAGTACAAGTGAACCTCTGTGCAAAACAGAAACAGATTCACACAGAGAGAGAACAAACTTACAGTTACCCAAGGGGAACGTGTAGGCGAGGGATCAATTAGGAGCTGGTGTTAGCGTGTAGGAACAACAGGATTTACGGTACAGCACCGAGAAGTATATTCAACGTCTCGTAATTACCTGTAACGGAAAGTAACGATCTATATGCGTATATATACACATGTATAGAAAAGATAATCAGTTTACTGTACCCCTGAAAATAACACAATACTGTAAATCAACTATACGTCTATTAAAATGAAAATTCAAAAAAAATAAAAATTAAAAAAAGAGGCCAAACGGACACACGCAAGGGCAGAACCGTTGACAAAGTAGGATTTGATGGTGCTGGGGGGTGGTGTCGCTAGGTGGGGTGCCAGTGGTGGGAGGAGGGCTTCAGGGGAGGGGGTGGTGTTTGTTGTTGGGGTGTTGGTGGTGATGGTGGTTTTAGTGGTGGGGGAGCGGGCGGGTGTTCGAAAAATATTTCGGCTGAGGGACGTAAAGTGAACATAGAGTGCACTCTGCCCTGATATTGTGGAATTCCTCTTTGGAATTCCTCATGCAGGATAACGCTTTGGGGACACTCCTGGGGAGTGCAATGTAGCCCTCCCAGGGGCGGCAGCTTTTCGGTTCCTGGTTGAGCAAACACTGTGTAACTTTCCGAGTGTGGGGAGAGTGAGGCAGAGAGCGGGGAAGCGCGGTGAAACGTGAAGAGGTGGGGCGAGCGGGTGCCAGTGTAGGGTATTCCTTCCAGTGCACCGTGTGACCCCAGCGGGATCAGGGTAAGAAAGAGAAAAGGGACAAGGAAGGTGTGTGGGCGCGAGAGTGGCTGAGCCCGCAAGGCGTCAGGTCACGGAGGCTTGGCTCTCGGGGTTGGGGTTTTCGTCCCACGGAGGGTAGGGGGCGCCGGCGTGGGCAGGACAGGAGAGGGAAGGTGCGGCGGTGGGCTGCGGGTGGGAGCATGCTGTGGTAGGACAGGTGCCTTGAGCGTGGGAGAGGGGAAGCCTAGCTCCGCTGTGGGCTGCGGGACCAAAAGGGGACTGGGTCGCTGCATGGGCCGGGAATCGAACCCGGGCCTCCCGCGTGGCAGGCGAGAATTCTACCACTGAACCACCCATGCACCGATGGCCGCCGCCGCCCGACGCCGCCCCAGCGGCGCTCGCCGCCAACCGCCAGACACTGGTGGCTCGCTGCTCGCCCATGGACATCCGCTCCATGTGAGCAGGAGGCGGTGAGTGACCTGAAGGAGAGGCTCCGGGGGAACGGGGAGGACCCCCAGGGCGCGGCGCGGTCGGAGGGAAGGAGGGACGCAGGGACGGAGGCGGACTCGGCCCAACCTGCGCTTCCGAATCTGCCGTCCAGGGCCGCCGCCAGACTGTCAGTGTCGCCGGAGGAAGCCAGGAACCGGACCCAGCCTGGCCTGCGCCCGAATTCCAGTCAGGGCAGGCGACGCGTGGCAGGTGCGGCTGAGCTCCGACGCTCCTCACAGCGACCGCCGGCCCTGGCCCAAAGTCCCTCTGGCGCCTGGCTTTCTCGCTCGTGCCGGGCGTTGGCGGGCAGCAGGCTGGAGAGGGGATGGGAGCTCGGGCTGTGAGGAGACAGCGAGTGTGGGACATGGGCGCCTGGGAGCGCCGCCGCCGCCGCCGCCGCCGCGCCAATGACCAGCGCTGTCTGAGCCTGGCTTCTGCGCTCCTGCCGGCCGCTCTCCCGAAGGGTCCCGCTCCGGTGCGTTGGTCGTGAGGAGGAGCACTTTGGCCGAGTGGCTGCTGGCTCGTGGACAGCCGTCTGAGGGAGCGCGCCGGGGTGTGGCTGGGTCCGGCCGGGGCAGCGGCTTCTCGCGTGAACATGCGCTGTGGCGCCAAGGTGGGTGAAAGAAGTGCCGCGAAGGCCTGCACTGCGAAGGCGAGGAGGGCGTGTGTCCTGAACGGCAGTTTCCAGAGGGTTCCCCCTGGGCTGTTTCCGTGAGGCCGGCGCACAGGACTGGGCAGGAAGAGCAGCTGTGGCTGAGGAGGTCCTGCGTGTGAGAGGCGTCGTGTGGGTGTCGCGTCGAGGGGGCCGGAGTCTGGGGAGCTGGCAAGAGTGCGAGGCAGGAACGGAGTGTGAGGCGGTAGGGTGTTGTCCAGGCCCGGGACGGGCCGGGTGCAGCATTTGTTGGGCGGGCCAAAAAAGGCTGGCTTGTCAGGAGTGGGATTCGAACCCACGCCTCCAGGGGAGACTGCGACCTGAACGCAGCGCCTTAGACCGCTCGGCCATCCTGACGGCGGGCCTGGGCGCGTCGCCGCTCGGCTGGCTGGGACCCGACGCGACGCGGACACCGATGCCCTTGGCCCGACGCGGTGCTCTGCGCCAGGGGGCGGCCGTCCGGCTGCGCGACGGACCGGGCGCGCGCCGGCCAACGGGGCAGCGAGGCCAGCCGTCGCGCCCGGCTCCGCCGCCGCCGCCCCCTCGCCCACCCCTGGCCCGGGACCCAGCCGTGTGCCGCGTCCGGCCAGCTTCTGCCGCCGGCCGCGCCCACCCCTCCGCCTCTTCTCCCGGGACGTGGCACGGCGAGCGCCCACCTCCTCCTCACAGCCTTGCTTGAGCTCTCCGGCCCCCTCGGGCCCCCTCCTCCCGGCGCGATCCTGGCGTCGGGGGCTATAGGCAGCGCGCACTGGGAGTTTCCAGCGCCACGCGGATCCGTGTCCCTGGCGGGGTCCCGGGCTGCCTCCTTGCATGACGCGTTTGGTGTGGTGTCGGGTCGGGTCGGGTCGGGTCGGGCACGTGGCGGGCGCCCGTGGTGGGCAGAGGGCCGAGGGCAGGGGGTAGGCGACTGCAGGCAGCCGGAGAGCAGTCGGGCGCCCGCGTGGCCGCCGCCGTCCTCGTTAGTATAGTGGTGAGTATCCCCGCCTGTCACGCGGGAGACCGGGGTTCGATTCCCCGACGGGGAGGCCACACGCCCCTTTTTGGTGGCTGGCGCCGCTCTCTGTCCAGCCGCCTGGCCCCAACGGCCCTTCTTCTCGTCCCTCCGCCCTCCAGCGGGGCCTGCCCACCCTCGACCGCCTCCAGCCCTCCACCCCTGCAACCCCTTGCCCGTCCTCCTCGCCGGGCGCTCGGGCGCCACGGCCGAGCGAGGGCCTCCTCTCGACCCCACAAGCGCCCGACGACATTGCGGCCCGCCCACAGTGGCTGCCGCAGTGGGCTCCTTGCGACGCGACGCACACCTGCACAGCTTCACGGCTGCCGGGACGGGTGTGGGGCGGATGAGTCCCGTCCCCTTTCGGTGCCGGGGAGTGGCCTCGCCCAACAGCCGTTGGAGAAGGGCTTTGGCGAGCGGGGAACCAGAGGTGGCGTGCCCGCGGAGGGGTCGGGCCGCGGCGTGCAGCCGAGGGCCCGGCAGCAGCAAGGCAGCGACAGCGCGCCCCCACCCCGCCCCCCGCCCCAGAAGCGTTCGGGCCGGGGGCGAGGGCAGCTGCGTAGGGCTGGAGCGCTTGAGGCGCCCGGGGCGGCCGACGGTGGCGCCTGACGCAGCGCAGAGCTGCTGGCGGGCGGGGCGTCGGGGCCGGGCTGCGCCCGGGCGCCGCAGGGGCAGCGGCGGCGGCGGCGAGACCGCGCTCCGGCGAGCCCGGGGCCGGCGTGTCGGGGCGGCCCGGGCTGTGCAGCGTTGGTGGTATAGTGGTGAGCATAGCTGCCTTCCAAGCAGTTGACCCGGGTTCGATTCCCGGCCAACGCAGCGGGCCCATCTTTTGCCGAGCTCCACGGCCGGCCCTCCCGCCCGGGGCCCGTGAGGGAGAGCTGGGAGCTGGGCGCAGAAAAGAGGGAGCTAGGTGGCCTGCGGCTTCTCGCGCGTGTGCGGGAAGGAGGCGCGCAGTGTTTTGAGGGTGCCAGCAAGCAGGAAGAACGCTAGGGCACGTGGCTTGCCAGGGGCGGAGGGCGGCTGGACGTGGAAAGGCCGGGCCTTGGCGCCAAGGCAGCGCCCAGTGGCTGGGTCGAGCAGAGGCAGGCCCGACGCGGAGCCCGACGCTCCCTGGTGGTCTAGTGGTTAGGATTCGGCGCTCTCACCGCCGCGGCCCGGGTTCGATTCCCGGTCAGGGAAGCATTTCTTCTTCCTCTCCGCCTACCAACCTCCCCAGCGCGTCCACAAACACTCCGCCCCCACCCCACCACCACCCCCCTTTTAGCCCACGCGCCAAGCCAACTCGTCCGCTCCTTCTCCCCCGCCCCGTGACCTCAGCGCCCCGACAAGAGCCACCCGGTACCCTCCACCTGCAGCCCCAGGCCCTGGCGTGCAACCTCCACCCTCGTGCCCCGCCAAAACTTTCGGCCTCGCGCGCCCACCCACTCGAGGCCTTCGGCGACGACTCCTGCTCCGACGCTTGCCCCAGCCCCAAACACGACTGGCCGGCGCAGCCGTGGCCACGAGCGTGCTTGGACTCTCAAGCGGCACTGCTTCCGCCACCACAATCCTCGCGGCTGACAAGCCACCCTCTCTTCCCAGCTCAGGCGGTGGTGCTGCTGCTTGTGCTGGTGGTGCTGCTGGTGCTGCTGGTGCTGCTGGTGACGGTGCTGGTGGCCGTGGTGGACAGGGTGCTGGCGATGGCGCTGCAGGTTGTGGCGGCGGCGGCGGTGGTGGTGGTTGGCGGCATCACTGGTGGCCGCGTCGACGGAAAGCGGAAGGCGCGGGAGAGGGCCCTCCGTCTCCAAGTTGGGCCACTTGCCGGGACTGGCCGTCCCTTACGTCTCCTTTCAAGCCAGCGACCAGTCCCGATGGCTTACCTGCTGCGTGCCAGCTCCTGGGCTGCCCTCGAAGCCCGTGGGCCTGTCGTTGGCCTTCAAGGACGCGGGGGTCTTGAACCGCGCAGGGGAGCAGACAGGCTGCCGGGAGGCGGAGGTGTGAAAAGGAACCTGGCCACGTGCTTGTAGTTGGTCGAAAGGGCAGTGGAGGTGAGAAAGCAGGCAGAAACCGGATGCCGCCCGGGAAACTTTAGCTATGCAAGTGGCAGGGTGTGGAGACAGATGCGTGGCAGGGTGGACTACCAGCCAACATGGTATTCGGATTGCATTACCGGTACTCTCAGTCCTGTCACAGAGAGGCAAGAACGTTACCGACGATACCTCCCCCTCCACTAACAGCAAACACACACACACACACGCACACGCGCGCGCGCACACACACACACACACACACATACACACACACCAGAGTCACACACACACACACACACACACACATGCACCCCTCACCTGGCTATGACTTCTAATATTCCCCATTCCCACGTTACTATCTATTATTGGATGGACTCCATCCCTCTCTTCAGCCTGTCTTCACCTTCTCCTATGGATTCTGGCCATGGTGAATCACCGACCTCGGTCTCCTCTCAGGCCAGGCTTGGGCGCGTCTGTCAGCAAAGGGTTTGGTGTGCGGTTCACAGCTTGTTTCCTTCAGAGGCAGAGTGGACAGCCGATGAGCTGCAGCGTTTGGCGGCAGCAGTATAGTCGCTGGATTTAGAGCAAGCCGGTTCCCCTGTGGAAGGGAGCCCCTGTCGGCATATGGGTGCATCCCATCACCGCAGGCGCTTTCGTCAACGCCCTTGTGGGTGTGTTCGGGGTGAGTGTGGGTGGGCGAGAGTACGGGGTGAAGGTGTTTGTCGCCGTGGTTGGGGGCCACACCACGAGGCTTAGGGAACGGAGCCAGACGACCCCATAGAGAAGGGCCGGCCTTGAGCCTCGGGTTGGGAGGTGGCAGGACGAGTCCAGGGCACTGGGTGGAGCGCAGGTGCGAAGGAGAGGAGTGGGGCTTGCGGGGAACTGGCTAGGAGAGTAGTTGGCCACTCAGGCAGGGGCTCTGCCGAAGCTTGGGCCCGCGGTTGCCCTTGGCCCCCCAATTGCGTGCGGTGTGCGGGTGGGTCCGATGTAGGGAAGAGGGTGGCCATGGAGTAGGAGTGGGTCTGAGGAGCCCGTGGGAGGCCAGGAGTGGCGGAAGTGAGTCTTCTGCACCGGATGTGTGAGAGAGGGGCTGGGGAACTAGGGGCTGGTGGCGGGTAGAGGGGAGCGAGCCTGGAGTCTTCGAGGAAGGGCAGATAGCAAGCAGGGGGGGTGAGTGGGCTGTGGTACGAGGACGATGGTGGGAGAGGACCCCAGTGGGGCGGTGGGTGAGAGGGCGAGACAGGTGGGCTGTGCTTTGAGGTGGTCAGGCTAACCAGGGGGCTGGGGCTGGGGCAGCAGGGTAGGAAGCAGGCAAGGGAAGGACAGAAACAAGGGTAGGAGACAGGGTCTAGGCGAGGTCTGAATTGAGTGGGGCATTCTACAGCCCCAGAGACACAGATTACCTCATCAGGAAACACTTTCAATCCGTCAAGCCTCAAGTCTGAGTGTGTATGTGTGTGTGTGTGTGTGTGTGTGTGTGTGTGTGTGTGTGTGTGTGTCTGTGTGTGTGTGTCTGTGTGTGTGGCAGGGTGTGGAGCTTAGGGGATGTGGTTGGGGAGAGTGGCAGGTGAGGATGGAGTCGAGAAGTAAAGAGGCCACAAAGGAGAGCTACCATATGATCCAGCAACCCCACTGCAGGGTATACATGTGGGAAAGATGAAACCTCCGCTTCGAACAGATACAAGCACCGCACCCCTCCTCCACATTCCTAGCAGCACTATTCGCAATTGCTGAGACCCGGGATGAACCCAAGGGCCCATGAGTGGACGATGGACCTAAAAAGATGCGTTGCATAAATATACCGTAGAATATTACTCAGCCATAAAGAAGGATGGAATATTGTCATTTGAGGCCACATGGATGGACCTAGAGTCCATCAAAGGACGTGAAGTAAGTCAGACTGAGAAAGATAAATATTATATAATATCACTTCCGGGTGGAATCTAAAACATAATAGACATGAATCTATGGACAAAACAGAAACACACTCCACAGACATCGAAAACCAACTGACGGTTATGCGAGGCGAAAGGGAAGGCTGGAGGGATCAGTTAGGAGTGTGGGATTAACAGATACACGCTACTGTGTATAAAATAGAGAAGCAACACGGACTTGCGGAATCACACAGGGAACGATCTGCAATGTCCTGGAATACCCTATGAAGGAAACTAATCTGGAAATACAATATACATACAAACCGAACCACTGTGCTGTACACCCGACCTAATACAGGACTGGAAATCAACTACACTTCAACGACAACAACAATGAAGGCACCAAAGGAGAGCTACCATATGATCCAGCAACCCCACTGCTGGGTACGTACGTGGGAAAGATGAAACCTCTACTTCGAAAGGTTACATGCACCGCCCCCCTCCTCCAGGACCTTCCTAGCAGCACTATTTGCAATAGCCGAGACCCAGAATGAACCCAAGGGCCCATGAGTGGACGGTGGACTTAAGAAGATGTGCTGTAGAAACTTACCAGAGCATATTACACAGCCCCAAAGGAGGATGAAATAGTGTCATTCGCAGCCACATGAATGGACCTAGAGTCTATCACACTGTGTGAAGTAAGGCAGTTATAGAGCAAGATAAACATTATATGATATCCACTTCCAGGTGGAACCTAAAACATAATATACAATTGTCTATGTACAAAACAGAAACACACTCTGCAGACGTCGATAACCAAGTGACGGGTACGCATGGGGAAAGGGAAGAGTGGAGGGATCACTTAGGAGTATGGGGTTAACAGATACACGCTACTGTGTACAAAATAGAGAAGCAACACGGACTTGCTGAATAACACAGGGAACGATCTTCAGTGTCCTGGAATACCCTATAATGGAAAATAATCTGTAAATACAGTATACATTCTAAACCGAATCACTTTGCTGTGTACTTGAAACTAATACGGTCTTAGAAATCAACTACACTTCAACGACAACGAAAACAACAATGAAGGCACCAATGGAGAGTTACCATATGATCCAGCCGTCCCCATCCTGAGTATGTATGCGGAAAAGACAAAACCTCTAATTGGGAAAGATACGTACACCTCAATGTTCATAGCAGCACCGTGGGCCATAGCCATGACAGGGGAAAAAATCTCAGGTGTCAATCCGTGGATGATTGGCTTAAGGAAATATGAGATATAGATAAGTAGATAGATAGAGAGATCGATCGATAGATATCGATAGAAAAACAGACAGATAAGAGAGAGAGGGATTTTCAATGTATTAAAGTCAATCTCGTGGAATATTACTCAGCCATAAAAAAAGCATGAGATCTTGTCATTTGCAGCAACACGGATGGACCTAGAGAGCACCGAACCTAGTATAATAAGTCAGACAGAAGGACAAAAATACATACTTGTGGAATCCAAACAATAGTACAAGTGAACCTCTGTGCAAAACAGAAACAGATTCACACAGAGAGAGAACAAACTTACAGTTACCCAAGGGGAACGTGTAGGCGAGGGATCAATTAGGAGCTGGTGTTAGCGTGTAGGAACAACAGGATTTACGGTACAGCACCGAGAAGTATATTCAACGTCTCGTAATTACCTGTAACGGAAAGTAACGATCTATATGCGTATATATACACATGTATAGAAAAGATAATCAGTTTACTGTACCCCTGAAAATAACACAATACTGTAAATCAACTATACGTCTATTAAAATGAAAATTCAAAAAAAATAAAAATTAAAAAAAGAGGCCAAACGGACACACGCAAGGGCAGAACCGTTGACAAAGTAGGATTTGATGGTGCTGGGGGGTGGTGTCGCTAGGTGGGGTGCCAGTGGTGGGAGGAGGGCTTCAGGGGAGGGGGTGGTGTTTGTTGTTGGGGTGTTGGTGGTGATGGTGGTTTTAGTGGTGGGGGAGCGGGCGGGTGTTCGAAAAATATTTCGGCTGAGGGACGTAAAGTGAACATAGAGTGCACTCTGCCCTGATATTGTGGAATTCCTCTTTGGAATTCCTCGTGCAGGATAACGCTTTGGGGACACTCCTGGGGAGTGCAATGTAGCCCTCCCAGGGGCGGCAGCTTTTCGGTTCCTGGTTGAGCAAACACTGTGTAACTTTCCGAGTGTGGGGAGAGTGAGGCAGAGAGCGGGGAAGCGCGGTGAAACGTGAAGAGGTGGGGCGAGCGGGTGCCAGTGTAGGGTATTCCTTCCAGTGCACCGTGTGACCCCAGCGGGATCAGGGTAAGAAAGAGAAAAGGGACAAGGAAGGTGTGTGGGCGCGAGAGTGGCTGAGCCCGCAAGGCGTCAGGTCACGGAGGCTTGGCTCTCGGGGTTGGGGTTTTCGTCCCACGGAGGGTAGGGGGCGCCGGCGTGGGCAGGACAGGAGAGGGAAGGTGCGGCGGTGGGCTGCGGGTGGGAGCATGCTGTGGTAGGACAGGTGCCTTGAGCGTGGGAGAGGGGAAGCCTAGCTCCGCTGTGGGCTGCGGGACCAAAAGGGGACTGGGTCGCTGCATGGGCCGGGAATCGAACCCGGGCCTCCCGCGTGGCAGGCGAGAATTCTACCACTGAACCACCCATGCACCGATGGCCGCCGCCGCCCGACGCCGCCCCAGCGGCGCTCGCCGCCAACCGCCAGACACTGGTGGCTCGCTGCTCGCCCATGGACATCCGCTCCATGTGAGCAGGAGGCGGTGAGTGACCTGAAGGAGAGGCTCCGGGGGAACGGGGAGGACCCCCAGGGCGCGGCGCGGTCGGAGGGAAGGAGGGACGCAGGGACGGAGGCGGACTCGGCCCAACCTGCGCTTCCGAATCTGCCGTCCAGGGCCGCCGCCAGACTGTCAGTGTCGCCGGAGGAAGCCAGGAACCGGACCCAGCCTGGCCTGCGCCCGAATTCCAGTCAGGGCAGGCGACGCGTGGCAGGTGCGGCTGAGCTCCGACGCTCCTCACAGCGACCGCCGGCCCTGGCCCAAAGTCCCTCTGGCGCCTGGCTTTCTCGCTCGTGCCGGGCGTTGGCGGGCAGCAGGCTGGAGAGGGGATGGGAGCTCGGGCTGTGAGGAGACAGCGAGTGTGGGACATGGGCGCCTGGGAGCGCCGCCGCCGCCGCCGCCGCCGCGCCAATGACCAGCGCTGTCTGAGCCTGGCTTCTGCGCTCCTGCCGGCCGCTCTCCCGAAGGGTCCCGCTCCGGTGCGTTGGTCGTGAGGAGGAGCACTTTGGCCGAGTGGCTGCTGGCTCGTGGACAGCCGTCTGAGGGAGCGCGCCGGGGTGTGGCTGGGTCCGGCCGGGGCAGCGGCTTCTCGCGTGAACATGCGCTGTGGCGCCAAGGTGGGTGAAAGAAGTGCCGCGAAGGCCTGCACTGCGAAGGCGAGGAGGGCGTGTGTCCTGAACGGCAGTTTCCAGAGGGTTCCCCCTGGGCTGTTTCCGTGAGGCCGGCGCACAGGACTGGGCAGGAAGAGCAGCTGTGGCTGAGGAGGTCCTGCGTGTGAGAGGCGTCGTGTGGGTGTCGCGTCGAGGGGGCCGGAGTCTGGGGAGCTGGCAAGAGTGCGAGGCAGGAACGGAGTGTGAGGCGGTAGGGTGTTGTCCAGGCCCGGGACGGGCCGGGTGCAGCATTTGTTGGGCGGGCCAAAAAAGGCTGGCTTGTCAGGAGTGGGATTCGAACCCACGCCTCCAGGGGAGACTGCGACCTGAACGCAGCGCCTTAGACCGCTCGGCCATCCTGACGGCGGGCCTGGGCGCGTCGCCGCTCGGCTGGCTGGGACCCGACGCGACGCGGACACCGATGCCCTTGGCCCGACGCGGTGCTCTGCGCCAGGGGGCGGCCGTCCGGCTGCGCGACGGACCGGGCGCGCGCCGGCCAACGGGGCAGCGAGGCCAGCCGTCGCGCCCGGCTCCGCCGCCGCCGCCCCCTCGCCCACCCCTGGCCCGGGACCCAGCCGTGTGCCGCGTCCGGCCAGCTTCTGCCGCCGGCCGCGCCCACCCCTCCGCCTCTTCTCCCGGGACGTGGCACGGCGAGCGCCCACCTCCTCCTCACAGCCTTGCTTGAGCTCTCCGGCCCCCTCGGGCCCCCTCCTCCCGGCGCGATCCTGGCGTCGGGGGCTATAGGCAGCGCGCACTGGGAGTTTCCAGCGCCACGCGGATCCGTGTCCCTGGCGGGGTCCCGGGCTGCCTCCTTGCATGACGCGTTTGGTGTGGTGTCGGGTCGGGTCGGGTCGGGTCGGGCACGTGGCGGGCGCCCGTGGTGGGCAGAGGGCCGAGGGCAGGGGGTAGGCGACTGCAGGCAGCCGGAGAGCAGTCGGGCGCCCGCGTGGCCGCCGCCGTCCTCGTTAGTATAGTGGTGAGTATCCCCGCCTGTCACGCGGGAGACCGGGGTTCGATTCCCCGACGGGGAGGCCACACGCCCCTTTTTGGTGGCTGGCGCCGCTCTCTGTCCAGCCGCCTGGCCCCAACGGCCCTTCTTCTCGTCCCTCCGCCCTCCAGCGGGGCCTGCCCACCCTCGACCGCCTCCAGCCCTCCACCCCTGCAACCCCTTGCCCGTCCTCCTCGCCGGGCGCTCGGGCGCCACGGCCGAGCGAGGGCCTCCTCTCGACCCCACAAGCTCCCGACGACATTGCGGCCCGCCCACAGTGGCTGCCGCAGTGGGCTCCTTGCGACGCGACGCACACCTGCACAGCTTCACGGCTGCCGGGACGGGTGTGGGGCGGATGAGTCCCGTCCCCTTTCGGTGCCGGGGAGTGGCCTCGCCCAACAGCCGTTGGAGAAGGGCTTTGGCGAGCGGGGAACCAGAGGTGGCGTGCCCGCGGAGGGGTCGGGCCGCGGCGTGCAGCCGAGGGCCCGGCAGCAGCAAGGCAGCGACAGCGCGCCCCCACCCCGCCCCCCGCCCCAGAAGCGTTCGGGCCGGGGGCGAGGGCAGCTGCGTAGGGCTGGAGCGCTTGAGGCGCCCGGGGCGGCCGACGGTGGCGCCTGACGCAGCGCAGAGCTGCTGGCGGACGGGGCGTCGGGGCCGGGCTGCGCCCGGCCGCCGCAGGGGCAGCGGCGGCGGCGGCGAGACCGCGCTCCGGCGAGCCCGGGGCCGGCGTGTCGGGGCGGCCCGGGCTGTGCAGCGTTGGTGGTATAGTGGTGAGCATAGCTGCCTTCCAAGCAGTTGACCCGGGTTCGATTCCCGGCCAACGCAGCGGGCCCATCTTTTGCCGAGCTCCACGGCCGGCCCTCCCGCCCGGGGCCCGTGAGGGAGAGCTGGGAGCTGGGCGCAGAAAAGAGGGAGCTAGGTGGCCTGCGGCTTCTCGCGCGTGTGCGGGAAGGAGGCGCGCAGTGTTTTGAGGGTGCCAGCAAGCAGGAAGAACGCTAGGGCACGTGGCTTGCCAGGGGCGGAGGGCGGCTGGACGTGGAAAGGCCGGGCCTTGGCGCCAAGGCAGCGCCCAGTGGCTGGGTCGAGCAGAGGCAGGCCCGACGCGGAGCCCGACGCTCCCTGGTGGTCTAGTGGTTAGGATTCGGCGCTCTCACCGCCGCGGCCCGGGTTCGATTCCCGGTCAGGGAAGCATTTCTTCTTCCTCTCCGCCTACCAACCTCCCCAGCGCGTCCACAAACACTCCGCCCCCACCCCACCACCACCCCCCTTTTAGCCCACGCGCCAAGCCAACTCGTCCGCTCCTTCTCCCCCGCCCCGTGACCTCAGCGCCCCGACAAGAGCCACCCGGTACCCTCCACCTGCAGCCCCAGGCCCTGGCGTGCAACCTCCACCCTCGTGCCCCGCCAAAACTTTCGGCCTCGCGCGCCCACCCACTCGAGGCCTTCGGCGACGACTCCTGCTCCGACGCTTGCCCCAGCCCCAAACACGACTGGCCGGCGCAGCCGTGGCCACGAGCGTGCTTGGACTCTCAAGCGGCACTGCTTCCGCCACCACAATCCTCGCGGCTGACAAGCCACCCTCTCTTCCCAGCTCAGGCGGTGGTGCTGCTGCTTGTGCTGGTGGTGCTGCTGGTGCTGCTGGTGCTGCTGGTGACGGTGCTGGTGGCCGTGGTGGACAGGGTGCTGGCGATGGCGCTGCAGGTTGTGGCGGCGGCGGCGGTGGTGGTGGTTGGCGGCATCACTGGTGGCCGCGTCGACGGAAAGCGGAAGGCGCGGGAGAGGGCCCTCCGTCTCCAAGTTGGGCCACTTGCCGGGACTGGCCGTCCCTTACGTCTCCTTTCAAGCCAGCGACCAGTCCCGATGGCTTACCTGCTGCGTGCCAGCTCCTGGGCTGCCCTCGAAGCCCGTGGGCCTGTCGTTGGCCTTCAAGGACGCGGGGGTCTTGAACCGCGCAGGGGAGCAGACAGGCTGCCGGGAGGCGGAGGTGTGAAAAGGAACCTGGCCACGTGCTTGTAGTTGGTCGAAAGGGCAGTGGAGGTGAGAAAGCAGGCAGAAACCGGATGCCGCCCGGGAAACTTTAGCTATGCAAGTGGCAGGGTGTGGAGACAGATGCGTGGCAGGGTGGACTACCAGCCAACATGGTATTCGGATTGCATTACCGGTACTCTCAGTCCTGTTACAGAATAGTAAGTATGTTACCCATTTTACCTCCCCTCGATCACCAGCAAACGCGCAGTCACACTGACACCCCTTACCCAGATATGAGTTGTAATAATTTCGCATCCTAACATGGTGTTATGTACCCAACTTTATTTCACCCCTTTCTCCTCTTCTCTGTGTATCTTCTTCTAGTGTTGGTCTCAAGAGTAAATTGTGGACTCAGTCTCCTTTTTCATTTTCTCTGTACCTTTGTAGTAATTATATTCCTTTTTGAAGTTTCTCACATAACCGCTTTTACCCATTTTCCCTTGACTTTTGTTCTCCCCTTTTCCACCTTGCCTATATTTGATGGATTTGTTTCACAAGAACTTCCCACTTTTTAAAAAAACTATTTTCACTCCACTGTATATCTCTTCTTCATCACTATACTTGAAATGGATTTCTCCTTGTCTTGAAGTTCATCTAGTTCAGTTTCAAGCTCCTATCATCTCCGTGTAGTATTTTTCTTGGCTGTTACCTTTTTTTACAGTGGGTTTTTCACTTTAAATTCCTTTCTTCCTTTATGCTCTTTAGCTGCTGGGAATTTTTCCTAATTCTTAAGACGTTGACCATCAGTCCCTTGTTAAAAAAAAAAAAAAAAATGAAGGAAAAAAAAGTCACTCCAGTCTCCAGTGCGTGACTTCCTATATCACTCTTGTACTTGTAGCAAAATTTTTTGTTGAATTTTTAGAAAAATCTTTTGAATTACCTCAACTTTTTTCTTTGGATGATGTGGTATTTTCCAGTTGTATCTGGTTTATGTCCTATCCTGGAAATGATGTCCTATTATTTTGCATTTCATGAATATCATTTCTGATCTGATTCTATACACATTGTCAACTAAATTTTTTTCTAGAAAGACTAGCCATATGAATATGTAAGTAAATTAACACCCAATTAATAAATAATTGGTATTAATATAACAGTTTATATTAATAGTAATATATTAATTACTTATTTCATTCTATAATGAATTATATGATTAATATTATAATACTAACATGTTAATATTATAATCCTAATGATTATTAAATAATTAATAGTCTATAAGTAGGCTTTTACAGACCTTAAGTAAGTATAGGGACTGTCTGGGTTTCTTTATTAAGGAACTTCTTAATGGCAGGCTGCAATGGTAGAAATATCTGCAGTTTTTCTAAAATTGCCCAGGCAGCACAGAATTCTGAAAATTTAACTGCTTTTAGAATTCCAAAGTATCCAGGAAAACCATGTTCATTACTAAAACTGATTTTCTTGATTCAAAGTAACTTCCACGTGGGTTTCATATTTCACAGTAAAATGTATTATTGGTACTCATTAAAAATTAGTGATTCGCTATAGCAAGCCATGGCCGTGGGGAGGGGCATGGGGTGGTGGTGCTTAACCTACTCTGTCTCTCAGGTCTCCAGATGTTGCTCAGCATCTGGGTTTAAAATTCAGAAAGTTTACTGAAATAAAGAGATCAGCCTGACTCTCCAGCAGGGATCATTAGTTCAAATTAGCAGAGAACTATTTCCACAACAACAATCCCTGCCCCATTCTCCATTCCCTCAAGCCATTCTCACTTCCCTCAAGTAGTGAATTTGGTTTTACTCGTGTCTGGGTCTCAACTTTGGGAGAAAGAAGCAGTCACTTTCCTCTGGTGCTAAGGACTGGGAAGAAAGGAAGTGAGTGTCGCACTTCTGGGATAATTCATTGTTTTAGTTTTTAGTATCACACAACTCAGACCTACTTGCAAGGTGAAGGTGTAAAAGTTGGAATCTCAACTGAAGAACGGGGAGTTCGGGGGTGGGCAGTGGTGTTTGATTGAAGATCTATGAATACAACCTGCCTGAACCACAGAAATTGCATGGTTTCTGTGGTGCTATTAGTTAGCGCATTTGGCTGTTAACTGAAATGTTGGTGATTCAATCCCACCCAGGGGCGTTTATATCTTATCTTGGGTCTTTTGATGCAATAGTGGGTCATAACATTATATAATAACATTAAATAAGTTGAATGTGTACAATGTATTTCTCCTTCTGTATGCACTACAACATGCTCACCGACAAAAATTTAGCTTCCACCCCTCACCATACAGTTAACCTATTTACCCATTTCTCCCTCCCCAACTGGAGGTTTGCAGTTTTGAGTCATGATCACTAAAGATTCTCTTCCTGATGTGTCATCTCCCTTTTTCTCAATCTTTCCTCTTAGAAACCTTTCTAATCCAAAGCTCTACAGAGGGGAGAGTATAGCTCAAGTGATAGAGTGCATGGTTAGCATGCACGAGGTCCTGCGCTCAATCCCCAGTACATCTTCTAAAAACAAGTAAACCTAATTACCTCCCCCTCGCAAAATAAAATTTCTGTGAGTTATTTTTCTAGTGAAAGACGTTTCCCAGTTCCCACATCTGATTTATACGGGAGTCATCTATGGGCAAACTAAAGATTCTTGTACTTTTTTTTCAGAAGCAAATCCTTTGAGTTTCTTTCCTGCGGAATCTCATAGCCAGTGGGCTGTTACAAGTAGGGGGGCTGCTACTACACAAAACAGCCAAGGCTCTTTGCCATTCAGTTAATTCTAACAGCAGATCCTAACAGCCAGAAAAAGAGAATGATCTCTGGCCAGTTTTAAAGGGCAGCCCAGTATTTCATGCATTAATGTGCTCTAATTTATTCAGCTAGTCACTTATAATTGGACACTGCTCTTAAACACAGAGCTGAAGTAAAGGTCCTGGAAATAATGCTTTAGAGATTTTCCCTTGATCCCATCTCTTCTTTTTTTAAAATTTATTTTTATTGAAGTATATTTGGCTTAGGCCCCAACTCTTCTTGTTTCATTTTACACTCTCTTTAGGTGATCTCACCACTCTTGTGTCTGCAGTTACATAGACAACTCTCAAATTTTTGTCTCCAGTATTTCTCAGTTCTAAACCCATCCATGAATCTACCTGCCTGCTCCACATAACCCCTTGGCCTATCCTTTCCCAAAGTGAGTCTATCCTTTCCCTACTCCCAGTGTTCCCTCTTTCAGTGAATGGCAATGCCATCCCTTTAGAGAAACAAACTAGACAGGAAGGGGACTTCATTGAGTTTGCTTTCACTCACCCAGCAAATCCATTTGTCATCAAGTTCTTCCCATTTTAACTTTTCTAGCTTCCCTTCCTGTTAACCCACTGCCAAGTCCCCTGGGGTGTAGACCATGTTAGCTTGAGAAATCCTAGTATAGTTATGAGGAATGTGTAGCCCAAGACCCCAGTATGTGTTTGTTCCCACACCAGGAACTCCAGTGACCTGACCTTTCCCCTCAGCCAAAGCTGACTTTTCATCCTCTCAGGTATCCTTCTTAGCTCTGGTGTCAGGAAAGGAAGACCATGGAGGGGAAACTGTTGGCTAAATCAAATTTTCTTACAATTGGCTGGTCTTCCAAAAGGCTTTTAGAAAAACACAAAATCCTGCCTTGTCCCTGGTCTCTGAATATGTACCTGTTATTCATCTATTTATTCATGCGTGCATTCATTCATTTATCAAACATATATTAGCAGCTGTTGTGTACCATCCACTGTGCAAGGAGCTACAAATTAACAGATACAGTTACCATAGTTATTCAGCTCATAATCTATTTTCTGGAATTCCTGACAATGAGAATAGTGTGAACTGATTGTACTCCTTGGGGAATTTCCAGTACAAATGGAGCTCCATAATCCCTAATTCTTCCTCTTTTTCTTCCATTTACAAAGCTATGAAGGCCATAAGGTTATGATATGCACTTGCCCTATTTTGGCTGAAGGAAATTGACTTTTGGAATTTCCCAAATCTGCCATGCTTCTAAGTTTTCAGGTTCAGGATAACAGAGCAGGGTCCTTGGCTGCAGAGAGTCGAGCTCCCTCAAGTGAGAGCTGGGGCCTTGCAGTTAGCCCAGGGTACACTCCAGTGTTTGACCACAAATGATGCAACAGGAACTGCCTATAAATGGCCTCTACTTGATCTCTATAGTGTAATGGGTTAGGCTTTCCACTGTTAGGTTAAAGCTTGATGGTTCAGTCCACTCAGAAACGCTGTCCTTTGAGCCAGAGAACACCCTTCCTTTGCCCCCAGAACATCACATTCTCCATCTCTTCACAAGCTACTTACCTAATTTCTGGGTTGTTCCTGGTACAGATGAGGCTCCTTGGGTTGTTTCTTCTTGATTAAAAGACTTCTGAGTAGAAGAACAAGTTATTTGCCCCCTCCCCGCCCTTTCACATATCCAACATAAAGTGTTGGGTCAGGCTTGGGTTAACTGCTATGGACATTCCCATTCAAAAGGGGGAAATTGGAGGCACACAGCAATCACTGGTCCATAGCAATTCTGACATCCAGACAGGTGCATGCTGCCAGTTTCTTAAGGCCCACGACTTCTCACTGGGAATGAGTCTCTGGCTCTCAATTCCACCTCCTGAGTTATCCTTACTCCTCCATAAGAATAGCATGTGTTTGCAGCTAATGTTTGTGCTTTTTTTTTTTTTTCCTAGCCTGCTTCCTGCCCATGGAAGTTTGGAGGTCCAAAGTCTTTTTTTAATTTTATACTATCTCTATCTCTTTAAGTTCAAGCTAATACATGTCCTTAAAAAGCTGGGAGAATTTCTTATACACCAATATATATTCCACTTATTAGATCAAAGCCACACTCACAAATCTCTTTGAAATAAGCCTTTTTTTTTTTCTTTAACTTCGGGCTTCTAGTGAGGTTGCTGGAAGCCAGTGCCCTTAAGAGTCTTAAAATGAGACACATTTGCAGGATGGAAACTCTCCCAAGCTTTTACACTTCCTCTAAACTTGGAAATGGAGCAGTTAGTTCTTTAGTTCATCTCTGTTTTCTAATGTTTTGTGATAAGCAGGAGAGGGGAAGAAAAAAAGTTCTTTTCTCCTTGTAACCACTTAGATGCTTCAACAGGGCTGCTATAAAAGTACACTAATAAAAAACAGATTAACAAGAGAAAACCATTTTATTAGTGCATGCACACACATCATGCGTGAGAAATCTCATGATGTGTAACTCAAAGGAGTGGTTACAACTTGGGCTAATATAGCACCTTAACAAAAGGAAAATAAATTTGTAGAGGAATGACATGACAGAAAACTGTGGGAAGGTGATCAGGGGAGCTAATGGAGTAACGTTTGTTTGTACAACTCTGTCTTGGCACTGACTTGGTCTTCATGGTCATAAAACTTCCCTGGGAGAGGGGATTTATGGCAGCCTTTATTTTTCAGAAGTTTCTGCTTTCCATCAGATAAGGAAGCTCTGAGAAGGCTTCTTTCTGCACCTGTTGATTCTCATTTGCTTCCAACTCAAAATAATCCTTGTGCCAAAGTGGTATATTTAGGGGTGGCATATTCTGGTCCCCTACAGACATTAGAAAAATCCAAGCAGTTCTTTCAGTACTCTACATGGGAAATTACTTAGCTAGGTCACTGAATTCATTAGGTACATTTTCTATTTTCCACATTATTGTAGACAACTGTGCTGATGTGCTTTCTAACACTACAAAACAAGGGTCCCTCTTTATCTGGTTTTCAATAATATATTCTTCATTTAACTTCAGGCCATCACTACCAGCCTTCCTGAGGCCTGTCAGGATTTTGGCTGCCAGCCCTGAGTCCTTGAAATAGCACCCCCTGTTTTAGTTATTGTTATGGTAGCATCTCACTTTCTGACAAAGTAGGGGGCATTTCCTACTTTAATAAGTGATTATCTATTGTTGCATATAAAAACCACCCTAAATGTAATGGCATAAAGCAGTATCCACTGTTTTATGCTCATGGACTCTGTGAGTCAGGATTCAGATATAATTTCTACCAACCATTCAAGAAACAGAACTTCCATTTACCACAAAATCTCTGAGAGACTAAAAAAAGGGGAGTACTTACCATTTAATTACAGGCAGTTAATATAACCTGTTTAAAAGCCAATCAAGCACAGTGAGAAAGAGAAAAAATATAGGTATAGTAGTTATCTCTAGGGGAAATGAGGGGAATCATTTGGTGAGAATAAAAGAGAGGATTTCAAAGGTACTGGTAAAATTATATTCTATATTAGGGTACAGGGAACATTTGGGTTGTCTTTTAAAAGTCTTCCTTATACTGTATATTTATGTCACTTATAGATTTATATTTATAATAATTTCATTTCATTTAAGTTTAGCAGATCAAGAGAGTAAATGAGGATAAGTACAGTGATTACCTCACTTTTCATTGCCAACTGTCAGTGTGTATATTTTAAACATGATAAAAGAGAAAAAACTTAAAAAAATAAAATTTACTATTATTATTGTACTAAAATGAATTGTGTCCCCCCAAAATATACATCCAAGTCTTAACTGCTAGTACATATGAATGTGGCCTTATTTGGAAACAGGGTCTTTATAGATGTAATTAAGTTAAGACAAGGTCATCTTGATTAAGGTGAACCCTAAATCCAATGACTATTGTCCTTATAAGGAGAAAGGACATATGGAGATACAGGGAAGAAAGCTCTGTAAAGACAGAGGCAGAGATTGGAATGTTGCAGCCATAAGTCAAGGAACACCAAGGGTTGCAGGGAAGTCAGGGAGAGCCAAAGAGATTATCTTCTATGGGTTTCAGAGAGATCACAACCCTGCCAACACCTTGATTTTGGGCTTCTGGTCTCCAGAACTTTGAGAGAATACATTTCTACAGTTTTAAGCCTCCCAGTTTGTAGTACTTAATTATAGCAGACCTAAGAAACTAATATAATTACCATCATATTAAAGCTAAAAGTATGATGGGGAAAGAGAGGAGCCCTGCAGAAAGTGGAAGTGTGTTAACTTCCTCACACTTCAGGTGTGGAAGTGTCAAAGAAGAACCAGAGCTGGACAGTGGTTAGAGAAGCAAAAATATATTTTATTTCAAAAGCTATGGCAGCAAGGGAAAAGAGACCTCAGTATAGAACTGGGCTCAATTCCAACAAGTAGAGACTTACAGACAAGGAGCAGGGTGGGCATTAGTGTATATAATAGTACTAAGAGGAAATATCAGGGGTAAGGGAGGGGGGGATTCTGTCTAAACAGACTTAAATGGATCCTTGCTGAAAGCTGGCCAGGGTGATCACATATCAAAAGTAAGGGATTCTCTCTAAATTGACTTAGGAGAATTCTTGCTAAAACTGGGCAATACAGGCCTGACAAGGATGAAAACAAAAGTCCAAGGTTGAAGTCTAGTTAAGAAGACTTAAAAGAGCCTGACCAAAGTTTGTCAAGAAGAGAATCTCTGTCAGAGATTCCTATACTGTAGGAAAATATAGAGAGTTAAAGATCTATATGGTATCATAATTTTATACATAACTACTGGATGAAATAAAAAGAGATGCTAAACCTTTGAATTAACAGAAAGGAAACAAATTAAAGAAAACATAAACCACATAGTAAAATATTTTTAAAACAATACAATATAAAAGTTATCCTACACTGAAACAAGAAAACTAAAGATCTGTAACACCAATAAATTTAAAATTCCCTATTAAGGGAAACAAATGAAGGGAATAACTGATTCCCAGATCAAAGCCAGTGGCAGTAGAATTTTCTTATTTTGTGGATCCCAAAGCTTGGGGAATGGGAATGTGAGTATGGATGAGGTCAGAAACCTACTTTCCTCTAAAGAAGACAAAGTGGGGTGTTTCCTACTTTAATATGTGATTTTAGTTTAGCCAGCTGTAAACTATTTCCCTAGACTTCGATTCAAGAGCCAATGAAAAATAGAATGCATATGAAATAATTTAAGGTTTTGCTTCCCATTCCTACTTTTGGTTCTGATAGTTGAGTTCCTAATATTCAGGTGTGAAATGTTTCCAGAAGAAAACACACCATCATAGTTCTGCTGAACTGTGGGTAAAGGGGTAAGTGGTATCAGTTTCAACTGATACCTGACGATAATGGAGCTCTTCATTTAACTGAATCATCAAGCAATAAAGGAGATTACTAAGTTGTCTGGAGTAATTGATCATGGTAGTCAAAGAGAAATAGAATTTGTGGTACCCAGAAAGAAAAGGATGAGTATATCTTGAATCCAGAGGATTCTCTAGGGGCACCCCTTAGTATCTTCATCTCCAGTGGTAAGCACTAATGGAAAACCATAGAAACTCAATTCAGGCAGGATTCAGATCCTTCAGGAATGATAATTTTGGGGACTCTACATGTAAAGGACTATGACCAACTAAAATGCTGGGTGGTGAAGAAGAAAGCTATGAATGCCAACCATAGTCTCTTGGCCAGTTGCAGAATTAAGAGTTGTATAATCTATGAATATATTCTTCCCTCAAATTTTGGAGGGAAGCTATGGAACAATTGGAACTATTACTGGGTGGAAAGTGGTATGCTGATCATGGGAATGTAAGTTGTTACAACTGCTTAGGAAAGCTGTTTGGCAATACCTACTAAAGCTGGACATGTGCACACATGTTCCAGTAATTTTGTTCCTGGGTATTTACCTAACAGAAATGTGTGTGTATATACATTATTCAAAAGATATGTACAAAATTGTTCCAGAAGCTGTATTCTTTTTCTAATAGTTTATTATCTGACATACAACAATATGCCCATTTTTAAATGTACAATATTAAGTTTTGATATATGTATACACCAGTGAAACAATCATTACAATCAAGATAATGAACGTATCTATCACCCCCAGGAGTCTCCTTATAACCCTTTGTATTCCTCCCTTCTGCCCCTTACTGCCTCACGCCTCCACTGACCAGCACATCACAAGTGAATTCTGATCTGCTTATTGTCACTAGAGATTAGTTGGCATTTTCTAGACTTTTACATAAATAGAATCATACAGTAAATCCTCTTTTTTTGTTTGATATTGTGAATCTTTTAAATTTTAGTCATTCTAATACATATGTAGCGGTATCTTAATACCCACTAGGATGGCTATAATTTTTTTAAAAAGCAACAATAGAAAATAAAAAGTATTGGCAGAGATCTGGAGGAATTGGAACCACTATACAATGCTGGTGGGAATATAAATGAACCAGCAATTCCATTACTAGGTTTATACCCCAAAGAATTAAAAACAGATATTCAAACAAGTATTTGTACATGAATGTTCATAGCAGCACTATTCACTCCAGCTGAAAGGTGGAAACAACCCAAATGTCCATCAGTGGATGAGTGGATACACAAAATGTGGTAAATACATATGATGGGATATTACTCAGCCATAAAAACAAATGAAGTACTGATACATGCTGCAACATAAATGAATTCCCTAAAGAAGTGAAAGAAGCCAGACACAAAATGTCACATAACATTTGATTCCATTTATATGAAATATCTAAAATAGTAAGTCCAAAGGAACAGAAAGCAGATTGATGGCTTCTAGGGACTGGGAGAAGAGAATATTGGGGAGTAATTGCTTAATGAATGTGGCATTTTATTTTGGGATGATGAAAATGTTTTTGGAACTAGATGGAGGTGGTGGTTACACGACCTTAAGAATGTATTAGATGCCACTGAATTGTTTGCTTTAAAATGGTTAGTTTATGTTATGTCAATTTCACTTTAAAAAAAAAACTCAGCTTGGTCCCTGAAGTCCAATGGTCAGCAGATTTAACTGTAAATCAATATACTGGTGGTTCAAGTCATCCCAGTGTGTTTTTAGCCTACTATTCCCCAGCCCTGCTGCTTCTCTACCAGAAGAGACTCTCTCTCTTAACTCATCCCTCTTATGTAACCAGATGAAAACATCTTTGCACGACATCTAGATCGGGCAAAAACAAAAGTACTCTGAAAAAGCAATTATCCTAAACTAAAGCCCAACCAAGGCAGTTCTCTCTTCTATGTGCTTAGTATAAGGTGTCACCATCTGTGATGGTTTTTACATGCCGACTTGACTGGGTCATTGGGTGCCAGATATTTGGTTAAATGTTATTTCAAGTGTTTCTGCAAGGTTGTTTTTTGCATGGGATTAACATTTAAATCAGTAGACTGAGTAAAGCAGACTGCTCTCCCTAGTGTGGGTACGCCTCATGCAATCTGTCGAATGACCGAATAAATCAAAAAGACTGCCCTTCCCCTAGTAAGAGAGAACTGCTCCTGCCTTACTACTTTCAAACTGGGAATTGGCATTTTCTTGCCATCAGACTTGGACTGGAACATCAGCTGTTCCCTGATCTGGAGCCTGTTGGCCTTGGTCTTTGGATTTGAACTACACCAGTAGCTCTCATTTCACAAGCCTTCAGACTCCAAATGGAACCAAACAATCAGCTCTCCTGGGTCTCCAACTTGCCAACTCATGCTGCAGATCTTAGAACTCCATAATTACATGAGCCAATTATTTGTAATAAATCTCTCTCTCTCAATATAGGTATAGATCTCCTGCTGATCTCAATATAGATCTTCTACTGGTTCTGTTTCTAGGAAATCCTGACTAATGTCATTCATCCAGTTCAACATCCAAGAAACTTTACAGGCCCCCTTTTCCTCCTTCCTTTCATTAACTTCTAGTAGGAAATCTCAAGTTAAAGGAATCTTTTTAAAAATTGAAAACATGATAGTGAATACAATCTTAAGAGGAAAATGCATACCTGTTAGCCCTATACATTCAAACTACATGGTAGCTGCTGAAGTGAAAACATTCCCTAAAGAACTCAGCATTGACCTCACTGGACTTGATGCTTAATGGATGTGGTGGGTAGGAAAGGTTCTGAGCTTATTTCCAAGGATGTTGTGATTTACCAGAGGTGGGACCCAGGAAAAGGTTCCTGGTTAGGGGAGTGGAGAAAGATGACTCAATTTGGGAGAGACTGACTTTAGATCCAAGTGTGCAGGGTAAGGGGCTGACAGCTTGATCCATGGGTGGGCCTGGAAAGTCAGAAGTTGGTGTGCCCTAATATTTGCAGCTGCAGGAACAAGTAAAAATGGAGGCCTACAAACCACATGTCTAAATATTTAAAACTTATAAATTAAGCTAATAAACAGTAAAATAAAATAAGATCTTTCTTCCTACCTTGACAAAAATACGTTCTCAAGAATCTATGAGCCAGGTTTGCATTTAGAATTATGGGACTCCTCACAGTTCTGTGCCTAAGTGTGGTGGCACAAGGAGGACCCTCTCCTCTCAATTTGCTCCTTTCTGCACTGAAAGAGCATCTCACCTCCCATGTCCAAGCTTTGTTCAAACCCCTGAAAACAGTCATCCTTTGGCCACCTGTGGATCCATCCTTGCCTGCATACACTGGAGGTCTAATCCACCTCAGTAATTCTGATGTGAGAAGAGGCCTAATCAGACTTCAGACATATGTGCAAGTCATTCCTAGGTCCCAAGTAACAGAGCATGGCCTAGAAGAGGGGTGCTGCTCCAGGTGGGCTTGTCCCATTAACCTTGAATGCTTCTCCCTCTGCAATGGGGAGGGGCATATTTGGAGGAGATCAGGAATGTGATCCTTTTGTGGGGAGGGAGGGCCAAAAAGGGACATGTTTTTCCTCAGTCAATCATGGGGAAACTATAAAAGGGAGAGAAGCATATAGACTTTAGAAATGGAAGGGAAGGAAGGAAGGAAGGGAAACTTCTGTATTCAGAGAGTCAATGGCAAAAATATTGGAAGAAAAATTATCTTCCTGGCTTGACTTGTCACAATTTTTCTTTCAATATTTCTACCATTAAAATTTCTTTCTGGCTCCTTGATCCACCGGTTTGCAGGAGGCCGCAGCCAGGCTGGCGCCGGAACCATGTTTCGCAACCAATATGACAATGATGTTACTGTTTGGAGCCCTCAGGGCAGGATTCATCAAATTGAATATGCAATGGAAGCTGTCAAACAAGGTTCAGCCACAGTTGGTCTGAAGTCAAAAACTCTTGCAGTTAGTTGCATTGAAGAGAGCACAGTCAGAACTTGCAGCTCATCAGAAAAAATTCCCCATGTTGATAACCATATTGGTATTTCCATTGCGGGACTTACTGCTGATGCTAGACTTTTATGTAATTTTATGCGCCAGGAGTGTTTGGATTCCAGATTTGTATTTGACAGACTTCTTCCTATGTCTCGACTTGTATCTCCAATTGGAAGAAAACCCACATACCAACGCAACGATATGGCCGGAGACCATATGGTGTTGGGCTGCTTATTGCTGATTATGATGATATGGGCCCTGACATTTTCCAAACCTGTCCGTCTGCTAACTGTTTTGACTGCAGAGCTATGTCTATTGGAGCCCGTTCTCAATCAGCTCGTACTTACTTGGAGAGACATATGTCAGAGTTTATGGAGTGCAATTTGAATGAACTGGTTAAGCATGGTCTGTGTGCCTTACGGGAGACACTTCCTGCAGAACAGGACCTAACTACAAAGAATGTTTCCATTGGAATTGTTGGTAAAGACTTAGAGTTTACGATTTACGATGATGATGATGTTTCTCCGTTCCTGAAAGGGCTTGAAGAAAGACCACAGAGAAAGGCACAGCCTACTCAACCTGCTGATGAACCTGCAGAAAAGGCTGATGAACCAATGGAACATTAAATGATAGATCAGTCTATATGTGGATTATCAAACATGTAAGAATGCAGAAACACATACTGAGGACAGTAATCTATACTTTGAACCAAAAGATGCAGAATGGTGGAATGGTATGTTTTAGCAATCAGTCCAGAAGTGAGTTTTTTCCAAGCAACTTTACTAAAACCATACAATGGGGTGCATTTTTCTTTAAGAGGGTCTATATAATCATTTTCTAGAAAGTATAGCTATCTGTACTAATGTTTTTATATGGAGAACATAGTGTCTTTGTGGTTTTAAAGACAACTGTGAAATAAAATTGTTTTACCTGCTGAAAAAAAAAATAAATACATAAAATAAAATTTCCTTCTACCCTTTGACCCAGGTGTCACTCACCGCACTACCACTACACACACCACTTCAAAACATTCTTCAGACATTTCTGAAAGTTTCTAACATGCATATGAACCTATGATCTTTTTCCAGAAGGTGCTGCCTGCTGCTCTTCAGTGCCATTCCCTGGTGATCTAGTGGTTAGGACTTGGCACTTTCACCACTGCAGCCTGGGTTTGATTCCTGATATTGCTGTTGAGATGCCAGCTGTCTCTATTACAGCTAAGGCTTGCTTGCGTGCAATATTTGGGACCAGGAAGACATAGCTTCAGATTCTTGCCCAACAGAGCCAAACTCGGGGAGCCTCAGATTAAGGGGTGGCACGCAAAGTCTTCATGCCTCTGAAAGTTTTCCTGGGTAATCCAGGAAGTCAACTTGGAGAATTGCGGTACGACATCACCAGAGAACCAAGGACTGTTGTCATATAACTTGCCATTTTAATAAGATCATCCTTGACATTTATTATAATTTCTGTCTTGCAGGTAAAGTTAACTAACCAACTACCATATAAAAATGTGTTCTTATTTTTACAGAGAACCAAAAGGATGAAGTGTGGTTTTCCATGCCTAAAATACATGAAGAAGCATAATAGACCATAATAGACAGTTTCAACTTCCTAATGGGGCAACAGGAACACCTGGCTGCAGCCACCAGCAGAAACGGCCTTGGATCTGGTAAAATTACCTAGGCTCTCTACATTTCTGGAATGTAACTTCTCTTAGAGTTTCAATGAACTGGGGAGCGGGGCGGGGGGGCGGATTACATTCATTACTAAAACTGTGCCTATGCTAGTCAAACCTTAATAAATTTATAAGTCATTTGAAATAACTCACTTGTTTTATGTGAGTTATTATGTGAGAAATTAATCGCACCTCAAGGGTGCGGGACAACAACCCACAGAAATCGGTAATTCCCAATGGGGTGAGACACAAACAAGCAAGTTTGAATCTGCCTAGAGGAACTTTTAATTCTTCATGGTCACCTTGTTACCTCATACAGCTGTATATACCTCAGGACCGGATAAGTTGTGGGGTGCACGCAAGCGGACCCGGGTAAAGACTCCACCGGTGGAGACTGCAGCAGCGACCGCAACAATAGAATACGGGTGATCAGAAACAAAACTAGCTTCCCTGACCGGGAATCGAACCCGGGCCGCGGCGGTGAAAGCGCCGAATCCTAGCCACTAGACCACCAGGGAACTATGTTGTGAAACATGGGTAGCACCTTCTAGAAAAAGATTGGGGATGATTCAACCAATTTTAACAGATGCATTGAAAACGTCCCTGGAATTTTAAATTAATCTTTGAACAAGCGTTTTGTAACTAGAGTCTGATGGAAAAATGGAGCCTGCCCAGTGAGCAGGTAACAGCAACATTTTTGTCCGCCTTCATTGTCACCCATTTATTTGTATGTAACATTTGCTATGCTCAATAAACACAGAATTCCAAAGGAACCCACTCTACAGTGAGATTTCAAAGACTTAAGGTGAGTAGTGTAAGGTAAGCACATCGCTTCTGTGACTGAATAAGCTGAATTGCTTGCCCAGAGGCCACACTTTCCCTTCAAAGCAGAATTCGCTTCAAACCCAAAAAGGCAATGACATTCTAAGACAAACGAATGACCAAGGAATCCTATGCTGGTCTCTCTTATCTTTCCCTATGTTACTTCCCTGAATTAGCCAACCACTTATGCTGAAAACAACGACATAGAAGGAAAGGGAAAGACAGAACAACCCATAGCTCCTTTCCTTTTCAGTCATTACTTATCAGCAAGCTAAAGATAGAAACTGTTGGTAGAAGTAAAATAAAAAACATCTGAGTTAGTTCGGTACAGCGTTTATTTCCACTGTTCTGATAGGGGCAAAAATTCATGTGCACGTGGGAGCTATGAAGTATGGTTTGTGTCATGTCAGTGATTCAGCATATGAATTAAACGCTTTTATGTTTGCATCATCAGATAAAAACAAATCTGGTTTTACTTAAGGAAAAACTTTTCAAAAAGACTATTGCAATAGAATGTTCCAAACTCAGAAATCTGCAGGCATCTCAAAATCAAACAGAAAAAGGTGTTTCTTTCAGAGGGAGAGGTAAGCAGAGCTTAGCAGAATCTTTTAAGGGGAAGTTGAGGAATCCAGGGATAGTGAACAGATGGCATGATCAGAGCCATTTCCTAGGAAATGTGCCTCCTTTTGGTCAGCTGATTCTCAGGATAAACTGGTGAAGGGGACATAGTCTACATTTTAGCACTCGCTCAATCTCAGGGGCACTCCAAAGTTCAAGGGTCTGTGGGGAGTAGAGAAGCCTGACTAAAGTGAGGTTAAGATAAAGCAGAGGATTAAAAATGGGCAGTAGTGAGCACTTGGTCAACACTTAAAACTGGCACTGCACAATATAAATGATGAGTAAAATTTATGCTAATTATTTTAATTCTCAACTTTTCTTCACATAGATGGCATTAAACAGTAAATAAAAAACACCATGATAAGTTGAGAGAGACAGAGACTACAGGAAAAAGGAAAAAGTATTATATCTCATTATCTTTAACAGCACTTTTCTTGCTGCTTTCTGAACAGGGGGCTCACATTTTCATTTTGCACTGGGCCTCATAATTTTGTAGCTAATCCTGGTACCAGAAGGTAAAATGGGTTTACAGCTATACATTTGTATTTTGCTGGTTAAAGCATCTTTCTCAAACTTCCCAGTTGGAGTGCAAGTCTTTGTTTTGTTATCCATTTTTCTCCCTTCTTACTGCTAAGCTCCAGATACTGTTCCATCAAAATATCCATTGTTCTGGGCCTTCATCAAGCAGCCAAGAACATCCAGGTTGCACCCCTATCCAGGCATCCAGCTGGCCCCTATGCCCAATTAATGGCTTTTTTTTTTTTCTTTGCCTGTTGGATAGAAGTCAACTGCTTCTCATTCTGTTCTCTGCCATTTCCTCACTCCCATTTGTTCAGGCAGGAGCTGAGCTGAGCTGAGCAGGCATCTCACCAGAGTATGTGGTTGGATTTTTCCTTACCCACTGCTTCAGCAAGGCCAAACCTGGCCTCCGCTCTGCCTGCTCCCACGCGTGGGTGAAGCAGCCTCACACTTCCCTGGCTTTGGGGGCACAACCTCCTCATCCTATGACCACCTGCCACAATCCCGCAGGGTGCAGGTGGGTTTGGGTGGGGGAGAAGTGAGAACAGATAATGTTTCTGGCATTTATACCATGTGCCACTTCTACGCTGGTCTCTCACTCTCTCCAGTTGGCAGGAGAGTGAATGCAGGTGATCACCTGGGAGCTAATGGGAACAGAGAAATCAATGTCTGTAGCTAGTTGGACCTAGGGTCGAACTAGGCAGTTGAAGGAGATAACCAACTTTGATGAAATGCACCATCTCCTTCCTCATTAGTATAGTGATGATTATTCCCATCTCTCATGGGATATTAGGATTTGATTTCCCAAACATTTAACAAATTTGTTACCACATCACGTTTATTTATTCACTTTATTTCCTGGTTTACAAGTAAAATTAACCAGTTAGTCACTACATAGAAATATGTTCTTATTTTAAAAGAAATCCAAATGGATGACATCCCTGATTTTGCAAGCCCAGTAAGTGTACTGAATGGCTCTGGGCTTCCCTGTGAGGCACCTGGTGACAGCCACCAGTGGAAAGACCAAAAAGGTAAAATTACTGGGCTGCCTAGAATTCTAATTTTCACTACTTTTACTACTTTTAGTATTCCGAAAGGAGAGACAGTTTCATAATTAACATTGTGCCTATGCTAATATAACCTTCCTAGATTTAGAAGATATCTGAAATATTGTGCATGTTTCAGTGTGAAAATTGAGTTTTAAAAGTATGACTCAGTGATTCTCAGTAGGAGTGGACAGTTTGAAATTACTTGAAGGGCATCTTCAACCTTTACCACCTCCCCTCAGGTGCTGGTCAGCCTAGCAACTAGGTGTTTGACCCTACCTTTTGTTTTTCTTGAGAATTATGGCTGTATGGGCCCCTCTCCTCCCTTCCCCCAAAAGTGGGAGAAGGGGCTGGTGTCTGTCTGGTTTAATAGTTAGTGCTAGGACTTGTAAAATAATGATTCCCAGCCTCATTATGCCAAGTGTCTGAGAGACCCCCATGTAGGTACTGTGGTATTATGTTATAATAAGAAATATATATTTTGGTGTTCATTCCAGGCTCTGGCCAGAGCTCCCAAAATCTTTGTAATTTCCTGAAAGAGAAAAGCACCAGGAACATCTTTTGCTCTAATATTTGGTCTTTGACCTGGTTCCTGTCACAGAGCTCCTAAATTCTTTGGAATTTCTTGGATAATAGGAGCATCTTCTGTTCTAATAAGGCAAATTTTGGTGGGCCCCTGGCTAGCTTCAGGCTAGAGCCTGGTCACCAGAAAGAATGTTATGATTGGAAGCTTGGAAGTTTCAGCCCCTCCCTGCCCCCCAGCCATCCTTTGGAGAAGGGCTGGAGATTGAGTTAATAATCAACCATGCCTATTTGATGAAGCCTCTGTAAAAATCCCTTACCTAGGGGGTTCAGAGAGCTTCCAAGTTGTTGAACACATGGAGCTGCTGGGAGGGTGACGCACATGGAGAGGGCATCAATTCTCCAAGCCCTTTCCCACATATCTTGCTCTATGCATCTCTCCCATCTGGCTGTTGCACCCTTTTGTGATAAACTGATAATCTAGTAAGTAACCTGTTTTCCTGAGTTCCGTGAGTCATTCTAACAAATTATCAACCCTGAGGAGGGGGTTATGGGAGCCTCCAATTTATAACTGGTTGGTCAGAAGCACAGGTGACAACCTGGACTTGTGTCTGAGATTGGGGAGGGGGGCAGTCTTGTGGGACTCAGCCCTTAACCTGTGGGATCTGTGCTAACCCCAGGTAGGTAGTGTCAGGATTGAATTGAATTGTAGGACACTCAGCTAGTATCACAGAATTGGTCAGTGTTGGGGAAATAACCCACACACCTCTGTCAGAAGTATTCCGTATGTAGAGGAATAGAGTTTTTTCCCATCCTAGCAGCTCAGAGAGCATTCTTGCACGTTTTAGACATTGGTTACCACCTTGCATAACATACTGCCTTTTTGTTGCCGAAAGATCGGCCCCATCCCTGACGAGCCAAATAACTCAGAGACAAGGTCTTAGAGCTTAGAAGAAAAGAGGCAATTTTATTGCTTTGCCGGGCAAAGGAGACTCACAGCAGGCTAGTGCCTTCAAAACTGTGAACCCACCTTGGGATGGGGTAGAGTGGTTGTACAGCTCAAACAATAAAGCATTGATAAGAAGCAGCAGAATCATTGTCTTATCAGAAGACTTAGAATGGTGACATGATGCCTCCAAGCGACCAATTCTATAGAGGCCAGCGGTTAGATCTCTTTATCTCATAAGCACTCAAGTTGTGGTCTCCTAGACAGTTCAGGCTATTTTGTAAGATTACAGTCCTGTGACCTTCTCCTTGGAGAAGGACTCAGAGAGCAAGCTTGATTGCTACTTTCAATTACCAGAATAAAGTAAAAACAGTAAAATCAATAGCTTTAGTTTTAGCAATGGGCCTGGAACTGTGAGTAGCAACTGGTCAGTTGACTGTTTTAAGGGCAAGCATGAGAATAAGCAAACTGTTAGCCTAAGTGTGGCCATTTTATTAATCCTCCTTCCTTTTGTTCTGGGTTATTTCAATGTCACATCCTGTAGACTTGCCGTCCTAGATTAACTGATTATATAGTGCCAGCAAGATGTTTCATTTCAGTTAGAGTCAAACTAAAATACTCTACAAATAGATATAGTCCCCAATTCATTTAGCCCTTTGGGTCTGTGAAAGATATGTTATCAAAACAAAGAAATTTTTTAAAAAATTACATTGTATTTGGGTTTTAGAGAAGATAAACTATCATCAGCCATTCTACTTGTATTGTAGTTGAAAGGCAAATCTTAAGTCATTCATATACATACTAAGGCTAACCAGCCTTTTAAATGGCTTGAATAAAATTTGCCTAAGAAAAACTTACAGTAGATCCTTTAACACCATCTGATGCAGAGAGGCTACTGCATGCTCAGACTTCCCCTGACAGTGACTTAAAGGGTCATTCATGGATGAACACATTGCAGATTTTGTGGCTTCACACAGAGGAGTCAATGGCCATGATAAGAAGTGAGAGATAATGACAGCCAACCAGGAACAGGAAAAGCCTAAACACCCCTATACACCTAATGTATATATTTGTACTCCCCCTTTTACAAAAATGGTATTATACTATATATATTTTTCTATACCTGCTTTATTCATTTAAATGATCATCTCCATTCCTTTTTTTGGCTGTACAGTGTATTCCACTGTGTAGATGTTCATAATTTGTTTCACTAATCCCCTACTAATAGACACTTAGGTTGTTTCCAGTCTTCTACAATTACAAATAATGCTGCTTGAATAACCTTGCACATGTATCATTTTGAAAATGTACTGCTATTCTGGAGAACAAATTCATAGAAAAATTGCTAAGTCAAAAGAAATGTGCTTTTGTAATTTTTAAGGAATTGGATTTTATTCATTTTTACTTTTTATTGAGATTTAAAGTGCACTAATGTTAAATTTATAACATAATGAGTTTTTACATATGGATACACCTGTACAATCACCACCTAGGTCAAGATAAGAGAATATTTTCAGCATCCCAGATTGTTCTCTCCTGTTCCATCTTAGTCTGTACCCACCACTAGAGGGAGCCACTATTCTGACATTTATCACAAGCAATTAATTCTTGAAAGGTCATATAAATGAAAGCCCAGAGTAGGTTTTCTTTTGTGTCTAGCTTCTTTCACTCACATAATGATTATTAAATATATTGATATTGCTGCAGATATCAGTAGATATTTTTGTTGCTATAAGTATTCCATACAAAATTCAAAATATGTATCCAGCACACAGTTTTCAACAAATATTGTGTGTAGGGAAATACCCATTTGTTTGATGTTCCATTATGTTCTAATCTATCAATCAGCCAGCATAGCCATCAAAAGTTCCACTGGTTTTTCTTTCACTCTGTAGAGTCCCTCTGCCTAGATGATATCTGATTCTCACCTTGGTCCCAGACTCAGCAAATTCCCCAAGGGAAGAGAACAGCTAGCAATCTCAGCTTACCTGAGACTATTCACCTCTATAATTTTAGTTCATCTAGTCCTCTTTGCCTCACAGCACTCTAATAACTTTTTAAAGTGTTAAATTTACAGTTTATAGTATTATATAAACTATATATGATTTATATATTATATTTATATTAAAGTACTATACATATTATATATAGTACTAAATATTGTATTATGTGTGTATTTTTAAGTGTTCTTTTTTTTTTCATTTGTTGTAGTGAGCAAGATGGTGTGTCATTTCCCACCACAATAAACTCTGAAGCAGAGGTATTTTAGTTATTATTTAAATAAATAATATATGCACACATTACAAAATTTAAAAGGGCAAAGAGTAAAATGTAAGTGTCTCTAACAACCTTTCTTTCAGCAAGGCAGTTATCACCAGAAGCTATTATAGTTACTAGCATATTCTGTATCCTTTCAGATATAGGGTAGGTATGGATGCATCCATGAGATAATTCCTCTTTTGAGGGAATATTTATGTTTTCTTCTGCATTAGAAAGTCTAATATCCAAGTTTCTCCCCTTGTGTCAAAGGCTGTTTGCCAAGATATGTTAAAAGAATGGCAGCTAGCGTCAGTGTAACGATTCACGTTAGAACATACTTCTCTACGGTTTCATCATGTAGTCTCCAGAACTGTAAGCAATATATTTCTGCTGTTTGACCACCACCCAGTCCGTGGTATTTTGTTAATAGCAGCCCAAACAGACTAAGACAAGCAGCAAGGGGAAGTTCCACATGAAGATGGAACCTTAGTAAAACAACAGTATGAGATTTTAAAGAGACACAAACCACAGAGATGGGGAGAGCAAGGGAACAGAGGCTATCAGTTTAGGGAAACCAGTCAAGTACAGTGCAGGGTAGCCTGTCTCAAGATACTGCCCTCTCCAGAGTGAATAGATAACTTGTAAAAGTCAGTGGTACTGTCACTTTCTTGACAAGATCCATGTTGCATAAGTGAATCGAGCATAAATTAATCTATGTTTTAGTGACAGACATCTGGATTGCCTCCCATTCTCACTGTCACACCCAATCCTGTCCTGAATATCCTGATACAAGTCTCCTAATAGACCTAGGTGTTAGTTTCTCTGTGCTGTTTAGCCGGGAGGATTGCTGGGTCATAGAGTATACAGTTTCTTAAGTACTTCCAGGCTGCTTTCCATATGCTGTATCTGTTCGAACTCCTACCCACAAGTCATGAGCATTCCCATTTCTCTATATTTTGGCCAAGACGTATTAACTATTTAATGTTTCCCTATCAAAGATGTAAAGTGGTATCTCACTGTTTTATTTTCATTTCTCAGATTACTAATGAGGTTCACCATCTCTTCGTATTTTTAGCCGCCTAGCTTTCCCCTTCTGTGAACTGGCTAGTCACATTCTTTGACTGTTTTTCCCTATTGGTTTCCAGTTCGGTTGTTTATTATTACTGTGGTTGCTAATTTCAGAAGTTCCTCATATGTCCATTATATTTCAATTTTAAAAGAAAGAAGGTCTTTGTATATTCTAGAATCTAGATATTAATACCTTATTTAGATATTGTAAATATCTTGTCCCTATCTGTTACTGTTAACTTTGCCCATGAAGAGCCTTGTTGAAGTCTTTCATATCAATTTGCTTAGATTCACGTAATTTTCCCTCTGTGCTTTGGGCTTCTAGGATCTTACATTAAAAAAATTTTTTCCCACCCCAAGGGAACAAAAACATTGTTCTACATATTCTCCTATTAACTCTATAGTTTAATCTTTCACTTTTTGATATTTAATCTATTGGAAATTTGTAATTGTGTGAGTTAGAATCCAATTTCATTTTTATAGCATACAGTAAGTCACTTTTCCCAAGATTACTTACTAAACAACTCATTAATTCATAATGCCATCTCTATCATATGCCAAATTCCCATTTGCTCTTGGGTCTGTTTCTAGATTCTTTATTCTGTTCCATGAGTCTCCTTGCCTTTTCTTGTGTCAGTACTATTCAGTTTTTATTACTATGGCTTTCTATTATCTTTTGATAGTAAGTACAGTGAGTCTTCACTCATTCTTCTTTTACAAAATTGCCTTAATTATCCATAGACTTATGCATTCACATAAATTTTAAAATCAAGTTATCAGGTTATAAAACCCACCCTGTTGGTATATTGATATTGTGTGGATTTTGTAGGAAAATTTGGGGGAAACTGTCATCTTTATAATACCAGGTTACCTCATTTGTGACTAATGTAGATATCATCAGTTAACTAGTTCTCCTTTTGTCCTTCAGTAATTTTAAATATTTCTCCATACAAAGATTATGTGCATTTGTTTTATGGTTTGTTCCTAAGGACTTTATGATTTTATTCTATTGTGAATGATGTATTATATTCTCTTATATTTCCTAGGTGATTACTGCTGATGTAGTGGAACAGTATTGATTTTTATATGTTGATTTTGTAGCCAACAACCTTTTTGAACTCTCTTATTCTAATAGTTCATTGACTCTGCCTCATTTCCTATGTAGTAAATCAAAACAACTGTGCCTCTTTGAGAGGCTGTATAGCATCCTGGTTAAGAGAGTGAAATCTGGAAGCCATAAAAGCTCATTTCAAAACTGGAGTTAACTTCTCTACTTCCTCTCCAGATTACAAATTTAATATGTAGGGTTTTTTTCCCAGAGACTATAACTCTTCTACTGAAAACTAGTTTTATAACATTCTTTGCCACCTCATCACCATCACCAGCATCCACACCGCAAAGAAATCTTTTGCCCATTGTCTCCTGCTGCCAAATCCTTAAATTACATAAGTATCAGAGTCATGAGAAGGAGCATGTGATGGAAGATATTAAGCAATGGGATAGCCAAGTGTCAGGGACACAGTCAAGTTTAAAAGGAAGTGGGGAGATGACAGACATGAGAGGCTCTAAGAGCCAAGAAAATTTTGGTCACTCAGCTCAGAGTGGGGCAGGAACTTCTTCCTATTGGAGGATTGCCACCACCTCTGCCCAGCTCTATACCAGTGTCACTGTGTACTCAGTGAAATAGCTCCCCCCAAGGCGTTGCTTTAGGGAGAAACCCGAGTGAGAAATAGTGATGAGTAGGAGATGAAGAGTGATTCTCCTGAGCCAGATAAGGTGTGACAGGGTGAACTCCAGGCATCTCCCACCCCTCAGGACTCCCCCAGAGTCCCACAGACCATTGAGGTCAGATGCGTGAAAGCTGCCTTCTCAGAAAACTGACGGTGGGGAAAGGTACTGGCACAGTCTCTTCAGTTCCTGGCAGGGAGAGGAGAGTTAGAGATGAGCCCACACTGAAAGTGGCCTCTGTAGGTATGATGGGAGGGTCCTTGTGTGCTGGGCTACCCTGGGTCTCATCTGACCTCACATAGTGGAAACTACTCAGAGGAAACTCCTTTAGAGCAGATCCTCTCCTAACGTCCACTCCAGTTTCTAAAAGTTTGTATCATTCTTCCCCACTCCCTGTCACACTGTGGTCTCTCCCTCTGTAGAGGATGCTTGGAGGTTGCCACTTCAGCATTTCCACCTCCTTTTCCCCTCTTAGGAATACCCTAAATTTGTCAGCCATAGAGTTTAAGTGGGGTTAATTCTACCCGTGACTTGCGGCGTAGGCTCTGATTGGCTTAAACTAATAAGCACCTCCCAGCCCCTTTAGAGTACAATTACTGTTCAGTAATGAGTTCTGTGAGAAATGAACACTTTTTCCTGCTAGATATGGACAAGGAAACCTGTAGTCCAAGTTGCTGATGGTGGTATTTTGAGAACATGGGTAGATAGCCTACGTAGGAATGGAGTCCACATTGAGTAAGAATGATCAAGAGAAACTGGAGTTTTTTGAGCCTTGTATGAAAACTTGCCTGGAGCCCAGATTTACCTAGGGCTGTGAGGCAATATTTCCCCTTTATTATTAAGCCGATTTATGAACTTTCTGTTAAAGTGACTTGACCTGATAGACTCTCTACTTTCCACTGAGAATTCAGTCCATTAGCCATTTCTTTTCTTTTTTTTTTTTAAATTGAGTTATAGTCAGTTTACAATGTTGTGTCAATTTCTGGTGTACAGCACAAATCTTCAGTCATACGTGAATATACATATATTCATTTTCATATTCTTCTTCACCATGAGCTACTACAAGATACTGAATATATTTCCTTGTGCTATACAGTATAAACGTGTTTACCTATTTTATATATACCAATCAGTATCTGCAAATCTCGAAATCCCAGATTATTCCTTCCTACCCCCTCCCCCTGGCAACCACAAGTCTGTATTCTATGTCTGTGAGTCTGTTTCTGTTTTATATATAAGTTCATTTGTCTTTTTTTTTTTTTTTAGATTCCACATATGAGTGATATTATATGATATTTCTCTTTCTCTTTCTGGCTTACTTCACTTAGAATGACATTTCCAGGGACATCCATGTTGCTGCCATTAGCCATTTCTGATGTCTTTTCACATTCCACATATCCTCAACCCATAGCCATCTAATCTCCTGGTGCTCTCACACTTCTGGTCCCAGCTCCTTAACCCTCCTTCTCCTTTGCTTATTTTATCCCACAGCTACTTTCTCTCTAGGCTCTTGCCAGATTAGAGTTTCTGGAGCAGTCAGCCAACACAGTGTCATTCTAGTCCCCTAGCCATTGTATCACCCAACAACAGGAAATTCTCCACTGCTCTTTTGGCAATTCTCCCACCTTTCTCTTAATTTCCTGATGCCTTTCTCCCATGGCATCCCCAAACTGTTTCTACTCCTTACTCCCCAGATAATTCAACCCCCCACACCATTGAGAAGATGAGGTCACTTAACCTCAGCTGTCTTTTTACACAAGGTATTTTAGGGTCCACAGAGATTTCTTGAACCCCTCCAGGCACATTCTCTCACTCTAGCCTCTATAATCTTTAGATCTCCACTCTCTTTCCTGCTTCCTCAAATTATAAGGTATAGTTCTGATAAGACCAGATAAAACTTGAGACTATCAGGGTCACAGACTCTTTTTTGATGTTTAACATTAATTGGCTGTTCCATCTTTTATTTTAAATGTTTTCCTTTTTAAAAAAGTTTTTTTAAATGGGGGATTAATTTTAGGTTTATTTATTTGTTTTTATTTTTACTTTTTATACAGAAGTACTGGGAATTGAACCCAGGACGTTGTGCATACCAGGTTTGCACTCTACCACTGAGCTATACTCTCTCCCCACCACCATCTTAAGCAAGTCAGATTTTCTTAGCTCAGTCTCATTATCTTGAAACATTTAAAACATCTTTAATACTTCCCTCATAGCTGTGTTATAAAAACTAATTAAATGTGAGAAAGTATGAAAGTACTAAAAAGGGGAAATCTCAGTTCTTCTATGTAGGGAAAAACCCAGTTCTTCCCCACTGTATGTTTCATTCCCTGTGAGTCTCCTTTACCTCTTACACAGCACTTCATTCTGGTCACCAAATGCTTGGAGATATTCCCCCACACCAAGCAGTTCTCTGTCTGACACTGTGTAGTGTCAGAATTGCATTAAATTGTAGGACACCCAGCTGATGTCACAGACAGAGAATTGGTGTGGGGGCGACCTCCACACATTTGGTGACCAGAGTAAAGTGTTTGTGTGAGTAATAAAGGAGACTTACTTTCAAAAGAAAGACACAGGAAAGAAAAAACTGAGGTTTTTCAAAATTGCAGTTGGTGTAAGTGAAGTGGGAATTGCTAGAACCGCCCTGGCTCATGGAAACGTGGTCTGGGAAGGGAAAGGATGAGTGGGTGGTGAATGAGGAACTTTTGGTCCTTGGATGGCTACCTAGTCACTCATGGAATTAAACTGCAGCTGCACTTCAGTTACTAAAGGTAAAAGTTACCAATGGAATTTAGAGATGGGGATAAGCCTAACTACTGAGGAGCTGGCTTATTGAATATGTAAGGAAATGCATAAGAAGAAGAAGCATGCTAAACACACAGTCTCTTGGTTATTATTATCTGTAATAGCTAAAATAAAGTGCTGGTTCGGACCTTGATGCTCATCCAACTTCAGATTTGGGTTGGTCTGAGTTTTAGTCACTAGCTTCAAAGCTGCCCACAAAGGGAAAATTTTTTCCAGGGCAACAGAAAGTACCTTTAAGGTCTCTGGTTAGCAAGAAGGTAGTCAGTGTGGAGGGAGGGCAAAACCAAAGCTGAAACCAGGGGGTATAGTGTGAAGGGTTTGTCTCATATCAGTGTCATCAGCTTCCTGAAGAACCTTTACTAAAATGGATAGTGAGAATGGCTAGTTTAGGGGCTCTGTCTTTGGTTTTGAATATGGCAGAATGGAAGAGGATGTTTTTGTTGATACAGCACCCACAGCTTAGTATTAAACAATCACAGATGACAATGCATGATCCAGGCACAGCAGAGGTTATTCCTGAGGGAACAGCCAGCCTGAGAATAGGGACTGCCCAACTTCCCCTACAAATGCTAAATGGGGCACCCCAGGTAAAGAAGTTGGTATGCTTCACACGTAAGCCATGCATGACTGATTTTATGATGACAGGGATATTCACATGCTGAATAATGCCTGTTTACCTAGGTTATGGTAAATTCTGTAATTAAGGTGGCCCCTGTTGCATGGACACTCCATGTAACGTTACTCCTGCAAAACTGAACACGAGTTCAAGAAGCCTTATCAGATTTGCTGCCTCAGCTTCCTCTTGTGGGTCCTACTGAAATCAAGGACAATAAGTAATTAAAAAGCCAAAGAACTCTACAGCTCTCTTCAGCAGGGTGGAAATCTTTAGATGGTTATTGAAAAATGAGACGAATATGGCCATTGATGATTTTGAAACAAAGGTGTTGATGCAGCACTGAAGAAGATTGGGTGGATCAGTGGGACCCATGCTGGTCTCCCAACATTAAAAGGCCCCAAATGAGTCTGCTCCATTTACCCCAGTTTGGAGGAATTTTAAAAGCTGGAAGGCAAAGATTTTGTTGAGAAACCCCACTCAGAATTGCCTGGGACTGTAGTCAGGCAGATCAATCAAGTTAAAAACTGATGAAAAGGACCAGAGTCCCTTGGCTCAACCATTCACTGGGGACCTAAAGCCTTTTGCACACAAGTCAGGGGTGGAAAACAGAAGTTTCCAGGACCCTTTGATATGGAGCCCCATGCACTAGGGGACCAAAACTTACTGGTGAACCCTGACCTGGGCTACAACTAGATTGAGAGAACATAAAAGTGTGAGCACTGATAAGATTATGAAAGTGGGAATGTTTAAACAAGTTTTATGTAAACATTCTATGTAGTATTGTAAAACAGAAGGTATGTAAGTCCACCCTTCAAGCAATGCTAATTAGACAGGCTAAATAGGATTGAGAAAGATTGCCCAAGCCCACACAGCATAGAATAGGAGCTGGAGTGCAGTAGCCCTGTGTGGAATGTAGCCTGGGGCTTTATGAGAAGAGCCTGTGAGTGCCTCCCAGTAACAATTGCTGGTCCTTTGGACTAGAGAATTTCCATTTGAGGGGCATTTATCACCTTGCTATCAGACACTAATTGAGGTTATCCCTATGACTAAAGGACATAAAAATGATCCTGAGACCTGAAATACAATCAATGTCTTGGGTGATGTCAGAGAAGTGCTCTAATGTGTTCCATAATAATATAGAAATGGTTTATACAGGATCATGCTGCCTGGGGAATGCAAGCGTAATTGAGCAGGATCCTATGGAGCTTTCCTGGGACAGAACCCCCCACCGACACCCCTAATGTCCTCCGCCTGCCTCTTGTTTGTAGAAAAACTTTAGCTTCCTCTACCTGCCCTGAGTTCCAAAGAATGAATTTAATCAGAGAAGTGAAAAAATGCAGAAACAAAGGAAAACAGTCAAACAAGGTAAAATTATAATAATTTAGCCATTATACAAAGTCAAGGACTTTAATTCCTTCTTAAGTGCTATAGATAATATTCTGAACCATATCCTTTGAGCTGTTTTGCAGCTACTGATACTCCCACTAGGTGAAAGAAGTTAACTGCATGCTGACCACAAGCATGTAGACCCCAGACCGGTTGGAACCAGAACTGGGTGACTCCCAATTACCTCACCACCAACCAATCAGAAAAATATCCACAAGCTGATCACACACCCTATAACCCTCTCCCTCACCCAGTCTTTAAAAACCTTTCCCTGAAAGCCATCGGGGAGTTCAGGTCTTCAGAGCTTTAGCTGCCTGGACTTCTTGCTTGATGCCCTGAAATGAATGCTGCACTATCCTTCACCACAACCTGATGTCAGGAGATTGGCTTTACTGTGCTTGGGCAAGTGGACCCAAGTTTGGTTTGGTAACACAAGGTACTCACAAGCAAGGAGCTTCTGTTCCCTTAGGACTGACTCTGGGACTGCGTGAAGAGTTGTTAGATTCTATTGTCACTTGGGCAGTGACAACAAACAGCTCTTAACCCACCAACAAAGAGTTGCTTGGTTTCTGGACAGTAGTTCCATGGTGAGTGGACAATATCTTGTTTGGAAGGTCATACTCTGATCAAAGAAGGTGAAAAACAAATCATTCTGGTTATTACAAGCTCCTTTTCTAGCAGTAATGGAAGAACTGAACAGTGGAAAAAGCCCCTATGTTTGAGTCTGACTCATGGGCAGTGGCCAATGACCTGGCCATATGGTCAGCTAGAAGGGTAATAAAAACCTGGCTTATTAGCAGGATGCCCATATGGGACACAGCCCTAGGAAAATTTGAGCAATGCATTAAAGTAGGACATGTTGCCCATCAGAACTCCCTTCCAGGTTCAGAAGGTGATTGGAATCAACAAGCAGATATTTCTTTGTGCTCTGTTGATATGACCACCCTGGTTCTTGAAATGAGTGGATATGAGGGTACCAGAGCATTGCAGAGATGGACTCAATCTGGACAAGTCCTCTTGCATCCTCTGAGGCACGCAGCACCAATCAGAGCTGCCCTATCTGTCAAAAGAGAGGCAGAGACTGCTGATGACTATGTGACAATTTCCTGGTGGGAAGGCCCTGATCATAGCTGGCAAGTGAGACTGATGCTGGTATCCCTGGGGGGGCTACAGTGACACTAGACTGGACTTTGCTTACTCAGTGGTAGATGTGAATGCTAAGAATACTATGAAAGACCTGGAACAGAAGATATTGCATCAGTTTAGATGGCTGACTGTCATTTCTTTAGACTAAGAAATACAATTTACAGCCTATAATATCCAACAATGGACAGAGAGATATCCTTCTCAGAATACTAGTTTGACAGAGAACTGAAACGGGCAACTAAAACATTGGTTGTCTAGAACAGGGGGAAATAAAGGCACAAAGGGCTGACTTGAACACACCCGTGTGTGTGCTTACACTCAAAATGAGAAAGACTAAAGTAGTGTCCCTACTAGATGGATTTCTCTGTTTTTCTGGTGGATCTGAGGGGTGGGGTGGGGAAGGATGCTAGTATTCATTCTTCTTCACATTATCTCAACTTTTTTTTTCCCTCCTACATGATGCAGTGGTCACAGGACCAGGGCTACAACTAGAGCTGAAAACAAGGATAATACCTAAGCAAAACCTGAAACTGTTTCTGATCTTCATGTCAGAATTCCTAAGGGCCTGGTGGGGCAGGATGTGCCTTCACCCCCTCTGACAAAATTGGGACTAACAATGAAAGCATCTGTATTGCCTGGTGGTTGGTAAAGACAGCCCACTAGTTCTGTACCCTATGTAACTTCATCTGAATAGAAGTGGACTGAGGGGGACACACTTGCTAGACTAGTATTACTGCCTGCAATCTAGACCAGCACAGTGACTGAACCTACTATCGCTTCCAAAGGTGAAAGAGTTTGGGTATAATTGGAGAGAAGGAGGAATGGTTGTAGCTAACAGTAAGGTAATGAATGAATGAGTTATGTGATATGGAAAATCCAATATTACATTAACCCCTCAAAAGAGGCTCAGAACAGGAAGTGATAATTGTCTCTTGGCTTAATTCTATCAGATGCCTGAAAGGGTGAAGCCATATGCTTGCTGGGACCACTCTTTCTTTTGAAACCTGAGTGGCCTTGCCTCAGGAGACAATCTTATACAGCATGATGATGGACTGGAATGATTATTGCTTAGGACTCTAGTAATATGTCAGTATCTTTGGACTTATGTATCATTTTTCTGTAAGGGGTCTGTGGCCAGAGACCAGGGGGTGATGGGCTGTGAGGGAATAGAAAATATATATGTTGGTCTTTGCTCCTTGTTCCTGGCACAGAATGCCTAAAACCCTTGTCATTCCCGAAATGCTAAGAGCACTAGGACCATCTTTTGTTCTAAAGAGGAGACTCTGAGTGGGCTCCTGGATGACTGCTAGTTGGAGGCTGGTCACGAGAAAGTCCAAGCCATGATTAAAAGCTTGGAATTTTCAGTGCCATCTCCCATCCCATCAGAGAGGGGAGAGGGCTGAAAATGGAGTTACTGATTGATCATGCCTACTCTATGAAGCCTCCATAAAATTCCAAAAGTATTTGGAGTTTGGAGATCTTCCAGGTTGGCAAATATATCCACACCAGGAGGATGATATACCCCAACTCCACCAGGATAGAAGCTCCTGCACCAGGGAACCTCCTTGCACTATGCATCTCTTTATCTGGCTGTTCATCCAGATCTTTTATCATATCCTTTAATAAATTATTGTAAGTAAGTGCTGCCCTGAGTTCTGTGAGCCACTCTAGCAAATTAATCCAATCTGACAGGAGGATCATTGGAACTTCCAACCCATAGCCAGAGGGTCAGATGTTCAGGTGGTAACAGGCTGGAGACTGGCATTTGAAGGAGATGGAGGCACTCTTGTAGTACTGAAATTTTAAACTGTGAATTAAATTGTAGGGCACCCAGTTGGTGTCAGAGACTGAATTTCTTGGTGTGGAGAAAAACCTCCACAAACTTGGTGACCAGAAGTGAAGTGTTTGTGTGAGACTCACAGGAAAGAGGTACCAAGGAGTAAACTGAGCTTTCCCATTACAAGTGCCTCCTAAACTAAGTGCCGGGCAAAAATAAGGTGTATTTTTATTGTTTCACATGTGAGCTAGTTTTCCTTATCTTATGCGAGTTGTCACCTAAGTCTCTTCCTACCTGTAGTTACTGCACCATTTTTCTCCAGTCCTGATGCAGGGGACACGCCAGCGGGTGACTTGACCTCAGGGCAGCCCCCAGTCCCCGCCAAGCGTTCCTCCGGGACCTGCAGGATGGGAAAACTGCACCAGGAGCATTTGAGGAAGCCTGGATCCCTGACCCACAGACTCAGGTTTTTCAACAGCAACGACACTGGCTGGAGCCCTTCTTGTGCTGGAAGTTTTCCGAGGAGGCAGTATCTAGTTCACTGTGTGCTTGTGGCCACGATGAGGGGTGCGCGTTCGGGCCTTGCCCGCTACCTCCAGGGGCGTGCGTGAGACTGACTGGGCGGTGGTTGACACACCTCAGTTCTTTGGTTACAGGCCAGGGAATACAGTGAGGAGCTGGTATGTTTCAAGGGTAATTTTTGAGAATCCAGTTAGCAGTAAGTTTCCGTAGTGTAGTGGTTATCACGTTCGCCTCACACGCGAAAGGTCCCCGGTTCGAAACCGGGCGGAAACAGCAATTGTGCTTTTTCTGCTGGTTGGGCGCTGACATCCATCCCCCAGGTAGTTGCTGATTTGGCTTTGCCAGAACTGTGAGATGTGTTCAGCGGGAACGTTTGCAGCCATTCGGCCGGTTCAGTTTTTGTTACGTTTTCTGACACTGGAAAGGGAAAGCACTCTTGGCTGCTCAATGAATGAAGTCATGGTTCTGATCTGGATCAGGTCAGACCCTTTTTCAAGCTCTGCTCAGGCTCCAGCCTCTTCAGGTAAGACTGAGACAGGCCATCTCCTGCAGTTAATTTGCAAACCTGTATCAAGACCTAATCCTGTGCCTGACAGTATCTCGTTGATGGCGGGTATCTTTACCCTATAGTCCAGAGGAATGAACAGAACATAGTTGCGGAGCCAGTGTCACAAGTCACTCTCCTCTATCACCCCACCAAACCTGTCTTTACTCCTACTTTTCTCAACCTAAGTTGCCCTCATGAATTCAGTCCTCAATTGGCAGTTATGGAGATTCTTCATTGCTCCTTCCTCTGAGTTTCCCCACAGGGAATCCTAAAGCCCTTGGTTCTAAGCCAGGTGGAAACCATGTATATTTTCTTTTAATTAAACGTTATTTTCACAATCCCTCACGCCCCGCCACGCCATGGGCAGTTTGCACTGACACTTCTCCAAAGAAGACAGACGGCAAATAATCACATTTAAAGATGTTCCACATCATTAATCATTAGGGAAATGCAAATTTAAAACACAATGAGATATCACTACGCACGTATTAGAACACCTACCATACCAGATTGTCCAGGATGTGCAGGAACTGGAACACTCATATACTACTGGGAGGAACGTAAAATGTTACATCCACTTTGGAACACAGTTTAGAAGTTTCTTTGAAAGTTAAACTACTATAATATGACTTAGCCATTCTAATCCTAGATATTTCCAAGAGAAAATTGAGTGTATGCCCATTGAAAGACTTGTACATGAATGTTCATAGTAGCTTTATTTGTATAACCTAACGCTGGAAACAACCCAAAGGCCACTCAACAGGTGAAGATAAATTATGATTACATTCATACAATTCTGGGCAAAAGAAGTCCAATCAGAAAAAGAGTGTTATATGACTCTATTTATATAAAATTGTAGAAGACGAAATGATAATGACAGAAAGCCGATCAGTGATTACTTGGTAGGGGGAAGGAGAACGGCAGGCAATAAGGATTAGAAAGGGAAAATTGGGAGGACAATGGATATGTTCACTATCTTAACAGTGGCAGGGCTGCATTATGACTTTCATTGGCCCTAGACACTTTGACCTTTAATGCAACCCTTCATAAAAAATAATTGTTAAATACTAAAATTTTTTAAATTAAAAATTTATATTTATTAATATAGTTTGTTTATATTAAATATAATATATAATTGAATATATAGAATATATGATTACATACTGTATAATTTAAATATATAATTTGTTAATAGAATATTTTACAGCTGCATTGGTATAAAGATGAATGTATTAATATTATATAAAATGTGTAAAATTTTATTTTATTTTGAATTTAAAACAATTTTTTTAAACATTAAAGCATTTTGAATTGAAAATAAAACATTTTTTTATGTGTGCCTAATGGGCAAGTTGGCTCTTCCATTTGAGGATGATTTCACAGATGTATACATGTGTCAAAACTTAGTAAATTATACATTTTAAATATGTACAATTTACTGTATGCCAATTATGCCTTAATACAGCTGTTAAAAATTATTTTAGTATTTCTCAGAAAAAAAATAAACACGTTTGAAGTCTGTTCTGGATACTCACATAAATACATATTTTTAAGTTTCTTATTAAAATTTGAAACTAAAAGTATGAAACTAAAATATTCAGACTGAATAATTTTGGGGTGGCCCTCAGGTATAGTATTAATCTCAATTCATTGTCCTTTATCCACATGGATGGGTGCAAGACTCTTGCTTTATTTATTTTTGTCTTAGTTTATTATTTTCTTTTATCCTTATTCCATACTTCCACCCCCTCTCTAATATGTTTGATTTATATTTTGAATTTGTATGTATCCTTGTAGACTGTGTAGCTGTTTTTTGTGTAATTGTTTCCTAATTCTTCATGTAAGTTTTTCACTCAGCACTGTGACTTTATGGTCTAACCATGTCACTGTGTGCACATTTAGTCCTTAGTTTCTAACTGCTGTAAATAACTTCATAGTGGGCACCACTCATTTTACTTTTCTTTCCTCCATGATGAATACTAGGTTGTCACCCACTATGAGCTATGACAAACAAAGCCATCATACATTTCTTTATTAAACAAATATTTACAGAGTACCTACTAAGTGCCAGGTACTGTTCTAACATCTAGGGATTCATTAATGACAAATAGAAGCAAAAACAAATCCCTGCCTGCATGGAGTTTACATTCCAGTGGGTGAGACAGATGGTAACAAGATAAAATATATAGTAAGTTTGATGATAATAAGTACTAAAGAGAAATAAAGAGAGCAGCAGGATATTAAATGTGTGGGATGTGTGTGTGAAATTTGAGATAGTGTGGCCAAGGAAGAGCCCCTGAGAAAATAACTGAGTTAAAACCTGAAAGAAGTGAGAGAACTAGCCATGTAGATATCCGGAGAACAAGCTTCCAGGCTGTGGGGCAGCAAGTGCAAAGGTCCTGCAACAGGAGCTAGCTGTTATAGTCCAGAAATGGCAAGAAGACCAGTGTACCTGGATCAGAATGAGCTAGGAGGAGGTAAAGTGCCTTGTGGGACATTGTAAAGAATTTCATTTTCACTGCATGAAATGGGAGTCTGGGAAATGCATTTCCCTGCAATGCAGAATAGGGCAGAGAATGAATCTAAGGGCAAAAATGCAAATAACCAGCACAACATGGAGCCCATTGATGGTATGGAAGAGAGAAAATACAGCCAAATAGCAACAGGGAAGGAATAACTATAGCTCCCATGATGGCCCTGTCTTCTTCTCTCTTTCTTTTTTTTTTTAATTAAGGCAGGACTTACTTCTTTTTTAGAGGGGGAGGGAAGGTATTAGGTTTATTTATTTGGTGAAGGTACTGGGGATTGAACCCAGGACCTGGAGCATGGTAGGAATGTACCCTACCACTGAGCTACACCTTCCCCTTCTTCTCTAGCTTGAGCCCAAAGTGGTTGATTCCTCTCCCTCACCCTGACCTTGTCCCAGACCAACTACTCTAGCACTCCTAGGTTACCCATCCACTAGCTCCTTTCTGAGTAGATGCCAGTAACCTAGGCAGTGGGGAGGAAGGGCATGGGCAAATTCCTCAGAACTCTGTGACCTTGAAAAGAGTTTATTCCAGTTGGTCAGAGTAATTCAGGGTTTTATGGAGAGCACAAAGAAATAGGGTGATAGGCCCGCCCCACCCAGACTGGCCAGGATCTTCCAGTCTGATCTTCAATGGGACACAAAAGGGAAATCCAGGGGCAGGGAAATAGGCCTTGTTTACAAGAGCAAGACCATGGCTTTCCACAGAGGTTGTGAGGTAAATTTCAGTAAGCATTGGCCCTGAGCTTAGTCAGCGTTTCCCTAAGGTGTTCTTATCACCGTACTCCCTTCCTTGCTGTCATGCAGAGCCCAGGCTGCTGTCATCCCAGGTCTGAGGAATGTATGATGAGCCTTCTGAAGAATTTCAGGATAGAATCAGAGACTTGCTTAAGAAATTAAAAAAAAAAAAAGAAAGAAAAAGGTGGGGGAAGAAGAAAGAAAGAAAAAAAAAAGGCTGGGTCACCTGCACTTTGGGCCTGAAACAAGTAGTCTGCACAACTATTTCCTATTTGGAGAGGCCCCCCCGGGGATTTCCCATTGATCCAAAAGCATCCTTGGCTTTCAAAGAGGCCTCTGCACAGGCCAGTAATTCGACCCAGGCTTAGGGACTCAGGTGAGAGCTACACACACTGCTGGGGAAACAGGGTCCATCCAGCTGAGTCAGGAATCTCAGCCATCACCATTTTGCCGAACTTCAGTAAGAATACTGAACAAACTTTCCCCTTTGTTTGGAAAGTAACAGCCAATGTGTGGCAAGGACTGGAAAGGCATCTATAATTCCCATGGTTGGGCCATCTGCCTACACTGGCTAAAAACTGGAAGTGCTTTAGACCCCAGCCGTAGTAGGAGTTTTTAATCATTTTTCATCTTGCATAGCATTCTGCTTTTGGACTTGTTCAAAGACTTCAAGATACATTAATTGAAAAGGACTCAGGTGCAGAGCACTGTGTAAAATATGTAATATTTGGGTAAGGAGAAACGGAGGAAATATATTTATGCACATATAGATATGTGTATACATGTTAAGATTATCTAGGAAAGGCAGACAAGAAGCTGTAACCATGCTTGCTTGTGAGAAAAGTAATGGGACATTGAGGGTAGGGCCGGAAAGGAAACTTAATTCTCCTTGTATACACTTTGTCAAAAGTTCAGAAACAGCAGAAGTAAAACCAATGAATTACCAAAGTAGTAATTAGTAAAAGTTTATTGTGCACACACCAAAAAGACAGTTTACACACCAGAAGCTCTCAAATGAAAACATGGAGGAAGTCTCAGGGGTATACAATCATTCCTCCATATCCGAGGGGGATTGGTTCCTGGCCTCCCTCAAGGACCAAAATCCTTGAATGCTCAAGTCCCTTATATAAAATGGTGTAGTATTTGCATCTAACCTACCCCCATTCTTCTGTATACTTTACACCATCTCTAGATTACTTATAGTATCTAAAACAATGTAAATGATTTGTAAATAGTAGTAAATAAAATGTAAATGCCATGTAAATAGCTGCTGGTTTGTGGCAAATTCAAGTTTTGCTTTATGGAATTTTCCAGAATTTTTTTCACCAAATATTTTGATCTTTGGTTAGTTTAGTCCAAGAATACAAAACCCATGGATACGCAAATAAGCAGCTTATATTAGTGAGGAGTCAGTGACTATTCTTAACAGTGATTGGCTACAACATTAGAATTTTCTTAAATGACAGGCAATTGGTTAGTGGTTACCTCATACCAATTTTGGGGAACAGTTTAAGTTTTGTTTATGACTTCCAGAGGCATAAGCCAGAAGTGACCCAGGTCAAGTTACTCTCCCTGGTCTTGCAAAATAAGCTAAATTAAGCTTTGCTTGCATAATTAAACTGATTTTGCCTGCTCAGGGAATTTTCAAGCCAGTCTTCATTTGTTTTTGCTTTTTTGTAATTTCCTCTTTTTTTCCAATTCCTTTTATTGAGGTATAATTGATATAGAGCACTGTGTAAGTTTAAGGTGTACACCATAATAATGTGACTTATTATATACATCATGAAATGATTACCACAGTAAGTTTAGTGAATATCCATCCTCTCACGTAGATACAAAATAAGAGAAGATTTAAAAAAAAATTTCCTTTGTGATAAGAATTCTTAGGATTTACTTGACTATAACATAGAGCAGTGTTAATTATATTTATTATATTGTACATTATATCCCTCATACTTATTTATCTTATGACTGGCAGTTTGTAGTTTTGACTACCCTTATCCAGTTTTCCCTCTTCCCAGCCCCTACCTCTGGTAACCACAAATCTAACCTTTTTCTATGAAGTTTTTTTTTTTTTTTTGAGGGGGAGGCAATTAGGTTTATTTATTTATTTATTTTAATGGAGGTACCAGGGATTGAACCCAGAACCTCATGCATGCTAAGCATGCACTCTACCACTGAGCTATACCCTCCCCTTTCTGTGAGTGTATTTTTTAAGTATAATTGACCTACAACACTATGTTAGTTCCAGATGCACAACATAGTGACTCAACAGTTCTATACATTTCAAAATGATCACCAGGATAAGTCTATTTACCATCCGTCACCATACGAAGATATTGCATTATTATTGATTATATTCCTCACACTGTATATTTCATACCTCTGACTAATTTCCTTTGTAACTAGAAATTTGTATCTTTTAACCTCCTTCACCTATTTCTCTCCTCCTCCCACCCCCTCCCCTCTGGCAACCACCTGTTCTTTGTATTAACAACCTAATTATTGTGTCAATTTATTTTTATTACTTTTATATATTACCTATTCAAAAACTATCAAATGGTTTTTTTCCCAAATGTTTTTAAGATGAAAAAAATGTCATCAAGACTAAATAGAAATAGAGGTATGTGAGCTAACTTTAAGTGAAAATGTCAGTGCAACACAACCTGGAGGGGGCAGAAGACTTCAAGCATGGTAAAGACATTCAACATCAGGAGAAAAGAGCAGTCTAGTTAGGTAAAGGCAAGATTACAGATTTTCATCCCAAAGACAAGGAAGATACGGACTTTAAGGAAATGAGAAAAACGTGCATTTCTCCAAAATTAATTCGTCACATGACGATTTCTCCTTCTTACTCTTGGGGGCGTCCAGGCTGCAGCTAACCCTCCCTTCCTCTTTCTCCGCAAGCTCCGAGGGCCAGCAGCTGGGCAGCGCGTGAGTCACACTGAGACGCCCAGGGATCCCAGAAAGACCTGGGATTCGGGGCCCTGGGCCAGGCTCGCTGACGGTGGAGAGCCCGTTCCGGGACACGAACCCTGCACATAGGCCAATGTTGTAGGCCTAACGGTACAACCCCAGAATCCAAATCCAAGGCCGGAAGCCTGAGGCCTGGAGAAGAGGCTGGCCAGGGTTTCCCGAAGTCTGAGGAGGCCCGTTGGGCCCCTGAACCCCGCCCGCCGTCAAGCCACCGCCCGGCCCCGCCTCTCGCCCGCGCCCCGCGCCGTCCTCCTTCCCTCCTCCGCCGTCAAGCCGGCGCCCCGCCCCGCCACCGCCCAGCGCCTTTTCCTGACCCTGCCTCCCCAAGCCGTCAAGCCTGGGGACAGCCCAGTCCCCGTTCCCGTCTGGGCCCGCTAAGATCGAGAGGCTTCCCGCAAGTCAGGCCTGAGTCAGGACCGGAAGGCGGGGAAGGGTTGATCGGTTCCCGACAGTGAGAGCAACACGACACGGTTCTGGCCACACATCGGTGGGAGGGAAGTGGAGCACAAAGCAGGCAGCCTCCTTTTGGCGTCCCCAGTTCGGCCCCAGGATGTGGAAATGACTAGGTCTTGTCCTTGCTCGAGGGGAGCGGCGATCCTGTAGACCTGAACGCCTCACAGTTGTGTGCGTGTTCCAGCCGGATCTCGTTCACTCCAGCTGGTCTGTACTAGAAAAGAGTCTTAGTCTAAAGTCATAAAATTAGAGAAGAAATTTGAATTGAGGTGGGATATAGGAAGATTAAGTTTGATTTTGCTACTCAAGTTTTGGACTTGTATCTATCCATAATCTGAGTGCTTGCTGTGACTTAACACTCAAGGTGGGCCAAATGATCAATTGAGACTTTATGCCCAGCTGACTTGCTCTCCATTTCCTTTGCTCTTACCTTGGTTCAGTCTACCATCACCCCTCACCTAAACAACTGCAGAAGACTCCTTATGAGTTTCTGTGCATCTACAGTTGTCATCTTCCAGTACATTCTCCATTTATGTATCTTCAAGTTACATATTTAAACACCAAATCCTAAAGATTCCTTTAATATTAACCAAAAAAAAAATTTACCTAACTTTCTTGTTAGAGATTTTGCTATAATATATTTAGATCCCTAAAGCTAAAAAGTAAGTTAGAGACCAACTCTTTCATTTTAAGGATGAGGAAACTGAGTTTCATAGAAGCTAAACAAATTGCTCAAAGGCATACTGGTTAGTAATTGGAGTAGATGGAACATGACTTCCTAATCTAGTGATCTCTTTACCTTTCAAGGGAAGAGGGAAAGCATATAATAATAATAATAATAATAATAATAATAATAATAATAATAATAATAATAATAATAATAATAATAATACCTTACGTTTTTGTAACCCATATTTATACTTAAAAAAATCTGATTTTATCTTTGCAAAACCCTGTGAAGTAACAGAATAGATGTCATTATCCTTCATTTGTAAAATTAAGACAATGAAATACTGAAAGGCTTGGTGACTTGTCCAAGGCCATACCTAGTTATTAATAGAACTGTACCTAAGAATAAGTCTTCAGGCTACTCTTTCAAGGTTTTAAGCTTTTTTTCTTTTTTAAAAAATATTTTTATTACAAAAGAAATGTGTGCTTGTTGTAACCAATCACAACAGAAATGTACAATGAAACTTTCTTAAGCAAGAATGACAAAACAAATGGAGAAGCCATGAAGGAAAAGACATATTTAACTATCTTTTAAAAGATACCATAAATAAAGTAGAAAAACTAGAAACATGCTCCGAGAAATAATTTCAACACATATGGCTGATAAAGTGTATCTCTAATACGCAAAGAATGCCTACAAATTGATAAGAAAAAGAAATACACCAACAGAAAAGTGAGCCAAAGATATGAATAGGCAATTAATTAAAAAAAGGAATTCACTGTAGCCAATAAACATATGAAAAGATGTTGGTAGTCAAGAAACCAAAAATTAAAATAATAGTAATATATCACTTTCACTCATCAGATTGATAAAAAGAAAAAAGAGTAATAGTATTCAGGGACTAAAAGGATGGGAGAAAATGGCACTTTTGTATCTTGCTGGTGGGAATATAAATTACTGTATATTTTAAAAAGTAACCTGGCAGTATATACTAAAGATAAAAATACATGTTCACTTTTATCCAGCAACTCCACTTTTAAGCATACTGAAAAAAAAAAATCAGACAGAAGGCCAAATGTATAAAATGTACAAAGATGTCTGTTATAATATTATGGTAGCAAAAAAGTGGAAATATTTTGAATGCCCATCAACAGGGTAATGACTGAATAAATGTCTCCACTATGGGATGTTAGGCAGGTATTTAAAAGAATGAGATAAATTTATACATACTTTGTGGTTCTGTTTTCTCCAGTATTTGTGTTTCCTTTTGGCTATTGAGCCTCTGAACCTACTTCCTCTGTTTGAGGAATCCCCATTCAACCACCACTGCCTCTGCCTTAAAAGATACCCTTCCTCCCACCATAAAATGCCGGCTATTCACTTTTCTAGCCTCCATTACAGCTGGAAAATCTGCAGATCAGATGCACCAGTCTTGAATTGGAAACAAGTGAGGGGAAGAAGCAGGGAAGGCAGTGACTGCAGCCCAGTGAGGGGCATGGCAACAGGGGCAACAGCTTCAGCCAGTTTCTAGAGGTGGTAGTCAGGGTGACTCTAATAGCAGCACCCTATGTCCAGAATGCGGGACTGGCTACATATTTGTGGGGTCTCTGATACCTGAATGATATATTAAATAAAAAAGGCAAGTTGCAGAGTAATGTGTATAGTACAAGAAAACATACTAGAAGGATACATAGCAAGTACTTAAGATTATTTAGTGCCAGAAAGAGTTCCCTGACATAATTTCTCCTCCAACTCCTACAGTAATGTAATTTTCAGTGGGGCATATAGCCTCTTAAAATAAAAATTATGTATTTCATAGCCTGCTATGTTTTCAGCTAGGTCGGCCAGTGACTCAGTTCAGGCCAATGAGACAAAAATGGAAATATGTTTGTGTGATAGCTTCCAGGATCATTCCTCTGAAGGCAAAATTTGAGAGTGGTTTAAGGCAATGTGTTCTCAGAGAAGAGGTATGAATGACGGTTGAGTGGCTTATGCATGTAAAAAGGAGAGACAGAGAGCTCCAGAAAGAGGTGTTCCCCCTGGTACTTGTTAAAATGAAATATGAGAACTTACCCTAGCATCATTCATCAGTACACAGTTTCATTACTTCTTGGCAGTCTTCAGTAAGGTTCATATTACACGGTACTTTATTTTTCTTCAATTTTTTCTTATTGTGGTAAAACACACGACATAAAAGTTACTTAACCCTTTTTAAGTGCACAATTCATTTTTAAGTACATTCATATTGTTGTGCAGCCATCACCATTATCCATTTCCGGAATTCTTTTCATCTTGTAAAACTGAAACTCTGTACTTACTAAACAATAACTCCTCATTCCCCCTCTTCCCCGGTAGAATGGCAACCATCATTCTACTTTCTGCCTCTTTGATGTCTGACTACTCTAAGTACCTCATATAATTGGAATCATTCATTATTTGTCTCTTTATGACAGGCTTATTTCATTTAACATAATGTCTTCAAGTTTCATCCAATGTGTCATATGTCACAATGTAGCACATGTCAGAATTTCATGCTTTTTTAAGGCTGAAAGTATTTCATTGTATAAGGTTCACGTTACTTTTTGTTACATTAAGAACTATGGCCTTTAGCAACATGTTTCTTGTATTTTGCACACAGGAAGAGTCACCACTCCTAGTTAGGCCAAATTTTTCCCTCCGGGATTTCAGTGTGTCTGGAAATTCACCTTTTAAAGGGAGGAAGTGAAGACAGAACAAAGAAAGGTGTGGGAATTGGCTGAAATAATTCTTCGAATGAGTAATTTCCTGGACAGTATTCTCAAGCTAGATATGTAGATGGGCAGGCCCCCAGACCTGAATTAAGGAGTTCGATTTTTTATAGGACCAGAAAATGAACTTAGGAAACTAGACTGTTTTTGGTGTTCTTTTCTTTTTGTATTCTTATTCAAAACTGAAAGGAGATTGGAGATGTATGCTGAGGTGGCAACCCTTAACTGTTCTCTACGAGGGAGAGACCACAGTGTGACAAGGAGTGGGGAAGAGTGATAAACTTTTAGAAACTGGAGTAGACGTTAGGAGAGGATCTACTCTAAATGAGTTTCCTCTGAGTAGTTTCCACTATGTGAGGTCAGATGAGACCCAGGGTAGCCCAGCACACAAGGACCCTCCCATCATACCTACAGAGGCCACTTTCAGTGTGGGCTCATCTCTAACTCTCCTCTCCCTGCCAGGAACTGAAGAGACTGTGCCAGTACCTTTCCCCACCGTCAGTTTTCTGAGAAGGCAGCTTTCACGCATCTGACCTCAATGGTCTGTGGGACTCTGGGGGAGTCCTGAGGGGTGGGAGATGCCTGGAGTTCACCCTGTCACACCTTATCTGGCTCAAGAGAATCACTCTTCATCTCCTACTCATCACTATTTCTCACTCGGGTTTCTCCCTAAAGCAACGCCTTGGGGGGAGCTATTTCACTGAGTACACAGTGACACTGGTATATTAATCACCTCTTGTTGGGCAGAGGTGGTGGCAATCCTCCAATAGGAAGCTGAAGTTCCTTCCCCACTCTGAGCTGAGTGACCAAAATTTTCTTGGCTCTTAGAGCCTCTCATGTCTCTCATCTCCCCACTTCCTTTTAAACTTGACTGTGTCCCTGACACTTGGCTATCCCATTGCTTAATATCTTCCATCACCCTCCTCCTCATGACTCTGATACTTATGTAATTTAAGGGTTTGGCAGCAGGAGACAATGGGCAAAAGATTTCTTCCTTTGCAGTGTAGGGAATGGGGGACTTGTTGTAAAACTAATGTCCACTAGAGGGAGACTTAGTCTTAAGAAAGAAAACTGGATATGAAATTTGTCATGTTGAGAGGAAGCAGAAATATTAACTCGTTTATATACAGCTTTTGTATTTAGCTAACTAACTCTTTAAAAGAAAAAAAACTTCTTTGTTTTTAAAATAATGAGAATTTGTTTTCTTACTTTAGGAATTACTTTTGTTTTTAACTTAATTTTTATAATTTTGTACAATATTTATACAGTTCTAAAATCAATTTTGCAAAACAGGGTATATTCAAAGTTTATCTTCTACTCCTGTCCTCTCCACCTTATCTCTTCTATCTCCCTAAAGGTAATCACTAATTATACCATTTATTTTTCCATCATTTTTCTATTAGAAACACATATTTATATCTACTTTTTTATGTAAACGATAGCACAGTATTCACATGTCCTACACCATGCTTTATTCACTTAAAAGTATTTCTTGGTGATCACTCCATAGCAGCATCTTCCTTGTTGCTTTTTACAGCTGCATAATATTACATTGTGTGGCAGTATCATAGTATTCTACTGACAGATATGTGGGTTGTTTCCATTCTGTAGCTATTACAAATAATGCTGCATTTAATAGTGCACACTTCTTATTTTTGCCAGAGTATTTTCAGGATAGATTGCTAGAAGTAGGATTACTTAATCAAAAGGCATGATACTGCGGTAGGTATAGCTCAGTGGTGGAGTGTATGCTTAGCATGCACAAGGTCCTGGGTTCCATCTCCAGTACCTCCATTGAATAAATAAATGGAAAAGGCACTGATAATTGTGCTAGCTAGATACTGCCAAATTGTCCACCGCGAGGGTTGTGACATTTTACATTTCCACACCCAACATATTAGAATGCTTGTTTCCTCATAGGCTGACCAACAGAGTATGTTATCAAAGTTTTGGATTTTTGCAGTCTTATGGGTAAGAAATAGTATCTCTGTGTAGTTTTAATTTCCATTTTTAAAAATTATGAGCAATGTTGAACATCTTTTCATATGGTTAACAGTAATTTGTATTTCTTTCCCTGTGATATGCCTGATTATGTATCTCTAACCCAGTTTTCTACAGGGTTATTAGTCTTCTGTATTTTTAGAACTTCTTTAAAAATCAAAGATATTAACTCTTTATAATATTATTTATAACTTATTTGTCCCAGTTGTCTTTTTACTTTTTGTTGTTGTTGTTGTTATTGTTATGTATTAAAACTTATCAATGCATCTGTGGAGATAAGCACACATTTTTTTTTCACCTTGATATGATGAACTATATTAATGGATTTCCTAATTTGACTATCCATTTCTACATCCATGGAGTACTTTCCACTTGGTCTTAATACAATTTTTTTAATGTACTGTTGGATTCTGCTTACTTATGTTTTATATAAGATTTCTGCATCAATATTAATAAGTGAAATTGATCTGCAGTGTTTTTGTTTAGACTTTGTCATGGTTCCAAAATTCAGGTTTGGGAATCAATGTTATTCTTACTTCATAAAATGAATTTGGGAATTTTTCTTCTTTTGCTATGCTGTAAAATACTTTAAGAAACTTATCTTCTTAAACTTTAAATTTTAATAATATCCTCTGTGAAACTATCTGGGCCTGTTTGGTTTTGTGGGGGAACTCTAGTTTTCTAGTTTCTTTTATGTTTAAATGATTTGTTTAGACTCTGTCTCCACAAGGATCAATTCTGTTAAATTGTGCTTTTACACAAAATTATACATTAAATGTAGATTTTCAAACATATTTACAAAGAGTATTTTTTAAATTTCCTCTTCTTCTTTGTCTCTTCCTAATTACATGTATTTGTGCTGTCTTCTTTTCTTGAGTAGTTTAGCTAAGAATTTACCAATTTAATTTTTTCAGTTTTTGATTTTAGTATAACTTTTTGTTGTTTTCAAACCCATTATTTCTGCCTTTCTTTTAACTAATTTCTTCCTTCTAATTTGGTTTACTTTTTTCCCCTAGTCTTTTGAGTCATAAAGTTCATTCATTTATTTTTACTTTTTAATTTTTATACATATAGGTATTTAATATTATAAAAGTTTCTCTGATAGCTGTTTTAACTATTTCCCATAGATTCTGGTTTTCATTATTACTATTATCAATTTGTTCTACATTTCTCCTTTGGCCCAGATGTGGTTAACAACATATTTTTAAATTTTTCATTTGGAAATTTGAATTTGAGATTTTCCTGTGGCCTAAGACGTGAATGTGCCACATTTTTGTGATTTTTGTGAATCTTTTATATGCATTTGGAAAAAGAAGCATATTCTCTATTATCAAGGTTCAGAGTTTAATATATATTAAATCTTTCCTATTTATTATGTTGTTTAGGTTGTCTGTACCTGGGCTAATTTCCTATTCACTTCATCTTTCTAGATCTGAGAGATTGGTTAAAGTCTCCTATTATCAGTGTGCTTCTATTTTTCTCCATATTAAATGTAATTCTTTCTCTTTTTTAAATTGTGCTAAAAACTTCTCTCTTCTAAACCTCTTAAGTCAGAATTCTACTTTCTTGGCTAATTAAAATTGCAACCCCTGCTTAAAGAAAAAAAATCTGGTACATTTTTGTTTTAGTCATTTATTTTTAGCCTTCCTGAATCTCTTCATTTTAGATGTTTCTTTTATAAGCATAGTGTTGAAATTTACTTTTTTAGTCAATGTGAAAATCATTTCTTTTTAACAGATGTGATAAGCCCATTTATGTATTTATGTAATAAATATATTTAATCTTAGATCTGTTTTATATATTTTTATATATTTAAGTCTCTCATCATGTGATCTATTTCATTTGGTTCCTCCTCTCTGCCACCCTCCTTTTTAAAAAGACATACCTTCTAAGGGACAAGGGACTGATAATCATCCCTTACAATGCTCTCCTGGTTCTCAATTATCTATTTCTTTGGACAGATTTCATAATTCAGGAAGCACAGTTCCATTTTCTCCCTAATTCTGACAACCCAGTAGATAGGTATGCTAATGCCATTTTAGATAAGTCTCAAAGAGGTTGTCCAAATATTAGGTATGTGTCCCGCCACCACCACTTCATTCTCCAAATCTGGTGCTTTCCACACTATGTCTTTCTCTCATCATGCCTGCTCAATCCTGCATCACCAGCAATTCATTCCACCTCAGAAAAGCCAGGAGTCATTTAAGGACCAAGGATATGTTTTTCTTTGGGGGAACAAATCTGAGTTAGTGGCTATTCAAAATATCTTTGCTTTGTTATTCTGAGAAAATGTAGTGGACCCTGTAAACTGGGTCTCAGCAGTACTGAGTCCCTACCATGCTATGGCATTATCTAAACACTTTATTCACTTTACCTAATTTATCCTGTAAAGGTTCTACTATCTCTACAATACAAATGACTACAGAAACTCAGTGAAGGGACACCAACTGCTTACTGTCATACAGCTCTTATGTTCCTATGTCGAGTAGGGACTCAAATCCCAGTGTCTGGCTCTGAAGTCTGTGGTACTTAGACCACACTCTCCAATGAACAAAGCTCTTGGCGTTCCATAGTTTGTTACCATGGTTAAAGACCCCAGTCAAAGACAACCTATAAATTCTTAAGCAGGGTAAGTTATTCTAGGAAAAAGTCAGAGCCACTATTCAGCCAATTTTCTCATGTTTATTTACTCTGTTCCTCACATCTCTAAAATGAAAATGAACCCAGGTTTCAAAGGAAAAGATCAAGGGCAGTGTCAGCCAAGAAAGTGAGTAACAAGAAGGGAAAGGCAGCCCCTCCCTGTTAATTGGGAGGTAGTCCCAGAAGGTCAGCCTTCTGAGGTTGCCAAGCAACAAAGGTAAACAGCAGGAAGTGGCAGGATCATGGCCACTAACTACAGTGCCAACCAGGTAAGTACTCTTTTTCCTTCTCTTTGACTTTTAATTTTGTCTTCCCAGTAAATCCAAAATTAATTCCAACAGTTAATCAATATTTTAAGTTATAATCAGATGTTTATATTCTTGTTTTTTTGCACTAAGTCTTCAAAATCCAGTGTATTTTACATAGTTGACTTTTGAACAAGGTAGGGATTAGGGCAGTTGAAAATCTGCATATAACTTTACAGTAGGCCCTCTGTATCCAGGGTTCCACATCCACAGAGTCAATCAACCATAGATCATGTGGTACTGTAGTACATATTGAAAAAGAAATCTGTAAGTGAACCCACACAGTTCAAACCCATATTGCTCAAGGGCCAACTGTACTTACAAAGCACCTCAATATGGACTAGTCACATTTCAAGTGCTCAATAGCTGTATGTGGCTAGTGGCTCCATGTTGGACAGCATACAGATGAAACAAATGGTGAGTTACACTGAGTTAAAGTGAGTGACTCTATAGTGAGTTATAAGTCTAGCATGGTCATTCATGCCTTTGGTCTTCAACTCTGAAGAACAGTGCCTATTTACTTTCTGGGCTTGGGGACTTTGAGCCTCATAAGGATTCTCATCTCTTTCCACAGTATGAAAAAGCTTTCTCACCCAAGTATCTGCAGAACTGGTCTCTCGCCAAGCCAACAAAAGAGGTACTCCATGTTCAGTGCACCCACGAGGCCGGTTTCTGGTTCTTTATGCCGTACTCTGTGTAATTCACTGACACCTAACGTCTTTCAGCCGTCTTCAAACTCCCATACCCTCCTCTCCCTCAGCCCTTAATTCAAGCCCTTCAGATACTTCCTCTACTTTAAAAAAAAAATTTGGGGGGGGGGGGTGGGTAATTAGGTTTATTTATTTGAGTACTGGGGATTGAATCCAGGACCTCATGCATACTAAGCATGTACTCCACCACTGGAGCTATACCCTTCCCCCTCTTTTTAAAAAGGATATTGAGATCTTTTGTTTAATTAATTAATTTTGATGGGGAGGTAATTAGGTTTATTTATTTTAACGGAGGTACTGGGGATTGAACCCAGGACTTTTTGCATGCTAACTGCACACTCTACCACTAAGCTATACCCCCTCCCTTCTCCCACTTCTTCACTCCATTTTCACAAGCACTGCTCTTCCCACCTCTACCCCAGAGGATTTCTTCCCATGAAGGCTACACTCAGATTATCGCCAATGATCATGGACATCTGTTGCCTTCAGTGCCCCGTTCCAAGGTGAGATACTCATCTCCATTCTTATCAAGAACAGTAAAGAACTGAGGCATAGAAATGGGAGTACTACAGGGGAAACTTGCAATCTCCTACAGCCACTATTCAGAAAATTAAAGTTCAATCTTGTATGTTCATGTATAACTGAAAAATTGTGCTCTACACTGGAATTTGACACAACATTGTAAAATGACTATAACTCAATAAAAAATTGTTAAAAAAAAAAAGTTCAATCTAATTCACATTGTAATACAAGTGCCCTCAAACTTCCAGCCAGTTTATCCAACAGGACAGGATTGTATTTAAAGAATTCCTTAAATTGATGAATGATCTGTATAAACAAACACATTCAGGTGATATTTATGTAGTGGGTATTCTGCCAAACTTAGCCTAAGGATGCAGAATTTAAGCCAGCAGAGGTAAAGGAATGAAAAAATTAGGGAAACCTAAATGGGGGAGCGGGCAGGAAGAGTAGAGAGATTATTCAGTCTTGTTTCACTACCATGCGTTCCCAAAGGTAAAAGATGGAATTAGGACAGAGGCCTTGTCAATAGGTCAGTTACTGGGAGTGAGAAACCGTATTGAGGAACCCCATCTTTTTTCTTTTAGGCAAATCCTTGGGGATCCTTCATGGGCACATGGCAAATGCCTCTGAAGGTACCCCCTGCTCGGGTGACCCTGACCTCCCGTACAGCTGCTGGTGCTGCCTCCCTCACCAAATGGATACAGAAAAATCCTGATTTACTGAAGGCCTCCAATGGGCTGTGTCCTGAAATCTTAGGCAAGGTATCTATTTTTCCCACCTAACCTCAAATCCTATTGTCTTTGTTTCTTTGCAACCTCAAAAATGCCTATTGTTATATCACCACAACCCCAGCAGGGGGAACCTCTGACCAATTCTGCCTTATCCTGTCTGTCCTCAATCAAGTTCTGAGGCCAGAAGGGATAAGCTAAGGATCTTATTCCCACCCTCACCCCCTAACCCCACACAGTACAAAATGATCTAATCTCAAGGAGATGTTAGTGGTATCATATTTAACTTATTTGAAACCTGACCTTTGGTCCATGGTATATACAGAGAAAAAGGGATTTAGAATTTTGAGATGGACGGGGAATGATCTAGGCCTAACCAGAAACAATTGTCTCTTCTATTCCATCCCTGACAGCCACATGATTCAGACAGTCAGAAGAAACTCAGGAAGTCTATCACAAAGACTGTACAACAAGCAACAAGTCCAACCATAATCCCAAACTCCCCAGCCTCAAGTCTCAATACCCTAGATCAACTCCAAAGCTCACATCCCTCGGCAGGTCACACTCCAAGTCCCCAAACCCCAGCTAGCTCTCCTAAGAGCCCCCCTGGAAGCCCATGCATGCTAGAACACTGTGCAGGTCCTGATCTAGCCGAGGTCCAGAAATGCAAACCTGGAACTTCATAAAGGACTGGGACCACACTGAGAAAACCTGTCTAGAGACTGAGTGAATGAAGTAAGCAAGACCCTCAGTCGAAAATTATGGGTGGGTATCAAGGCAAATTCAGAAAAAATAAACATCATTTGTTGAATCTTTTACTGATTTGGACTTTATCTTCCTGCTGTAGCTGCCTTTTGTAACCCAAAACTAGGAGAAGGATTGGGGGAAACAGAGCAGGGAAAAGAACAAGACAGTGGCTTGAGGTGGAACACATTTTTACAAGGATTGAGTTAGTTATACTCCAGAAATGACCAAAAGGAGGTTGGTCTGAATCACAGCAAAAGAAACCTCAAATAACCAGTCCCTCACACCTAACCCTTCACTTTTCATCCTAAGCATGAACTATAAAGTCAGAAGTACAATCATTTGGTAGAGCATATGTATGTGTAATCGGAGAAGGTGGGGAAGAAAAGGTATAGGAAGCCAGAGAAGACATGATCCTTGTCTAAGACTTCATATCTGATGAAAGAACACACAGGGAAAACAGATTAGAGTTACAAAAGGAAAACTCAAAAAAAAGAACAAATATAATTTCAAAACAGAAGATACAGAAGTGATTGGAAGGTGGAGAAGAAAAAAAAGAGAGAGAAGAAAAACAAAGGGATATGGTAAGTAGAAAGAGCAGAATAACAAACATGATGACCACTCTGCCACTCCCCTGACCACTCTAACCCAAATTATAAAAAGACACCAAAAAAGTTCCCTATCCATTTCCCAGCTCCCAATTTGTTTATCATTATTCCCATTCTGCATCTTTCTGGCACTAGCTGTTCAATTTAATGCCCTTGCCAAACCTTTCCCAGTCCCAATGCCCAACTGTTCCCTCATGAACACGTCCCTCACTATAAGGACAAGTACAGAAGACATATGGTGTAAGCTAGAGGAAGGCTACAAAGACTTCCCAGAGCCAATCTAGCAAAAAGGAAAGAAGTGATCATCACTTAAAGCCAAAGACTACTTGGGAGCTGGGATAAAGACTGTCGAGGCAGCTAAGTAAGGTCTTCCTCTCTAAATGACACCAATTACAGTCACTTTCTTCTCTCAAACCCACAGCTAATTTAATTGGTTGGCTAACAACTCAAGAGTGACAGGCAAGATAGATCTGTCATCCCAGAGTTTCCAAAGACTATTAAAACAGCATTCTTGCCAATGGAGTCAGGGACCCAAAAGCCTGGCATATATGAATTATGAAAGTAGCAAGTTTTCTCATTAAATTATAAATGTTTGCCAGGTTTTCAACAATCTCTTCTTTCTTATCTCTACTCTTCTCTCTCCCTGAATCTACAGACTTAGCTCATAGTCCCTTGCCTGTCAGCTCTATTGGTCCACTGGATCATAATTTGCTGAGGCTTAATAATGAGTTCTCAGTGGGATTTTGAAGCCTGCAATAACCCACAAGCTCTCCACATGCTTAATTTTTCTCTTGCCCCCTCCTTTTCTGAGATGCCATGATATTAAACCCCTGGCTACTTGTATTTGATTCCCTGAAAATTTTCTCAGTGGTCCCTTGTAGGAAAAACTGTTTCCCTCCTGGGAAAGGTCAGGCTGGAGGATGTAAATGCCTGAGACTAAAGGGAGGGGGAGGATATTGGCTCCTTCCCAGTCACCATTCTCTTGGTTTCTCAAGATTTTAAGGAGAATCAAAGACATATGATTACTTTTATTCAGTTTCATAAAAGCTGTCACATAAATTTGGATTAAAAAGTGACAATTAGAGGCTTGGTTTTTCTGGAAATGCAAGGAAGAGAAATAACCTTTAATAGCTTAAATGATAATTTTCTGAATCTTCCTCTTACATCAAAAGCTATACACCTTCTCCCCAAAGCACCTGCTCCAACAGCCAACTTACCCTTTTTATCTCCCTCAAGCTGGGACAGGCTAATTCCCCTCCACCCCCACCCCCACCCTTCTTTCAGTCACACTGTGTGGGTGCTAAAGACCCTGGGTTCTGACCAATGAACAGAACTGTCCTTTAAGCCAGCAACCCACAGGCAGTGGCACCCAAAGCCCCACTCCCAGTCCCCATGGCAGAGGCCACAGAGCTGGCATTGTTTCCACTGTCTCAGGAAGAAGGAGCCAAAAGCTGACCCTCAGCACAAATCAAGGCCCAACATGTGGAGAGAGAATGAGGGCTCCCAGGCCCAAAGTAGGCTGCAAGCTGGGGGCAGGAAAAGGGAGTTTTTGCAGTCATTCCATCTTTAGAAATAAGGGGAAAATTGGATGTTTTTCCACTACTATGGTTCTATAAGGTACTCTAATGCTGAGCTCAAGGGGATCTGCAAGCAAGCACAAAAGGGTCTAAACAAATCAGAACTTTGCTCTGGCTGGAAATAAGAGTGACAAAAAAATAGGTCAATGTAGTAATTTGTAGGAAGATGATGCTGGGGACTTCAGCTCTTCACATGGCTGCCAGCCCTACAGAGGACAACACAGTAAGAACCAAGACAACCACTCCAGACTGGTATAGCTGGGAAACTGTCAGGCCTTTTCCTAGGTCCCACATCTGTAGAAATAAGAAAAGAAAGAAAAAAGTTAGTAATCATGGTCCTGGGTGTGAGCACTCTCACAGCTCCTTTCTCACAAAGAAACACCACCTAAGAACAGGCAACTCCTCTCAGCCTGATTCTAGAGAAAAACACTTCTGCCCTTATTCCTGAACTTCACCTTTCTTAAAACCCACAATATAGTACCTACCACCCACTTACCCGAATGACAGAAAAGGATTCCATCCCCAGACCCCTACAGACAAGAACTTCCAGACTGAATAGATAAAACTTCCCCCTCGTTACAACGAAACTAGATCAATGTTTCCCAAAGTGTGTTTCTCCAAAAACTAGTTCCTCAGAATGTTAAAAGGCATTACATGGGAGGGAAAAAAAGTCCTGTGGTCAAATAAATTTGGCAAACACTTAACTACAAGACTTCTCAAGATTAATCCACACTATTAATCTTCAAAATGGGGATATAATATACATGATTTCCCAGACAGAGTCAACCACAGAATCCCCTTTGAGAAGAAACATCTGTCCATCAGAGGACTAGAATTTTTTTAAAAAATACTCTTTGGGATCTAGAACACTGTTTCTCAATTTTGTTCTGACTGTGATCCCGATTAAGAAATATCTTTTAATGAGCACCCTGTGTGTGTTACATATCATACATAAAAGTTCACCAAACAATAAGCAATATTTATCATTACTACGTGTGCTATATTCTGTATGTTGTATTCTATTTAAATTTCCTTTTTTGTTGGGAGCAAGCTACTAAACTGATTTTCTATCTATTGAGTCAAAAACCACAACTTAAAAAACACTGGATTGAGACTCTCTTGTGCCCTAGGGATATTAACATACTGTACTCTAAATCACTAAAAAATTCCCTAGGGCAAAAGTAGTCTTCAGGTTCCACTTTCCATACATGACTGCCCCAACACACATACGTCCACACTCTGAATGTAAAACTGACTAAATTAGGAATGCTTCAGAGAAAAAAAGGCAAAAAAATCAAGATGAGAAGATGCCCCCACCTCAGCTCCCAAAGAGCTTCTACCTAGATAAGATTAAGAGTCAAGCAGATTCCACAAAAAGATGTTTCGATTATAAAGGGACAGTGTTTTACCGAAAACTTGAGTCCTACTGGGAAGTGGTAAGGCGGGATATTCTCTAGAATACCAGAGACCCTTCACTTCCTACTCTCTTACATCAGTCCCACTCTCCACTCCTCCATTAGATCTTCTGGCAAGAACCATGGACAGTCACAGAGAACAGACAAAATCCTGTCTGACACTCAGAGCCATTACTTACTAGAACAACAAATAAAAGCAGATTTAAGGGCTTAAGAAAAGCCTTGACTGAGTTCTGACATTTTGTGAAACCTCTTTCCCTTCTCTACCCTCCATATTAAGACAAGAGCAAATTCATGACAAGTCCCTGCCTGAGCCAGGATGCCAGCAGAGAAAGCTGATCAGCTGATTTTCATTAGAGAGCTTTGTTCTGTGGAATAAGAAGTCATTAATGGAAATGCCCTCCCTCTCCATCCCCTCCCCGAGGGAAATGAAGTCATTCTGAATCAAACTGAACACTGCCCTAGGGAACAGTTGATATAGATACATTTAATTTAATAGATCATTTGGTCTCCCACTTTTCTGACTCCATTAAACTGTCTATTGGACCAGACTGAAATTCAGAAAGTGCTTGTCTCTAGGCTCTGATATGGAAGTTGCAAAAGGTCAAATTAAGGCAAAAGGATTCATTTGACAGATGGCTCAGGTTGAGAAATAATGGAAAACCAGGAAGAATGGAACAGTAATTATCTTCCTGGGAAAGGAAGCAAGACTAGAGGTAGGGATACCACAAAATATGAAATCTTAAAATGCTGGAAGAGGGACTGATCTCTGACCCAGGGCAGGTTTGATTAAGCTTTAACTCCTTAATAAAGAGAAGACAACAGTTTGAACTGACCCTAAGGTCATGTAGGAGGCAATATGGATAGTTTCCAGGCTATCAAAAGATTCCTAAAGCCAATATTAAAATCTGGGATCTTCGGCACCCAGTTTCTGTTAAACTTGGCTCCATTCTATCCAATAGTTCAAAACAAACAAAAAAACAAAAGCAGTCAACACAATCCAATGTCAAGATAATAAAAGTTAATATATTTGACTCCAGCCAGACGTGTTACTCTGAGTCGATAAGAAGGTTAGACTGAAAGTAGGAACTATGTTTATCTAGCTCATAATTGAATCCGCAATGTCAACAACAGTGTCTGACACAACAGGTAACAATTATTTGATAAGTATGCCTTCTGTGCCAGATGTATGAGCTGGCTTCAAGGGTCTCTTAGTAACATCCCTCTTAAAACTGGAAAAGTTCACATTGAGACCCTGAAAGTATCTGCCAGGCCTACATCCAGTGCTCAGCTACATCAACAGCTGGGCTGCCAACCAATGCCCAGGCATCTAGTTTAGCTTTCCCCAAGAGGCCCTTGGGCAAAGGTCCAAGCACAACTAACTTTAACAACAGCGCTAAACCCAGACCATAAATGACAGAATCCTCCCAGCCTCTCCATTCCTTTCACCCAGCAAATGTACAAATCCACAGTTAACTTACCAAGTGTCGGATCCCATTCCAGGTGTGATACATGAGAGGGAAGACAAGTGCAAATTTGACTGTGTGGATCAGTGCTGGCCCCAAACACAGGGACTTCACAAGTTCCAAATGAGACTCAAAGTTCCCAGGGACCAACAAGGCTGACAAACCAAAAAGGGAGACCCCTGAGGAGAAAACAAAGTAAGTCCATCACAGCTGCTCACCAGCCACAATAAACATAACACATAAAACTGGATTCTACGACAGCCCCTGGCACTTCATACAATTCTAAACCATTCTGAAATGGGGAAGATTTAAACTAATGTTCATATTTGCAGTAGAAGAAAGACTACTTGGAATCTTACTCTAATCTCTTAAATTTGCCATACATTTTAGCATATTATTCCTTAGCTCAACATCCCTCTCTATAAAAACTTCATCTGCCATTTTAGAAGTCACCCTCTGGCTACATCTATATCATCATCTCAGTAAGAAAAAGTAAAAACAGTACATTCAGTCTAAGGGAAAATCTGAGAAAAAAATTTAAATCATTCAAATCAAAAATGTAACTCAAAATGGATCAAAGACCTAAACGGAAGAACTAAAACCAGGAAAGCATAGGAGTAAATCTTTATGACCTTGGATTAGGCAGTAGTTTCTTAGATATAACACCAAAATGAGAAGAAACAAAAAAAATAAATTGGACTTCATCAAAATTAAAAACTTTTGTGCTGCAAACAATGCCATGAAGAAAGTAAAAAGACAACACATACAATAAGGAACATATTTCTAAATTATACTTCTGATAAGGGACCTATACCTAGAATATATTAAAGACTCTAACAACTCAATAAAAAGACAATCCAATTTAAGATAGGCAAAAGATACGAACAGGTATCTTCCCAAAGAAGATAAAGGATCAATAAGTGTATGAAAAGATGCTCAATACCATTAGCCATCAGGGAAATGCAAACCAAAACCATAATAAAAGGCCACGTAACACCCACTAGGATGCTATATAGTTGGTGCTCCATATCTACAGGTTCTGAATCTATGAATTTGGATGGAAAACATTCAGGAAAAAATTCCAGGAAGTTCCAAAAACCAAAACTTGAATTTGCCACAAACTGGCAACTATTTACATAGCACTTACAATGTATTAGGTATTATAATTAATCTAGAGATGATTTAAAGTACAGGAGAGGATGTGCACAGGTTATATACAAACACCATGCCATTTTATATAAGACTTTAGCATCTACATATTTTGGTATCTGCAGGGGGTCCTGGAACCAATCCCGAGGGACAACTATAATATATCTAAATATAAAACTCTCTATACATTTACCTAGAGTATACACATTTACATAAGTATCAAATATATTTAACTTATATTTAATAACACAACAAAGACAAAGTTATATATATATATAAAATATAAAAAGATACATAATAACAAGTGTTGGCAAGGATATAGAGAAATCAGAACCCTCCTATGTTGCTGGTAGGAATCTGAAATAGCGCAGCCACTTTGAAAACAATCTGGCAGTTCCTCAAAATGTTTAGTTATTGTATGACCCAGCAATTCCACTCTTAGGTGTACAACCAAAAGAAATGAAACAGAAGCCCACACAAAAACCTGTACACAAATATTAACAGTAGCATTATTCACAAAAGTCCCAAAGTGGAAACAATGCAAATTTCATCAACTGATGAATGGCTAAATTAAACATGGTGTATACATACAATGGAATATTCAGCAATAAAAAGAAATGAAGTACTGATACATGCTACAACATGTCAGAACTTTGAAAACATTATGTGAAGCAAAAGACACCAGTCACAAAAGACCACATATTGTATGATTTCATTTGTATGAAACGTTCAGTATAGATAAGTCTATAAGAGACAAAGGAGATAAGTGGTTACCTTCAGCTGGAGGGCTGGTGGGGGAATGGGGAGTGACTGCTAACAGACATGGGGTTTTCTTTTGGGATGATGAAAATGTTCTAAAATTGATTATGGTAATTGTTGCACAACTCTGAATATACTAAAAACCACTGAAATGTAAACTCTGAATATGTGAACAGCAAGGTATATGAATTGTTTCAATAAAGCTGTTAAAAGAAACAATCTCTACCACAATAGTTGTTACCTACTTTCAATTCCTACACATTTCCATCAATAGCTGTGGCTCATCATACAGTAATTCTATAGCAGGGTGAAAAAGCACACCTGTTGAAAATATACTGGATTGTTTTAGCAAGCATTTAACTCTCCATTTCTACTCAAGGCAGGAGTGGTTAAAATCATGACAATTAAACAATAGAAGGAATATTCTAACAGTAAGGTTATTGATTGAGATGGTTATGCCAACCCTTTCCCAGATCTTAAAGAACATGAAACAACTATAGAAACAGGTAATGGAAAACAGCATGCAGAGAGTATAACGTCTAGAGGTCCATTCTATTCTACTGCTGTCAAATGCAGCAAACATGCACTCACATTTCCTTCACAGACATTTATTGAAAGCATCCTATGTGCTAAACCTGTGCTAAACTTATGGCAAGAAAAACCAAGACATGGCATCTGCCTTAAGAAACTTAAGAGTCTAGCAGCAGACATTTAAGTAACTCAATCCACAGTACAGGGTATGGTGCTAGAGAGCACCAGCACCATAACAGCACTGTAACAAAGGTACACGTGTACACAGGATGCTAAGGAACACAAAACAGAAGAATCAAAATCCATCTAGTAAGAGGGGTAGAGGATCCTGAAAAGACTTTTCTGAGTTGTATTTAAACTGAATTTTGAGGATAGAGATTAGGGGTCAGGGAAGTGTAGAGTGGCAGGACACAAGGCTCAATCATAAAGGACCTTATATGCTAAACTAGAGTTTAAACTTGATCCTGTTGGTCAGGGATGACAGACTTCATCTCAGTGCCAATCCATATCAATTAATAATGGTTACCTAAAGTGTTAATAGTGAGAAGGATTCTTAGGCCACATCTTATACAGAAAAAATGATCTGCCATGGCCTCAGAAGGAGGGGAGGGTTACTTGGGCCTAATGCCATTCTTTTTGTTTGTTTGTTTTGCTTTTTTTTTTTTTTTTTTTTGAGGGGGGAGGTAATTAGGTTTCTTCCTTTCTTTCTAGAGGAGGTACTGGGGATTGAGCCCAGGAACTTGTGCACACTAGGCATGTGCTCTACCACTTGAGCTATATCCTCCCCCATGCCATTCTTAATAGAACTGGAGAGTTATTAAAGAGTTTTTAAACTAGAGGGTGGTATGATCAGATATGCCCTTTAAAAAAATCAACCTGGCAGCAATAAGGGGATGGGCTGGATGAAGAGTCAGAATGGAGGCAGGAAGTCTGAATAGGAGGCCATGTTAATTCCAAGTCTCCAGTTGGTAAAACAGTACTAGCTTGACCAAAGATAATAACTGGGTGGGGGGAAAAGATGAGAGAGAACAGAGAAGGGACAACCAAGAAAGATATAAAGGAGGTAAAATTTGAGGGTAGCAAGTAAATGAGGTAAGTCAAGGATGGTAGTTTACATGAGCTACTGAATAGATAATGCCCTTCACCCACACAGAGAACAAAGGAAATGCAGGCTGTTTTTAGTTTAGATCAGTTTTGATTTGTTGGGAGATTGATGTTGATATTTTGGGAGGAAGGAAAGTTAAGTTCAATTTAAAGTATACATATTTGAATTCAAGGTGCCTAAAGAAGATCAAAGTAAAGATATTCAATAAGCAGCTGGATAAAGGTCTAAAGCTAGCTGAGTTCTGATTTATCATTTACATTAATATTTGGAATATTTAATCTTTACCTCTCAGAAAATGTCTGATCATTTGTAGCTAAAAATCTCATCCTCATCCCTTCCTACCTCATGACTGCTATATCTTAGTCCTTGAATTGCCAAGATGGGATGACCTGGAAAATCTAATTGTCACCAGAAGAGAAAATCCTTCTCAGAAATGCTTTATTTTCCCTCAATGCATGAATACTTCTGACCTCTCCCATTCCTGCTCCCCAGTCCAGGCTGCAGAGAAGCAGTCTAGCAGAATACATCATGAGATTAGTTTGACAACATTTTAGATTAAAAGAGCAATCAAGTGCTGTCAACTTGAGTTTTAATCATCATTTGAAACAGCTCCACCAAGGCCCTTTTAGATGTTTTTATTTTCTTCTGCAGTGACATCTGCAGGGGTTTTTTGCTGGAAGAAGTTGTCTAAAAGAGCTTATTTAGCTTCTGGAAGTGGCACTAGGACTTACTGACAATCTGCACAGTTCTTATATAGCACTTAACTGCAGTGGAGCAGGCTGAGGCTAGTCTTGGCAGCCAAGTGAAAACACCATTTAATTTTTCTTAGTGATTAGGTGGGACAGCTTCAGTGGCTTTGTTTTCCTAATTTAAATTGTTCAGCTATTAGAAGTCCCTCCTCAGGTGCTCAGGTTCTAAAAGGAGAGGCTATTTCCTGCTACCCAATACACTATACATCAGAGGAGGACTTAGGAAATGTCATATTTAATTTCCTCTCATATATTTTTCATTTGTAATGAGGAAAGCTTTGGCCAAAGTCACTTCTGACTGACTGACTTCTGATATTCCTCGTTTGAAGATGTGATACAATAAAAAGTACACATTTGGTCTTTTCCCCCAGTTCCTAGCACACAGCTCCTAAAAACCCTTGGAATCTCTGGAGTGTTAAGAGTGGTTTTCTGTATGCTAATGAGATGACTGGTAGCTTTGGGGTTGAAATGGGTGACTGGACAGCTTCAGGATGGGGGCTAGTTGTGTGAAAGACCAAGGCATGATCTGAGGACTGGAACTTTCAGTCCTATACCTCCCCTCCCTTTCTTATCCTCATCCACCCCCCCACACCTCTGGGGGAGGAGAGTGGCCAGTGATTGAGCTAATCAACAATAGCCAATGATTTAATCAATCCTACCCAGGCAATGAAGCTGCTATAAAAACCTCTAAACTCCAGGGTTCGGACAGTTTACAGGTTACCGAATGCAAAGATGTGCTGGGAGGGTGGTGTGACGAGAGAGGGCATGGAAGCTCCATACACACTCCCCTCTCTACTTGCCCATACCTTGCCCTATGTATCTCCTCCACTTGGTTTTTAAAATAAAGGAGATGCATCCTTTATTTTTAAAACCAGTGTGTGTAAATAAAGTGTTTTCCTGAGTGCTGGCAAATTATCAAACCTAAGGAAGGGGTCGTGGGAACCCTGATTTATAGCTGGAACTTTACATGTAGTATTTAATTTAATTCTCACAATCCTAACTAGACATTATCATAAGCAGAAAAGGAAGTGATGGATGATATAGTAACTAGTTAGTGACAGAGATGGAACTGGACTCGGATCTATCTAACTTCAAAGTTTGTGCTCTTTTCAGTTTCTCTACACTGCCTCAGTCTGGAATGACCAGGATTCCTAATGTATAACACATCATATTTGAGAATCAAAAACTCATGTGCCATCTCACGAAAAGCTCTGAAAGAAAAAGAAAAAGCAGCCATTTCAATGTTTCATCAGTTACTTTATAAATATATAAGTCCTTTGGCATTTCTAGAAAAGCAGCTGACTGCCTGAGTAGTAGGTTTGCCTATACATTCAGGTAATCTCTCACTGAAGTTCTGATTCTCCAATCTGACCTGTTTTTAAAGGTCAGCCAAAATATTCAGGACTATTCTTATACCCATTCAAGTTAATATACAATGCATTCCTCTAAAATATCTGTTGTTTAGCACTCGTATTTTTTCTAATCTCATTTTTTATTGTTATATGGTTGCATGTTGATTACCCTAACCCAGCCCCATTCAAACTGCAGCTTCAGCTATCTACCTTCTCAAAGAATTTGCCTAATTTAATCTAGATTTTTATATGATCCATCACTATGAAAAATCATGAGTATTTTAATCTCTACAGAACAGAAGAATGTTACTAGTCACCTCCTTCCAACTTTTAAAGGATTATTTGCAAACTTCTTTTTCAGTAAATTCTACCAATGTCAAACCATGCTTTTTATTTTTTAGTTCAACATGTTTTTTGGAATTTATATGTTGGCCACAAAATCTTAACAGTCTGAATGAACATCTAATCATGGATTTGTCTAGGCCAGCTCGTTCTGTTACTGAAACAAATGAGAACATGAATCTTTTAGGACTTTCCATGGTCTACGGGATGAAGTTCCAACTTCTCAGCACAGCAAAGTCCTTTACTGTCTGGTGCACTTTCCAGTCTGATCTTTTGCCACTTCTCCAATAACACTACTCTTAAACAAGCAGACCTAGTTATCATTATCCAGGACTCTAGGTGCTTTCCAAAACCCTGTGCCTCTGCATAAGGTAGTTTCAATGTTGGAATGTCTTCCTCCACCTCCTTTTCATGAACTCTCCTACCCATCCTTCTTTCCAGCTCTCCAACTCCTTCAGAGTTGGTCTCTCCTCTGGGACCTCCTATCTTTATTAAAAAGTTATCACGGTGTATTATAAATATCTATTTGTCTTACTCCATAGACTCTTGTACCCTTAAAGGTAGAGGCTATTATTACCACTATCCAATTTCAAATGCATAACAGGAGGTTAATTAGAAGTTAGGAGGAATGAACATTTCTGAAATGACCACTATGGGAAAAATGAATTACATGGGTGTATTCATTTAGTAAATAAAGATTTACTAAGCACCTACTGGATGCTAGAGGGTATGAATAAGATAGGTGCAGCTCCCACTCTCTGAAGAGCTTACAGTCTAATAAAAGAGACAGACTTATAAAAAGCAAACAAAATAACTACAAATTATGTAATAAAAGCTATGATAGAAACAATCAGTACAAAAAGAACTATGAAGGAATAGTGCTGTGAAATAGAAAATTAACAAGATAATTAACAATAGAACTAGAAACAGAAACAGGAGCTACTACTTTAGATATGGGGGCAAGCAAAGTACTCTCCAAGTTGACAGTTTTCTTAAGATCTAAGGGATAAGAAGGAACTAACATGCACTGCGCAGCAAGAGCTACGGGTGGACATTTCAAATCAAGGGAACGAAATATGCAATGGCTCTGGGGTGAGAAAGCATTTTACCTGTTTCAAGGAATTCAAAGAGCAGTGTGGCTAAAGCAGAGTAAGCAAGGGGAGGAATGGCAGGAGGGGCAGGGAAAGGGCAAGTTCAGGAAGAGCACGGTAGAGATTTGAATTTTAATCTAAGTGTAAAGGCAAATACAGTAATAGGAATATTCTAAGCATAACCTGATACAATTTCTTTTCCAAAGATTTTTATTTTTCTTGCTGTTGTGTGAAAACCAGATCGGAGGAGAACCACAAGAATGCAAAGATCACAGTTGCTGGGACTGACTGCACTTTAGGTCAAACAATGATCCAATTCTTGCCATTTGGTCCAGGGCACATCATCGTCTAAGAGACTGTTGCTATTAAATTTATCATACTTCTCATCCCTGTTTTTATAACTCAACAACAGAGTGTAGTTTTTTTGAAATCCCATCAATTCTGGAATAGGCATTATTAATATTCCCATTTTTCAAGGAATAAACTGAGGTTTAGAGTGGTAACTAAGTTGCCTGAGTCATCCACCCAGGAAAAACCTGTTCCCTTCCAGTTTTGAGGTAGGGACCTTCAGTATTTGAGGGAAATATGATTACTACTACCACAAAAACAGATACTATGTTCTATTATGGAATTAAGGGAGAAGGTTTGGGAAGAAAAGGATACATGCTAATCAACATAAGGTCATTCAAAGGGGTAAAGATGGAAAAAAGAAAGAGTCAACATCCTTTTTTTTTCATTCAGTTGTGATAAATATACTGACATAACAATAGAAACCATAGCCTAATAAATAAACTGCTCTTTTCCTTCCAATGATTTTTAGGACTAAATCTGCTTCTTATTACTACCAAACTAAGCAAAAAGCTTCAATCAAAAATTATAAGATTCTAAGTAAGCAGAAATAAAGTAACTATGAATTTACATTAGAATAGACTAATCTAGAAATTTACCCTATTATTTCAGTGAAAGTAGGTTAAAATTCAGAAACTATATAGATTCCTAGGCAATACCAATCCAGCATTCCATCATCCCTTTACCAAACAAAGGAATGATAACATAGGAATGATAATATTAGATCTTACATAGGAGCTCCTATCCTTACTTGATTATCAACAAAACCAGTCTAGTTGTGAATAGCAGAGACTTAGTTCTAGATAATTTCTCCAATGTCTCAGCAGCAGCTCCCTAAATACAGGATACCAATATTTAAGCCACCAGTCCGGCTGATGACATACTCTACAGAAGCCTAGGAGGGGCCCTGAAGGAGATTATGAAAAACAAAAATATGTCCATGACTCCAGCACTAGCCAGAGAAAAAAATTTAAATATAGCTGATCCTCTTATAAACTATCTCCCTACTATGGAAAGAGCCATCAGATCCTAGAAACCTGATTATAATCTTTACTTCTACCTGTAATAAATCTTACCACCCAAAAAGGATATACTAAGACCAGCAATTCACTCTGCAGCTGTATTTCATATTATATAAATAAATAAATAGACACTCTTGTTTTTAAGCCAGATTTTTTGAGACTGGAGAATGAGTTAAGCTTTTTGCGCAGGATCAATTCTAAGTGATAAAATATAGGCGCTAAAACTTGAGTTTCTGAAAGAATAAGATTGGTGACTAATCTTGGACTGGGTCTGGTCAGTGTTCAGTCAGCGAGCCCATCTCCAATACATTTCTATCTCTGTTCTCTGTAATGCCAATAAATACAGTATCAGGATGTGCTAGGGATGATTTAAAAATTGGCTAAGAAAAGAACCTGAGCATAGTGGGAACTCATAACTAATTGTTAAAGAAACAAATTAACAGTAAGTATAAGTGGCCTTATCATTTTCTCTAAATCAAGTTGCTGAGTTGCAAAGGAGGCATTGCCAAGAGCCACAGAAATAGCAACTTTCTTCAAAGAAGTGTGTGTGTGCATGTATTCATGTTCACGTAAAAAGACAAATACATACCTGCACTCAAGGCAACACCAGTGCCACGGTGGCAAATGGACATCACCATGGGAAGAGACCAACTGCAAAGAAATACACCAAGGCAATTAAAAACAGAAACAGATGACACCATAGGAGAGTCCATTTTGGCAAAGAAAATAGACACTACTTCAGAAATAGGCACTGTTTATCACAAAACAAAAACAAACAGCTTTCACATTCCTGTGTTTTCACTTTCTAATTTGAAAATAAGAAAACTAATTTATTTAAGGAGATGCGTCCCTTCCTGTTACCAGACCGCATCACTAACAGAGCTGAGAGGAGGAATCAATAAAAACTCAAACTCCTCCTTTCATATAAGAAACAACATGGGTCAAAGACACCAATTAAAGTTGCATTCAGTTAAAAAACAGAATACAACCACCTGGGTCCTTCTGTTTTTCCAGTCATAAGACAGAAGTAGGAGAAAACCTAAGTGAGCTTTATTTACCCAATTTCATATAACATAAGTCATTCTTTAACTCTCTTACTATGTACCCCAAAATAACCGAATTGAGTATACCATTCATTCCCTAATAAATTACCTATCCCAAATTTTAAATCTGATTTTGCTGGATTTAGTATATGTTTCTTAATCCACAAGAGTTTTGAAATACTTTGTTATCAAACTCCTTTTAAATCATGTTCTGATCTGTCAATCTGCCAAAGCATTTCCATAGAAGGACAACCAACACTGCTATATTCTGGACCTAGTTCTCATGATCAAGAGCAAACTGGTTAGTGAAATAGAAAGAACAGGAGTCTTTGGATAAAGTTAACATTCATCCTGGAAAGTCAGCTCATATAGAGAATGCTGAGCATAATCAGACCACATACTCCACACACTATAAAGAGAAGCAACCCAAGTAGGTTGAAAAGATCTCAGAAAGAAGTTCTATGTAAAAATAGTCACAGTAAGAAAGGAGTAATGTCCAAAGAAACCAAAAAAACTGGCTAGACACCACCACTCTGATTAACTCAGATTTAACAGGATAAATATAAAAGGCAGAAGAAGAGCCACATAACAAAAGACAAGCAGAGAACAATGGCATAATTTGCTTAGAAGAATCAGGAGACTAAACCCCAGAATGAGCTGAGGCTTGCAAAAATGTCAAGGACAACAAAAAGGGGCTTTTAAAATTGTATTCAGGGAAAGAAAGCCTCCTAACTAGGACTGACAATTTTATGTTAATGGATGACAGAGTGCAAAGCAGATTGCTCAACTATTTTATTTGTTAAAGAGAATGATTATCAGACTGAAAAAGACAGAACAAATATTGACTTAGGAGAACTGGAAAAAAAAAAAGTGGGGAAATTATAAGACATTGCTTAGTATTCCAAATGCACTCAGGGCTCCTGGCCAGATGAATTAAATCCCATGACGGAAAGAGCTAACACATGAAACATATGTACTGTTCTCATAATCTTCAAGAAAGAATACAATGGAAAATGGAAGTGATACAAAGTCAAATGTTACCCTAATTTTTTAAAAAATGGTTAAAAACATAGCCTGGTTAACCTATTACTGAGAAGGTAAGGGAGATTTTATTTTCCAATAACCATGATATTATTTCCAGTCCCACATGATCTTCCAAAATCTTGTCACTCCTTATCAGGTAAGTTTTTATATTTAGCCCCTTGAATCTGGGCAGGACTTCATGACTGACTGCCTCAAGATAGAGAATGCAGCAGAACTGACACTGCACAATTTCCAAATCACTTTCCGTCCCTCCATCCCTCTGTCCCTTCATCTATTCCTCCCTCTATCATGCTATAATTGAGAAACAGCCTATTTAGAAAGATTATGTCGAAAGACCCATGTAGAGAGAAAATGAAGGCCATTCTAATAGCCAGAATCAACCCAAAACATGCGAGTAAATGGACCTTCAGATTATTTCAGCCTCCAGCCTTCATGTTTTCTGGCTGAGGCCTCAAACATCACAGAGCAGAGACAGGTCATCTCCATTATTTCCTGTTTGAACATTAGTTAAGAGTCTAGCATAGAAAATCAAAATTGCTTTAATTCACTTACAGAAAAGATGATCACTAGGAGCCAGTATGAATTCCCTTAGGAAAATTTTTTTCAGGAAATACAGAGATCCTTTTGAACATATCTTTTATATGCATATATATAATATATAATTCATCTTTGTATTTCCGACTCCTAAGAGAACCAGGCACACTGTGAGCAATTAACAAGCATCTACTGATTTGAAGTGTATTAATTTTTTTTCCTTTTTTGATCGTTAGTAGATTGTTAATCAAGGAAAAGCTAGAGACATAAGATATACGAATTTTAGCAAATGATCTAACAATCATGTTGCAAACAATACCACCAGGGAAGTAAAAAGCAAAGAATATATATAAATGGCCAATAAGTATATGAAAAGATGCTCAACATCACTAATCATCAGAAAAATGCCAGTCAAAACCACAATGAGATACCTCTTCATATCCATTTGGATGACTATTACTAAAACAACAACAAAAACAGCAAATCACAACTACTGGGGCGGATATGGAGAAATTGGAACCCCCATGCCCTGCTGGTAGAAGTGTAAACAGTGCAGCCGCTGTGGAGAATAGTATGTTGGTTCCTCCAAAAATTAAATATAGAATTACCGTATGATCCAGCAAGTCCACTTCTAGGATATACCCCAAAAAATTGAAAGCAGGAGACTCAAAGAGGTATCTGTACACCTATGTTCATAGTAGCACTATTCATAATAGCCAAAAGGTGGAAACAAGCCAAATGTCCATGGACAGATGAATGGATAAGCAAAATGTGATATATACATATAATAAGATATTATTCAGCTTTAAAAAGAAATGAAATTCTAATACATTCTTCAATATGAATGAACCTTGAAGATACTACGCCAAGTGAAATAGGCCAGACACAAAAGGACAAACATTGTACAACTCTACTTTATTAAGTACCTAGAGTAGTCAAATTTATAGAGACAGAAACTTGAATGGCTGTTGCCAGGGGCTGGGGGCAGAGGGGAATGGGAATTATTGTTTAATGGGTATTGAGTTTCAGTTTGGGAAGATAAAAGGATTCTGGAAATGGATAGTGGTGATGGGTGCACAACAATGTAAATGTACTTAATGTCACTGATTGTACACTTAAAAATGGCTAAACTGACAAATTTTATGTTATGTATACTTTACCACAATTTTTTAAAAAGTTAAAAATAGTTAACAGACAACCCAATTTAATAAAGAACATAGGACATGAATATACATTTCTCCAAAGAAGATATACAAATGGCCTATAAACAAATGAAAAGATGTTCAATATCAATAAAGGTTGTCAGAAAAAAACTGGGCTTAGATCCATTTTATATGGTTCAAGATAGAACTAGAGCCACTGTATAGAAGATATGAGCTGTAATAAGCTCAATAAAATAAGGGTCTTTCTGACAAGAGAAATTCCCAAATTGGAAAAGGGTGATAGCCAGTTCCTTGTCACTGGAGGTATGCAGGCATAGGCAGACAACTATTTATGAAATTCACCCATTAGGTACAATAGTGGCTTTTAAACTTTTTTTTTTTTTTTGAGCAGCACTCTTTCTTCAAATGCAAAATCCCAATATATAAAACACATAAAAGTCAAGTTGCTTTGGTTATCCAGGGCTTGAGGGCCTGCAGTGTCATCTGCATGTTGGCCAGCCCCACACAACTATCCACAGAAACTTAATGGAATATCAAAGACCCAAGTAGTACTCTTAAAAGCCAATGAGGCTGAAGATTAAATAATATTTTAAGAACCCCTCCAACTCTAAGTTTTTAAAAATTTTTTCTAATGTTATTTTGAATGACTTGTTTTCTTAATAACTTAATTCTTATATACACTTTTGCTTTGATAAACATATAATTTATTAAGAGAAAAAGAATACTTCAGAAAATGCTAACTTAACCATGTACTCCCATGCTACCTCCAAAAAACTGTAAGAGTTAGTAAAAGAAAATACATGATTCCAGATATCTCAAACATCTTTCCTAGACATGTCACTTCGGAAACAGCTCCATGTTCCCTTTTTCTTTTTCTCACAAGTATATCTAAAGTTTCATAACCAGAAAAGAAAACAAGGTGAAGACTCACTCACCAGGTTATTACCATTTGTTATATGACCTATGAAAAAAGGCTTGGGCTTTAAGTATAAATTCAAAATAATTTAAGAAGTTCTTTATCATTATAATCCTCCCTCAAATCTTTCATCTCTTAAAAAAAAAAAGTTTTACCATAAAGTAGCAAGGATTGAGATCACTTATTAGTCTTCTGTTGTAGTAGAATGTCCAATTTCTGCAATCATAATTATTTCTGGAATCTGGCTTGGAAAAAATATGAAGGGTTGTGGTATTTGTGGAGGTGGTTAAAAAATGGAGAGCCTTCCTGGCAAGAACCCAAGTAAAGACGACAGCAGAGTTCAAGATGCTTTGCTGGGTTAGCTAGAAAGGAGCAGATCTACAAGGGTTTTTTTGGAAAACACCAGCATAGCAGCCATCGATGCTACTTTTGAGAACAACAGATTAACGGAAATAGATGTATGTATGTATATACTCACATATAGACATGTACATGTGTGTGTTTGCGTACACACATATCCTAGCTCTACCTACTGAAAGGGACTCGGAGCAATGATATCCAGGCAGCAATGAGCACGTCTAGCACCCAGATCTGGATTTCACAGGAGCCATCTTGAAGAACTCCCACTAGCTAAGTCTGGCACATGCAACATCAAAATAAATCAGAGCAACAGTGTTAACTCTTTGGGCAAAATAAGAATTGTGAAATAAAAGGAAAAAAAAAAACATATATATATGTTCCCAGTTCTTGACACAGTCCTTCTAAAACCCTTATTTAATCTCCTGAGTGACAGGGGTGCTAGGAGTATCTTTCTACTTGGTCTTTGACTCTGGTTCAAACACAGTTCCTATATCCCTTGGCATTTCCTAGGTGATAAGAGCAATCTTTGTTCTAATGAGGTGACTCTGGATGGCGGCTGGTCACCTAAGACCAAACCATGACTAGAAACTTGGAACTTTCAGCCCCACCCCCACCTTCTCCTGAGGAGGGGGAGAAGGGCTAAAAATTGAGTTAATAATTGATCCTGCTTACGTGATGAAGCTTCTATACAAATCCCAAAAGTACAGGGTTCGGGATGTTTTCAGGTTGGTAAACACATTGACATGTCAGGAGGGTAATAAACCCCAACTTCATGGGGACAAAAGCTCCTGTGGTCAGGATCCTTCCAGATGTGACATAGAGGTACCTAAAAGGGTGCCTGGCTATTCATCTGTATCATTTGTAACATCCTTTGTAATAAACTAGTAAATTTAAGTAAATGTTTCCAAGTTCTTTGAGCCATTCCAGCAAATTATTGAATCCAAAGAGAGGGCTGTGAGAACTTTTGATTTATAGTTGATCAGTTAAAAGTACAGGTGACAATGTGGGACTTGGGATTGGCATCTAAAGTAGGAGGCAGTCTTGAGAGACTGAGCCCCTAACCTGTGGGGTTTGTGCTAACTCCAGGTAGTTAGTGTCATAAACAAATTGTAGGACTCCCAGTTGGTGTCTGGAGAGTTGAAAAACTGGTGGATGTGATACCCCTACACATTCGGTATCAGAAGTATTGAGAGTAGAGAGGAAACGTTAGTGTCTTTCCTTTAGTTGGTGTCATAAAAGTAGAGGAGAAACAAGCTTTTCCTTTTAGAAATCCTTGAGTCTATACTGATAAAGAAAGAAAGCTTTACCCTATAGTAATAAATGAGGTATGATGGAATTAGAAAAACCACAATTTGGCAATCATCATAGTAATAACTGATTCAGGCAAGTACCATCAACAGATGTTGATGGGTAAACATCTGACAAGAAATAGATTATTTATAGTCTCAGAGTATCTTCCCACAACATAAGTATTAATAAATAAATATAATACCTTTATTCAATAACTTTATAGTGGAGAAACCTAGCAGACACATCTTAACCAGTGATAAGTTATATCACCACCAAAAGATAAATCATCCTGTGCAGCCTCCTGATACAATGCACCAAGAAGAACACGGAATCACTTCAGAGGTACTCCTGCCAAAGAAAACATCAGAAAAATCCAAAATTGGGAAACATTCTAAAAATGGCAAGACCATAAAAGATAAGGAAAGACTAAAAAATTGTTCCATGCTGAACAGATTAGAGAGACAACTAAATGTAATATATGATCCTGAGTTGGCTCTTGGACCCATAAAGGACATTACTGGGACAACTGGTAAAATCTGAATGGAATCTGAGGATTAGATGGGTAACACTGGATCAATGTTAATTTTCTCTGACTGTGATGTTGTAGTATGGAGTTCCCTTAAATCAAGGAAATATACACTCAAGAATTAAGAGATTACGGTAGGCAAAAAAAGTCCCCATTCTAACCCCTGGAACCTATATACCTTAAATGACAAAGGGGAATTAAGGTTGAAAATGAAATTACGGTTGCTAATAAGCTCACTTAAGATAAGGAGACTATGCCAGGTTATCTGGATGGGCCCAATATAATACAAAGGGTCTTTAAAAGAGGAAGAGGCTGGCAGAAGGAGGGAGTCAGAAAAGAAATGTGACAATGAAGCAGGGTCAAAGAGATGGGATGAGAGAACTTGACTTATCATTAATGGTTTTGAAGATGGAGGAAGGAGGCCACAAGCCAAGGAATTCAGAGCAGCCTCCAGAAGCTAGAAAATGCAAGGAAACAGATTCTCCCCTAGAGCTTCCAGAAGGGAATGATGCCCTGTCAACACGTTAATTTTAGCCCTGGAACACCTGAGTCAGACTCTGACCTACAGGACTGTAAGATAATAAATGTGTTCTTTCAAGCCACAAAATTTGTGATAACTTGTGACAGCAGCAATAGAAAACTAATGCAGGAGTAACACGGCATCATCATCTCTGCACTTGTTCTTAAATCATTCAAACATGTTAACACGTTGGGAATCTGTACAAAGATATGTAGGAACACTGTACACTATTTCTACATTTATCTAAATTTGAAATTGTTTCAAAATGATTTTTTTAATTAATAAGAACTACATTCTGACTTACCAGAATTTTCCAAATAGTAGTTTTGCAGACAAATTACCCTTCTAAGGCCAGAAGACAGAATGTAGTTATCTTGTTATTAAAAAAAGGCCTAAGGGAAATAATCAGGGAGGCTATGGGCCAACCTCCAGAACTTTCATCCACTACTACTAGATCTTCCAGAGCCCTTAGTGGGGAAGGTATAGCCCAAGTGGTAGAGTGCACGCTTAGAGGTCCTGGGTTCAATTCCCAGTACCTCCTCTAAAAATACATAAATAAATAAACCTAATTACTTCTCTCCCTCAACAAAAAAATTAAATAAATAAAATAAATTTTCAAGATCTCACACACACACACACACACACAAAAACAGACCAAGATAATACAGAGCCCTTACCTGTAGATAGTGATATGAGGAGATAAAGGACGGTTTGAACCAGTGTTCTTACTCCAGAATCTCTCCATCTCTTCTTTGGCTGTGGTTCCCAAAGGAACAGCACTAAAATAAAACCAAAAGGTTTCAAAATGATTAAAAGTAAACTTGGCTGTAATTTTTACACAACAAAAAATTAAAATAAAAAAAGGTAAGCTGGACTAGATGAACCCATCTATTAGGAAAACATGTTCGTCCACTCATCTTTATGCCAAATTTGTTTCAGTTATTAGCGACCTCAATCACCCAATGAGGTCATACCAAAGGATAACACTTCTTTCTAATCCCCCAACATAGGCCCTGTAATGGAAGCCAAACTTCTTTCTTGTTGAGCAGCAGGGCAAATACAGTATTTCAAACCTATTTACATAAATGGGTTACCCTTTTCCCAGGCCACGGGTGGTATCTCATACATTATCACTGCTGTCATCTGATTCTTTCAGGTTCTCAAAAATCAAGAATTGGGGGGAGGGTGTAGCTCAGTGGTAGAGTGCGTGCTTAGCATGCACAAGGTCCTGAGTTCAATCCCCCGTACCTCCATTGAAAATAAATAAGTAAATAAACCTAATTACCTCCCTTCTGGAAAAAAAAAAACTTTAAAAAAAGGGTGGGAGGGTATAGCTCAAGTGGTAGAGCGTGTGCTTAAGCATGCACAAGATCCTGGGTTCAATCTCCAGTACCTCCTCTAAAAGTATATAAATAAATAAACCTAAATACCTGCCCCCAAATAAAAGAAACCAAAAAAAAAAAAAAAAAAAATCAAGAATTGGATCCAGCTCAGGACCTCTGAATAATTCTTGGTTTTCCTTGTCACTGGGCTAGGCTGAAGCCAATTGGTTTGTTTTGTTTGTTTTGTTTTGTTTTGTTTTTTGAAGCCAATTGTTAAACAGCTATCTTCAACAATTTAACTTATTATGTGCCTATACAAAACATGATTCCATCCCCCTCAAGAAAATATCTCCCCATGGATTACTTATTAATTAAAAGTTAAAAGTTAAAAACAGTAACTCCATAGTGGGGAAAAAACTTAGCACACATTTCTGTATTCAAATGATCAAAGTTAAAATCACTGATAATGAGGCAAACAGAATCAAATGCCTCTGATGTGACATACTAAGGGTGTAACATCATTTACACATTACTCCTGCCAAAAATGGATAACCTGAATCTAATCATTAGAAAACAATCAAACAAACATAATTTGAGAGGCACTCTACAAAACAACTGACCAGTATTCTTCAAAAATGTCAATGTCATAAGAGACGCAGGAAGGCTAAGAACATTCCAGATTAAAAGATACTAGAGAAACATGACAATTAAATGTAATATGTGAGCCTAATTAGATCCTGGATGGAGAACAGGTGGACTGTATTTCTTTAAAGTACATTATTTGGAACAAATGGAAAACCTGAAAATTGACTATATATCAGATAAGATTACATCAATGTTAAATTTCCTGAATTCGATAATTGCATTTGTATAATTATACTGTGTTTCATAATGTTCTTGTTCTCAGAAGCATTTAGAAGTAAAAAAAAAAAAAAAAAAAAAAAGTATTTAGAAGCAAAGTGCCATGATGTCTACAACTTAATCTCAAAGAAGTCAGAGAAAATAATAACAATAATTATACATATATTAGGCTGAGCCACACTAAACTGTCAATATTAGGCCAGTTTTGACCTACAAGAATAACTATTTCATATGGCATAAACTAAAATATATAGAATGATAAGTAAACACAGCAAAAATGTTAACAACTGATGAATCCAGGTAGAAGGCATACAGAACTTCCTTGCACTATTCTTCCAATTTTTCTGAAAGTACAAAATATTCCTTAAATTAAAAGTTAAAAAAAAAAAAAAAACAGCACAGAGGCAATTGTTGAAGCCAACAGACTAGGAATGAATATTGCAGGAAGAAACAGATTTAAAGATTTACTCCTGGGAGCTGCCCAAAATTAATGGTTACAAAAACATTAAAGGAAGAAAGACTAGACAGGAAGAGAATTAGATACCAAGCAAGGAATCAAGAAATGGAGCAAATCAATGAAGTTAAACATAGCAGAAAAATTGAAAATGAGGAAAATTAATAAAAGACCAAAGAAATACTTATCCTTCCTTCTTCCACTACCAAATAAGAAAAATAGTGACCACAATCACTAAATTTTCAGCCAGCCATCTACAATTATCTGCTTTCATACATATCCTCAAAATCGCAATCAACACTGAGCAGTCAAAACCTGTTGCTTTTCCTTCAGGAAAAAAAAAAAGTTAAATAATAATAATAATCTCCACAGATTCAGGAACTTACTTTCTGATACAGAATTGAGGACTAAGGTGGGCACGGAGGCAATGACGGCCAACATGTCTGCAAGATAAGAGAACCAAGAGTCAATACACATTTAGAGACCAACTTCAGTACATCAACTTCTCTGTTTTTTACCCTACTAGACATAGGGGTAGAGGGGAAAATTAGGAATAAGATGAAAACAATGACAGTATCAGGGTCCTTGGGATATTTTCTAGTTGAAAAGCTACAACTTTAAATAATTTGAGATTATTATCACAAATACTATTTATAAACGCAAAATAAAATTCTAGCTGAACACAAATAATACAAGGTAAAAGAATAATTAGAGTTGGCAATGTTTAATGAGAAATACAGAAAGTGATTTTAAGCTAGGTCTTAATGGAGGTGAAGGTTAAAAGACAGAGGTTAAAAAAAAAAAACCAACAGAATAAGTCACAGGCAACATCAAGTATGATACAGCTTAGCTATAGTAGACACCTGCTGCAACTGGAAGAATTTAAAAGGTTTGAAGAACAAGGGGTTTGTGGAGGGAGGGTCCTAAATATTAAGCTGTCATTTTAGGAACTCCCATCAAGTTCCAGACAATCTGGATGAACTTCAAGTCAAAAAGGTTGTCATGTAACACTGCAAAAAACATGAGAATGCAAAGATTTCTCTACTACCTATATGAAAAGGTACTTGAAGAGGGAACATGTTTTCGACTAAAAAATTGCTATTTTTGAAATGTACACATCAATACCAGAACTGCTTTTCAAGTCTAAGATGAAAATATGCCCAGGCATTCTACCTTAAGAGAATTTAACTGATTCAGAATTTATATGGTATTATGAAAAACACATGATCATCACACCCCTTTACTCACATTATATCAAATCTTCCCAAAAGTATTTAAGAAAGTTATCAGAGTGAAGCTCTGGGACTAAAATTAAAAAGGGAAGGATATAGCTCAGTTGTAAAGTGCATGCTTATCATGATGAGATCCTGGGTTCAATCTCCAGTACCTCCATTAAAAAATAAATAAACCTAATTACTTCTCCCCACCAAAAAAAAAAAAAAAGCATTAATCAGAAGTGAAGCTAGAAGTCGGTTTAGAAAAATACACTGAGATTTTACAAAAGTTTATTGTATATTCACTATGTGCACTGTGGGGCTATAAGATCATGGATCACTAAGATCCAATGATCTTCTAGAAAAGCTCATTTAAAAAAAAAGCTCATGATGTCCCTCACACCATTGATATTAGATGCAGAAACATTTTGAACATTATGCTTTACACTAGGACACTAGAAGGGCCCACTATCTGAAGGAAAAATAATCCAACCAACACTTCCTTCAGCTCTTCCTTCTTTCCAGCTTCAGAGGCAAGAGGTGAATACAGACATTGTGTATCCAGAGCTCCCAGAAAGAAGTGGGAAGAAATCTCTTTAAATCAATCGAAGTAATTGTGACTCTGACTGAAGTTGCAGGGCATGCATTCCTCACACCAGGCCAGGTCCCGTCACTCAGCTACCCAGCAAGAGTTTGCAGATGTGGGCTGGAATCTACAGCGTTCTCTGTCTAGTGCTATTGTTTCCCGGACAAATACCAATGTAAACTTTCCACAAGACCCTAACAGAAACTAGTTGCATAACCTTATTTGAAATACGACAAGAGCAGATATCTAATCTATCCTTGCCTTTCATGTGAAATCAGGAACCCTCAAAAGATTTCTTGTTTCCACCCAGGAATAGTGCTTTATATATTACAGCTAGAAAGTAATAGTACTTTCTTTGTTTTATTTTTAATTAACAAGTCAGAACTTAACATTTCTAGTTAGTGCTGTCCCCTTCCCCCCTTTTTTTGTAAAGTGAAAGCAAGTTTATTTAGAGATACACACACTCCATAGACAGTGTGGCCCATCTCACTCAGAAGGAAAAGCGGCTTAGGAGATACATACTCCATAGGCAGAAAGGGGGCCATCCCAAAACGCAAGAGGAAGAAAGACCAAGAGGAGTGGGGGTGTTTAGTCTGAAGTAAAAGTAGATACACATTCCAAGTGTTGTCCCCTTCTAAATGCATTATACGTGTCTCCCCAAAAATGTAATAGTTGCTCAAATTGTTTTTGAAACTCTTCTCAGTATTGGGACAACAACAGTAATGTAGAAAGAACACTGGACAATGTAAAAGTTAGACTGGAGATCTAGATCAGCATAAATTGTGTAGCTTCACTGAGTCACTGAGCTTCAGCTTTCTTGTTTATAAAATGGGACTGATAACACTTGTTTTATTTGTTGCTGGGAGGATTATATGAGAAAATGTACAGGAAAGCATTCTCTAAACTGCAATGTATCACATATATGTAAAATATTAATATTTCATTGGCTTCCTCAAGGTCTTCAGAATTTGCATCACATTCTTTTAAAATCTCTTTGTGGTATAAAAATATTCATCTGCTGAAACTGGATTTGACTTTTGGAAAAAACAAGTTATTCAAAGCCAAGTGTATGTGATTGAACTGAATAAAAAACCATTTTGGTCCAAAACAAGATGTGACTGTAATATAATGAATTTCTCTTAAATGTCCTCTAAATTTGATCTGATGGTATGCCAAAAATTTAGTTTCATAAATGTCTGAGGTAACAACAACACTAAAATATTTATATAACCTTGAAAGACATGATCAAGAGCAATCATTTATGTACAAAAGTTCTGATTAATGGTATGAGCACTCAACTAACTACAAAGCTACAATGTAAATCATCCTTGACTTTTCTCTCAACACCTCCCCCGCCTATATACACATACACACACACACACACACAAGGCATCACCCAATCCTACCAATATTATCTAGGAAATTGCAGTCCATTGTTTTAGTCCAAATGTTCACCTCATCTCTCACTAGGAGTATAACAGGAGCTCTTGAACTGATCTCCCTAAGCACTAATCTCTTCCCCTATCATTCAATGTTATCAGAGTTAACCTACTGAAAAATAAAGTTAATTTCATCACTCTTCTGCCTAAAGTCTTACCAGTTCATTACTTATAGTATAAGGTTCAACGTGACCCAATCCAACTCTCCTACAAGTGGGAGATTCATTCTCCTACAAGTTCCCTTCAGCCCCCTATATCTCTATCATACTGAATGTTACAATTTATGCCCAGGCAGAGTAAGCCCTCTTATAACCACATGCCTTTGCTCAGGTTGTTCTCCAACTGGACCTCTCTCACAGCCTGACAAAATCAACCTTCAAGACCCAACTACTCCCAAATGGCAACTTCACCACTCCCTTAGCTTTACTTGCTACACCTGCCATGCTCCCATACCACTTGTTCATATCTCTCAATCAACATTATACTGCTTAATAATTAATCCATTTATCTCTTTTGCTAAACTTTGAGCTCAAGAATAGGACCGGAATACTTTGCATCTATGGCACCTATAATAACGTCTGGCACATAGAAGAGGCTCACAACACATGGCTTGAGAATAACTATGCTTATTTTTAAAAGCAGTTTTAGGACTTTAGAATTAACTCTTATTTTTAGAGGTGTTTCATAGGTAGCATTTAATATGATGAGCAATGTCCAGAGGGTTAATGACTCTTGGTGACTTTGTGCTTAAGCTGCATGAACATTACTAGACAGAAGCCTAGCTGTTCTTCGTTTAGTTTTATATCTCCGTCTTGGCTTTGGCAAGTCATTCCTTGACTGAGTGCCAATGGAGTTTGTGCTACTCAGTTGGTTATTCATCCCCAGCTAGTCCATAACTATTTAGAGAGTATATAAAATATAGAGCACTATTCAAAAACCATGACATATAGTACAGTGATAACTAATAATTTTTAGTTAGCTAAGTATTAAAAATGTTTAGCCAATATTTCTCTTAAGTGGGTTCAAGTTATTACTGTTTTCATTCAAAGGAAGAAATCACAATAATGCAATCAGCCTTGACTTGTCCAAAACAAATGTAATTAGTGGTAATGCTAGAACTAGAAATCAGCCCCTAAAACTTTTTAGACAGTATTTTCCTTTGAGGCTAAATCAGCACATTATAAATAGCTCCAAATCCCTCTAGCGAAATGGAATTAGACCTGGAACTTCCATAAGGAATTTTTTTTTCTTAAATTCCCTATTTCTCTTCCTAAAAAAGCCCTTGTGAGAAATGAATAGAGGTGCCATTCCCATGAGAGTTTCTACCACTAACGAATCCTAATGGTGACAGTCCTACATAGCTCAAAATGATAGACTGGACATACTTAGTAAGTATGGTGACCCTTGGCTTCTAAGCACTAATCATGAAACTCCTAAAATGAACCGTTTTAGAACCAATACAATCATTTCAACCTAAATGTTAATTCCACCAAAAGCCTGTGGCATCTACCAAAATTTGATACATCAAAGAATTCAAAGCACTCAATTATGTAATATCTGTAATGAAGGAGGTAGTCCAGCAAGACTAGTCTTGGTACACTTTAGAAAAATGACACCTTTGGAGATGAGAGGCAGAGAGAAAAAACGAAGGATTAAGATAAACCATTCCTGATCTCAACTCCAGGGGGAGTTCTGCCACAGAGAAACTCTATATAAAGTCCCTCTATTTTTATATTGGGTGACTGAAGTGGAAAGAGAAATGAGAAGATATTTGGGAAAATCAGGAATTAAATCTCAACAGCATTAAAGCTAACTTTCCATAACAAACAGTTTCCAAAAATAGTGCTGGCACGAAACTATGCTGGGATTTGTACCAAGAGCGTCTAAAATCATTAAAGTCGCTATAGCTAGAAAGGTTCTGAGCAGAGAACGAGGCCTTGTAAACAGAGGGTAGTTCAGAATGGAAGAAAATCTAGGGTATTTCTCTGGACGGTGAATTGACACTGTACAGAAAAACTAGGACATCCACTCCTCCCGCCCTCTAAGTAAAACAACAAAGTAAAACTTCATTTTCTGCGCTGCTTTGGGGCAGGAGAGGAACCGCGATAGGCGCTTTTAATCGTTAGGCTGGTTAAGTGTCCAGACCTACCACTCTCTGCTAGGGGCCCGTTACGAACTCGGACAGTGCCCCCTCATTGTCAGCAACTCGTGTCTGCAGGAGTAAGACACAAAGGCAAAGTACAGTAAGAATCCTCTCCTTGAAGCCCAATCTCTAAAGAGAAAACAGAGCTATTTCTTTTCACGGAGCTTGGCTCTGAGCGCAGCCTTAAGAGCCACCTGGGAAAGAAGTATTAGAAGTGGGGCAAGCAGAGGGGAGAGAAAAAAAAAGGGGGGTGGGGGTAGGGTTGGCGAGAGCAGCGCGACCCGGCCGTAAGGAGTGTGAAAGATAACCCGCCAGTGACCCTGAAACCCTAGCGGGTGCACAGGAGCGGCTGGGGGAGGGGAAGGGTCTCAAGGATTCCAGAGCGCCTGGCCTCCACCCACAGGTCCTTTCCTTGCCCAGGCACAGGTAAACATCTGTCAGCAAGGCGTGAGGGGCCAGTACAGGACTCCCGACGGCCGCCGGCACCGACTCCCAGACCCGCAGTAAAGTCACCTCAACAAGAGCGCAGCCATCTTGGGTTCCGGCCTGGACGGAAGTGACGCCAGACGGCCCCACCACCTCTGGGAGGGGAGGGCGAGGAGGGCGTGGCCTCTGTCACGTGACGACCCGGCTCTTAACGAAGATTCGTAGCCTCTCCGTCTCAGGCCGGTTTAGAGGACTTGCTGATTTTCTTGTACGTTTGGTCTCTGCCCTCGCGTCCCTTAGCTGGCGTCTACCAGAATTTGCGAAGATTTCCCAGAATTGTCGCTGATTCAGGCTCTTCGGTCTACATTTTACCTACGTGTATACAAATTTTGTTTCGCACCACCAAACGGAGGACTAGCCCAGATTCTTCACTGCCCACTTCTCGGTCTAGTTTCACTCCCTCTCCCTTCCAGGTGGAACTAAAAACGTCTTGGTAGGGCTCCTGAGACACCCAGGGAAAAAGATACTTTGGGTTCCCTGCCATTGTAAAGTGAATCTTCTCTAATACAGAGGTGCAGTGCGCAAATTGAGATCCGTAGGGGAGTGAACCTCACAAATCAGGATTCCCAAGGGCTGGGAGCCTCCTCTAACCACCTCAGTTAGCTTTTGCCCCACAATTCCTGGCCTTTGAGCTGCTGCATGAACTAGACGCCCACTAACCAAAGACAACTCTCCCTTGTTTCTTGTTTCTATGTGGGTGATACCCACTGCCAGAAGAACCTTGGGGGTGGGGGTGAGGAAAACTCGCTTTGATTTATATACATAAAAACAGTTTTGAGAAACCTAAGCACAGCAACCAGAGCGCTTACAACTTAACAGAGAAAACAAGCAAGTGAGAAAGGAACGAAAGGGAGCAAAAGTTCTTGAGTCTCTTTTGAAGAGGGAAGAGGAGGAGGAGTGAAGGAGACAGCCCAGAGCAACTCTTGTTCTACAATAAAACATTCATTACATTAATATTCAGATCTTATTTATATTTAGCACTCCTGCACTTTTCCTTTCAGGACTTAAATAGCACAGATTCACTTACTTCTGCATCAAATGAAAATGCTATTTTGCATTTCTATAATGCTGGCAAAGAAAGCACTTTAATAGACTTCTAGATTGGAAAGGACCTTAGAGGCTCTCCAACTGGATTTTCTATCCTGTGGATGGAACTCCTCTGCAACACTGCTGACAGCTGAGCTTCAAGACTCTGCTCTAACACATTCAGTAATGAGTACCTCAAAAAACAAGTTTCATTGACTAAAAACTCAGTCATTAGAAAGTTGTTACATTACATACAGTTTTCTGCCATTGATTCTTTCCAGTCATTGATCCTACTTTGGCCCTCTGAAGCTTCACATTAACAAATCCAATGAATACCTCTTTCACTAAATGCTTTAGTTTCACTTAACATGTGTATTGACTTTTTCCCAGAGTCTGTAGAAGGGGATTCAAAGATACATACGTGTATGTTGTCCTCCAGAAGCCTTAGGTAGATAAAAAAAAAAAAAAGTAGCACATAGATAAAGAAAGAAATACAACAAAGAAAGTAGCAGCCCTTGAAAGGGGTATAGGTTAAAGGGGTGGTAGATGAAAGGAGAAAGTTATTACTTGTAACTGGGGAGACAGGGTTAGGCAGGAATGTTGACTACAACATCCTATAAACATTTATTGATGATGATTTTGCCTGTGGAGTTTATGATCAAGCCTCCTATTTAGAGCTCCACAACCCAAATCCAATACTAATCGCTAAATCCACCAAGACTGTGGTATAAGGAGATGCCAGGAAGGTACCAGGAGCCCACAGCTTTACAGGTGAGCCTGTGGTGGTCCCAAAGCAGGAATGAACATTGACCTTTCCCTTCAGTTAACCTCTACAGCCTGTAATTGATGGAAATGAATCATATTAAAATTCAAACCAAGGGTTAAGGCAAGCCCCTTACCACCAGGACTTATCTTAAAAATAAGCAGAAGGGAGAAGCAGGGTCTAGTCCAGGCCTGAGGTGAAAGAAGGGATGGGGAAGAGGTGTAAGAAGGGATGGGGAAGAGGGAAAATCATTCCAGATAGGAGTCTGAGAGGTTCAGCGAAAAGCTAAATTATTTCAGATGATCCCAAGGAGAGAAACAAAGGTGGCAACAATCAGGAGATCTCTGATCTGAATGATTTTTCTGGCCAGATTTGTCTTAAAACTCTGCTCTGACCATGTAGACGTTCCCATTCCTAACCTCAAATACCACCCTAAAACCTTCAGGAAATTCTTATGATGTACCCACTTTAGTCTGTCATTTAAGGCTCTTCACAAACTGGCTTCAACTTTCTTGTACAGACTCCTTTTCTACAATGCCCCTTCAAGATCCCCCAAATCAAGTTAAAGCAGAGGACACCAGATCTGCCTTGAATATGCCCAATACTGTGCAAAATTAACCCCCAACACACACACTTGTTTGTCTCTTTGTCTTTGTTTTTTCTGTTCTATCTGCCTAGATACCTTCATTACTCATTTCTCCTTTTCAAAATGGCATGCATCCCTCAAGATGGATACACATCTAATATTGCCTTCTAGACATGACTCCCTCTTCCTCTGAACTTCATTTATTAAATGAAAGTTATTTTTGTATTTAATCTCTGTTACATAATATAATCTTCCTAATATAGCTCTGTGTGCCCTTCTTTATATTCTCAGCACTTTGTTCATCACTCTACTATATCAAGCATCATGGTTTATTGTATTTGCTTGTTAATGGGTTTGTCCTCTGATCCTCTCTGCCTCCCCAGACTAGATTTTGAACTCCTTGAAGGAGGATCTTAATTTTTATTCCTCTTTCCATTACCCACAAACCTGTGACTCTATATGTAGCTAGCACTCAATATAACTTTGTTGCTTTGCTCTAAACTGAAATGGGCTTAAACTGCAGCATGCGGCAGTGAAAAAATTCCTGAAAAAGAAGGAAACATCAGGGGATTCTTCCCTGGATATTTTCCCATGGAGAAAACTTCTTATCTGGGAAGAATCACCCAGGATGCAGGGAGATGGGGGGAAAAAAAAGACTCCCAAAGGACCTGGTCATCTCAGGAAGCCTATAATTCAGCCCATGGTAGTCAAGATAACAAGGAATGTCCTGTTTCCAAATTCTCTGGGGAAGACCTGCCTCTAGCTCCTAAGCTCTTGGGGAGCCACTTTCAGGTAAGGAGGCTAGGGAGGAAACTCTTTTCATAGCCTTAGGATTCAGGTTCCCCTGCCCATCTATCCCTCAGAGAAATGTGTTTGTGTCCTTTTTTCTGTCCCCCCCCACCACCACCACATTCCAGCCTAGGGCAGGGGTAGGCCAACAGACACAAAGCCCTCAGTGTATGGGGTGGTATGTGTGCCCCCCCACTCCACCCAGAGGACACAATACCCGTTCTGCTTCCTGCACTCTGCCTCCCTCCCCACCACCTCTCAACTGCACATGCCAGGCTGCAATTGGTTACTAGCTCAGGACAGCCCCCTCATACTGGGGCCCCGGGGGATTTTAAGCGGGTTCCAGGAGCCCCCGCTCAGTTCCTTTTCCCCCACTCTCCCAACCCCGCAGACGCTCCAGGCCCCAGCCCCTGCCCCAGCTATGGCTCCTGGGGCTCCCTCGTCCAGCCCTAGTCCTGTCCTGGCTGCGCTACTCTTCTCCTCTTTGGGTAAGTGGAGTGACCACAGTCTGGGGTACCTGGGGCTCAGGTTGTCTCTCAGCAACCTTCCCATGGCCTTCACTGCACTCCCCACTGCAATCAAAGAAAGAGTGAGCAAGAGCAGGAATATATATATATATATATAGTTTGGAGGGAGGCAGTAAAGGTAAAGGTACTCTGTGAAGGGAGAAGGTAAAAGAGTGTAGAGAGCTTCCCTGAGGTGGACCTGTCTGGAGCTAGGTTGGAAACTACTAACATGCCGTCAGAGCCATGCTGAGGGCCTAGTAGGAAGCAATGTTAGAGCTTGATAAGAACACAGGTTCAGACGTTTCAGACATCTGGTTCTGGTCCCTACTCCTCCCCTAGTTGTGCAGGAGGTACCTAACCTTAGTTTCCCAGAAAAGTAGTCAGAGAAAGTGATCTAAGGAAGGAGCCCAAGATTTGTGGTCCCAACTCCTCAGATCCTTTTTCTCTTGGTGCCTCAGTTTCTCTCTGTGGATCAGTTACCCATTATGTGGGTGAATGGGAGGTTCCAGGATATTCTAGAATCTTGTCCATCTAAAATTGTCTTCCACCTGAGTTGACCCGCTCCTTCTTTGCCACGTGGCAGATGTTGGGTGAGAAAGAGAAGTTCAGAGTAGAATTATTTGAATGGATCCTTCCCTTTTCCAAAATGCCCCGAAGCCTAATGCAATGGGTGAGCAGTAGGCAAATGGGGGACTGGGGAGCTGGTTAGAATGTCTGATTCTCTGTTGTCTCCTTGAGTCCTAAACTCAGAACCTAGACTCTTTTGGGCTGTATTGCACCATTCAGAGGTACTCTGAGAAAATGTTAAGGATAAGGAGTTGGAGAAGAGCATAGGGAGGGAAATGGGGAGAGGGAATCTTGGAGTATAAGGAGGAGAGTTCTGTCTCAGCACCTGACCCACTCATAGAATCATTGAACAGAGCTGAAGGGCAGTGGCTGAAATTTGAACAGGAGGAATAGAAGTTAGATCCAATGAATAACCTTCCTTGTTACATTTGGGATTCCCAAGAAGGCTCTAAGGCTGAATCCCAGGAGGTGAGTCACTGATATTGCATTCTAAGGTGGGGGATTTGGGACTATGGAGCCCAAGGGGGAGAGAAGGGGGGAGGTATGAACCCTCAGCATTGGTCAGACAATAGGTCTCTGTTTATTTGGTTGCTTCCTCCCCCTCCCATAGAACAAAAGGGTCTACAGTTGCCCCCAGCCAGGGCCAGCCCACACACATAATCCCTCTGGAATGGCTTTCCTTGTGTGGGTGAGTCTTGGGAGTGGCACTGGGCCAGAATGGCCAAGAGGATGGTGAGGAGGGTCAAACCAGAACCACAGAGGTCTCACATGCAGAGTCATCTGAATTCTGGGCTTGGGGGTCCTGCTCTGCATCAGCTTCCCCTGAGTGGGGTATGAGTTCCTTCCCTCCCTGACCTGCCCACCCCACCCCCCACACAAGAGCAGCTGTATGGAAACCAGCAATGAAGACAGCTGGGCCAGGGAAGAAGACTTACTTTCTCCAGTGTCTTCTTCTTTTTTTTTTTTTTTTTTGCAAGAAATTTGAGTTTGCCATACTGTGAAATACTATGCAGCTGTTAAAAATAAGATTGATCTCTATGAATCAACATGAAACACTCCCTCAGATACATATATTCTTAAGCAAAAAAAGAAGTAGAATATAATTCAATGTATGTTAAAAAGGAAAGCTCCACAGAACAAAACTATTTCTTACATGTACATGTATATATTGAGTTTGATACATAGAAAATGGTTACACATTAAAGTGATAACATTGGTTATGTATGGGAGGGGACTAAAAGAAAGAAATTGGTTGGGGCATTTCAAGAAAGAATTTAGCTTTCTTTATTTCTATTGCTTGAATAGTTTAAGAAGAATGCTATATGTGTTATCTGTATAATTTATAATGTTTTAAAATTGTAAAGGTTACATCTAAGGGATAGCTTAAGAATTAGATACTGACCCAAAGGGAAAGTAAGACTTGGAGACAGAATCCAACTTCTAAAAATTGGAGAATTCTGTTACTGCTGATTTCATTTCCTCTATCAAACATGCTGAAGAGCTTGAGCCAACATGGTATTTCTATTCATTTATTCAATTAGTCCAGACTGACTTGGGCCTCAGTATTCATCATTTCTGCCCCAGTCTTTGCTATGGCCTGTGACTAAGCCTTGACTTCCTGTTGATCTCACTTCCTCTATATCCCTCATTGGGCTCACATGTGCATCTGTTTCCCTCTCTGTTTGCAGTGCTCTTCCCGGCCCAGGCCATTGTGGTTTACACAGATAGGGAGGTCCACGGTGCTGTGGGCTCCCAGGTGACCTTGCATTGCTCCTTCTGGTCCAGCGAGTGGGTCTCAGATGACATCTCCTTCACCTGGCGCTACCAACCTGAAGGTGGCCGGGATGCCATCTCGGTGAGTGCCTGGGAGAATCCTGGGATTGGATAACAGAAAGGGTGCTTCAGAGAACAACAGAAAAGAGATCTTGGGCTAAGGAAGGGGGAATCCTTTATGACCCATAACCCCAACTTTGGCAAGGTAAGTGGCAATCTTTGTCATCCTGACTAGGTCCTGTCGACACTAATGCCCCCTCCCCAGCACCATGCTCTCCATCCCAGAATCCCTCACTCTGAGGCTAAAGCTACATGCTTCTCCTCATTCCTCATAGATCTTTCACTATGCCAAGGGACAACCCTACATCGATGAGGTGGGGACCTTCAAAGAGCGCATCCAGTGGGTAGGAGACCCTTACTGGAAGGATGGTTCCATTGTCATACACAACCTGGACTATAGCGACAACGGCACTTTCACCTGTGACGTCAAAAACCCACCAGACATAGTGGGCAAGACCTCTCAGGTCACACTCTATGTCTTTGAAAAAGGTGTGAGAGGAAGTGGGACGGGGTAGGGGGAATGGGAGGCAGTTCAGAGAGGGGATCATGCCTCCCCGAGAGGCTGGGGGAAGGGGCAAAATGCCCGGGCTTATGCCCTTCTGGCACTGGGAGAGTGGGCAAAAGGCAGACTTGGTCGGAAAGTCTTACATTCCTCAACTGCAGGGAATAGGTGCGGAGCTAGGAACGAAAGATGCTTGTCCCTGCTCATTCCTCGACTTCTCTTCCTCCCCTCCTAGTGCCTACTAGGTATGGGGTAGTGCTGGGAGCTGTGATCGGGGGTGTCTTGGGGATAGTGCTATTGTCGCTGCTGCTTTTCTACCTGGTTCGGTACTGCTGGCTACGCAGGCAGGCGGCCCTGCAGAGGAGGCTCAGGTAAGGGGCGGAGCCTGACTCCCCTCCCCCACTCCGACTACTCCCCATCTGGGCACAGACTACTCCGGTGGGTGGGAGGGCCAAAGGGGAGAGGAAGCCTTGACTGCTCTGCCAGGGGTTCCGGAGGGGCCAAATCCGTTGCACCTCCCCGCCCCCCCTTTCTCTGTAGTGCCATGGAGAAGGGGAAATTGCACAAGCCTTCGAAGGACTCGTCGAAGCGCGGCCGGCAGGTTAGAGGGACTTGGGGAGCCGCCTGGCAGCAGTTAGGCGGGGGGATGGGAACAGTCCAGCCCCACCAGATCGATGACTGATGTGTGCACCCCTCCCCACAGACGCCAGTGCTATATGCCATGCTGGACCACAGCAGAAGCACCAAAGCTGTCAGTGAGAAGAAGACTAAGGGGTTGGGGGAGTCTCGCAAGGATAAGAAATAGCGGTTAGCGGGCCGGGCGGGGGATCGGGGGCCAGGGGCAGAGGTCTCCAAAGGCGCTCGGGTGGTGGTCATCGAGATGGAGCTTCGAAAGGATGAGCAGAACTCGGAGCTCCGGCCTGCTGTCAAGTCCCCCAGCAGAACCAGCCTCAAGAACGCCCTCAAGAACATGATAGGCCTGGACTCAGAAAAGTGATCACCCCCCGCCCCCAGGCCCTGCCAGAGCAGGGGGACCTAGGCTCCTCCATCCCCTGTCTAGGTGCTTTCCTCCTTCGCTCCCCAGCCCTGCCCTGCCGGCACCTCCCTTTGAGATGTAAGTTTCATTCCAAAATTCATTCCCCAGGCACTTCATATTCTCTCCTGCCTTTACCCCTTGGCTTTCTGGGATCCCGGGGCCCCATCCTACCCTTCACCTGCCCCAAGGACTGCGTGTTTGGTGCCTGTTTCTCTGGCGCCGAGAAGAAAGGGACCTTGATACCCTGTGCCTCAATTCCAGGCCACCTGGTATCCCATCCCCTGCACCACCTAGCCTATCCCTCTGGCTCTTTTCTTTCTGACCTTCCCTCCCTTCCATCAGGTGGCCCAGTTCCCTGCTCTTTTGTCCCAGTTAACACCCAGATCACCCAGATCAAACTCTCCTTCAGGGTTTATTTAGATTGTTAGTTATTTTTTATTTTTTAATCCATTCTTGTTTGTTTGTTTGTTTGTTTATCTGTGCCTATGCTCCACCCTCCCCCCCATGACTGAGTACCAATGACGTCATGTGGCTTTTGCAATTCCTTAACCCCCATCAAATCCTTAACTGAGTCTAGCAGATGGGCCCCTGATCCTCAAACCTCAGCTATAGGAATGGTGCCCCCTGACCACTTTGGAGCACTATTCTGAGAGTCATGGGAAAGGAGACAGAGACAAAGGATCCTCATAGGTCAGGGGGCTGAGGAGGGGGGCACATGAGCCTAAGAAACAGCTTTTAAATAACCAAAGAGAAAGCAGAAAAAAACAAATGAGAGGTGGGGGGAGAGGGAAGAGGCTACACTCCCAGCCACAGGGGATTCTTAGGATTTTTCTACATTCTGTACATTTCTTCTCAAACCCCCAAATGTCCTTAAATGTTTAATAAACACTGACATTTCCAGAAGCTGCTGCCTCCATCTCCAATTTCCTCATTCTCCTGGGAACAATCCCTGTCCCTTATCCCATCCCTAACTTCCCACCTTCCCTATCCCTCTCCTCCCCAACCCATTCTCCTCCCCATCTGGTTTCAGTTGTTAAGAATTTAATTTTATAGTATGGGATTACATAGTATAGTGGAAAGAACTCTGAAATAGGTTCATAAGACAAATTCGTACATTCAGCAGATACCCAGTGAGTTCGTACTGTGTGCTAAACTGTGTGTCAGGCTCTGCATTTACATGGGTTATAACAGACTCCCTCTTCACCAAGATCTGAATCCTTAAAACGTCTCAGCCACTCACTAACTGTGTGATCCAGGGCTAGTTACTTGACTTAGGTGACCCTGTTTTAACATTTGTAAACAACTGAAATAATGATATCTGTACTGCTTAATTCCCGGGAGTTTTGTAAGAATCACATGCGATCCTGTGTATGGAAATCTTTGTAAACTATAAATTGATATACAACTAAGATATTAAGAATCAGTCCTTTTAAGAGGTTTCTTAATCTTGCCTAAAGGATTACACTTTATAAACTAGCACTAATCTCATTTACCCCTACAAACACATTCACATACAACTTTGTTTCCTTGGTGCGCTATTTTAGGTGTACTATTAATAACTTATCAGCTAGTTTGTGGGTATGCCAGTTTAGGCACACCATTAATATCCTGGAATCCTTAAATAATTGTGGAAAAACATACATGTGTCTTTTTCCTCTGGGAGTTACTGATGGTAGAAAAACAAGCTTCCCACAGTCATTTCTTTACCTTGGTAAGAGGTTAAAGATAAGATTTTTAACAGCAGATTTACCAAAATCCAGAGTGCTTCCATTTATTTCAAGGGATGTCTTCCACTTCTCTTAAAAGAAAGCTTAACCCAAATTAATTTAATTAAAAAACTAATAGATTCCACTAGGTAAATACAAATCAAAACTACAGTGAGATACCTACCATGTCACATCCATTAGGATGGCTACTATCAAAACCAAAACAAAACAAAGTGTTAACATGGATGTGGAGAAGTTGGAACCCTTGTGCACTGTCGGTGAGAATGTAAAATGGTACTGCCCCTGTGGAAAGTATGAAGATTCCTCAAAAAGTTAAATATAAAATTACCATATGATCCAGCAGTTCCACTTCTGGGTATTTATCCAAAAAAATTAAAAGCAGTGTCTTGAAGAAATATTTGTACACCCTTGCTCATTGCAGCATTATTCACAATAGCTAAAATGTGGAAGCAACCCAAATTCCAACTGATGACTGGATAAAGAAAATGTGGTATATCTATACATACAATGGGATACTATTCAGATGTAAAGGGAAGGTATAGCTTAAGTGGTAGAGTGCATGCTTAGCATGCAGGAGGTCCTGGGTTCAATCCCCAGTACCTCCTCTAAAAATAAATAAACCTAGTTACCTCCTCCACCCCATGCCAACATAAAATAATTCAATATTCAACTGTAAAAAGAAAGAAAATTCTGATATATTCTACAACATGTATGAACTTGAGGATGTTAAGCATTATTAGCAAGTGAAACAAGCCAGCCATTCAAAGACAAATCCTGTGTGATTCCACTGTATGAGGTTCTTAAAGTAGTCATAATCATAGAGACAGAAAGTAGAAAGTAGTTGTCAGGAGCTGGGGAAATGGGAGAATGGGCATTTATTGTTTAATAGGTATAGAGTCAGTCTCAGTTTTACAAGATGAAGAGTTACAGAGATGGATAATGGTGATGGTTGCACAACATTATGAATGTACTTAATATCACTGAAATATATAGAATTTAAAAAGATTGAGGTAAATTTTATGTTAAGCGTATTTTACCACAATTTTTTTTAATTGGAAAATAAAAGCTAATAGAGTCTATATAGCTTTTTCAGGGTGGGAGAGGAAGCTTAGTCACAACTCAGTAAAGTTGGGAATATCAGGCGGTGCGGAATAGCTCAGTGGTAGAGGGCATGCTTAGCATGCACAAGGTCCTGGGTTCAAATGCCAGTACCTCCAATTAAAAAAAAAAAGTTGGGAATACCTAAGTAAAGATTAGATTATCAGTGGATCAGAATATAGAGTTGGGAAATGCAAGTAAGTGTGAGAACATATTATATCATAAAAATAACACTTCAGTTCAGTGATAAATGAATGGATTATTTAATAAGACATATTGATGCAATTGACTTTTATGTCTGGGAGAAAATAAAGTAAGATCTCACATCACATAGAAAAATAAAATCTAAATGTTAAGAAATAAAATACAAATATCAGAAGGAAATAAGAATTTTTGTTTAATCTTCAAATGGGAAAGCCTTTTAAACAAGACAGGAAATCCAGAAATCCTAAAAAGGTACATAAAATCTTGCACCCCTTTAATGGCAGAATATAAACAAAACCAAAAGGTAATCATGGAGAAAAATACAACACAAATGAATTATCTTTCTACACATAACAGGCTAACAACTCCTTTATTCGCATCTTCAGCTACTGTCCCATTTCTCAGGTTCCCTCTATAGCAAAACTTCTTAAGTAAGTCTGGGGCACTATTCTTCCATTTTCTCTTCAACTCACTCACTCCATCGCTCTACTGAAACTGCTCCTGTCAAAGGGCATCAACGATGTCCATTTAGCCAAATTTGAAGGTCACTTTTCAGTCCTCATCCTTTCAGCAGCATTTAACATTATTGGCCACTTCCTCTTTCTAATAACACTTTATCTCTTGGCTTCCTGGAAACACATTATTATGGATTTTCTCTTACCTATTTGAGAAATGTATGACAATTTTAAAGTAGAGATTGAAACAACCAGGAAGACATCTTTTGTTTGTCCCATGGGATGCGTGTTTGTTTATTCAAATTAAAGGTTCATTTGATTATCACAGAGCAACAATTATTTTGAACTGAATGTTGTTTTCCCCCTTTAGATGGGAACTGCATTCTCACTACTCTCACTTCCTTACCTGCCTGACTACTCTTAGCATGAATTTCCTGCTCTACATTAAAACAGCTAAGAAATTGGACATAGTGAACAATGAAATGTGAAAGTGAAGCTGGAGAAGGGAGGTTATAGTCAGACTACAACCCAGAGCTTCTTACAGTTCCTCGAACAGGCCAACAGTCCTGGTGTCCAGCTCTGGCTACATTAGTTACTCCTCAAACTCAGAGTCCCACTGAATATTCTGTTATCTAAAGACTAAATTGTGGAAGTTTACTTCCGACAGGGGTAACGGTGAAGGACAGTGGTGAAGGAAAATTCTCTCAGTGAAAAAAACAAAAACAAAAACAAAATCCCAAAAAGTTATACAAATGTAAGATTAACAAGTTTGATCTAATGAATAACATAGTGAAAATAGTTAATAATACTGTGTCATGTAATTGAATGCTGCTAAGAGAGTAGATCTTAGGCCTCTCGTTCCCTCACCTTCCCAGATGGCCTTCACTCTGTCTATGGAGTGTGTAAATACTTTTACTTCAATCCTTCTCCCCCACCCCATGCCTTGTGGCCTCTCTGGCCTGGAGATGGCCTATACTCTGTCTATGCAGTGGGCATCTCTCTGAATAGATCTTTTACGAAAAAAAAAAATGTAGATCTTAAATTTTCTCACCACAAAAAAGAAATGGTAACTACATGATAAGATGGAGGTGGTAGCTAATACTATGGTGGTAATCATTTTGTGATTTATAAATGTATCTAATAAGCAATTGTATATCTTAAACTGAACACAATATGTGTCAATTATAGCTCAATAAAGCAGCAGGGGAGGAAGGGAGTTATACCAAAATCTATGTTCTATATTCCTTCCCAGAAGACAGTTTTCATGTATAGAAATAAATGGGACATGCAAAGTTCTTTTGAGAAATTACTGCTAAAGAGCAGAGAGTGTCTTGTCCATTGAGCCAGGCTCCACTGAGATAGTGGAGTTTTCATTGTATCTCCTCCCTCCTGGTTAGTCACATTCAGGAAATAAAAGGGATCAGAATACCTTCTCCTTGGGAAGCTGTCACCCAGTGTGGGCAAAGCCACTTGTTTGAGCCTCCCCAACAAAAGCAGAGAGTTTGGGACTGAGCAGAGTTGTACACACACAGAGTAAAAGAGAAATCTCTTTCACTAAGCAAAGGGTTCATTCTAGTGTGTGTGAATGTTATTTAATATTGTTCTGGGGTAGAATAAAGATTCAGCAGAATCTGTGTGTCTGATTTGCTTAAATCTCTTTGCTTATTCTAAAAGAACCAAAAGTTAGGAATTGTCTAAAGAAGGAACTCATCCCTGTTTTCAGCGAGACCTAAAACAGGAATCAAACCAAACCTGCTTTAATTCTTACTGTGGCTCTCTTTGACCAGGGACAAATCACCTGACTGCATAACTTTGAGTTTTGTTAAGTTAATATCTATCCTATGGTGCATTTAAAAGAAGAAATTGAGAATATGTGTGAACCACGTCACTAAATACCTGGCATAGAGTAGACGACCCATCTGTACTAGGTCCTAGTCATTATTTACATCCTTTTTTTTCCCTATGTTCAGTTGAAGCAAGTGGGAAACCTCTCCCACAAAACACACTCAGGCAGGAGGGCCTAACTCACTGCCTACAGGCCGGATCTCAGTCTATTACTGTCTGCTTCAAAATTCAGACACCATCACAACACAGACAGATCCTTTTGTCCTGTAAGGGCTTTCCTTTCTAGGCATTAAGTATGGCTCCCAGCTGAGCCCCCATTATTTATCCTGCAGTCCCTCTCTAAGTATCTAGCCCATGGTAAAGACTCACAGCTTATCAGTAAGCTTTAAGAGTCTCTTTTAGGGAAGAAGTGATGGAGGCAGGAAAAAGATGAGCTTCTGAATTTTCAGGCTAGTGCTGGGCATGGCTTTCCAATCCCCACAGACCCAGTGCCCCTTTTACTATTCTGAAATAATATTCGTGTGATGTAAACTATGCACATAATTTCAAAAAGTAGATATGGTACTCTATATTATAAAGGTGAAATAAAAGATTAATTTATAATAAAGTTGTAAGTATTTTAATATGAAATGTTCAGGCATAACTGGAAGCATTGGTGACACAGATTTCTGAAATGATAAGCAACTCTTGGTAAAGTTCTGAACAAAACAAAGCACAAGTTTCTTCAATCTACATGTTAGTTGCATTTCTGGGAAATTCAGTGTTTAAAATGGTGCAAAAGATACTTTGTGTTTATGTGTAAAATGACATTGGATTCTAGGTGCCCTCAGATTATAACAGGTTTTTCACATTAATATCCAGTGGTACTTTTAAAAGACATGTGGGATATGGGACAATTTTATTTTCTGCAACACTGTCCTGGTCATCGCAGTATGTCTAGCATCTTTGGCCCCTGGACACGTAATACCAGGAAACCCTCCCCTATCTCTACCCTACCTCCCAACATCATGACAACCAGAAAATACCCCCATGGATTTCCAAAATATCCCCTAGAGGGGAGTATACTACCCTGTTCAGAACTGGCTTGGGGAAATGAGTCCTGGAGCCTTCCCAAGAGTTAGAGAAAAGTTTGGTTTCATTTCTTGATGGCCACATCTATTCACCTTTATACCTTAATGTGAGTCTATTGACCCTTCCTCCTTTCTAGGAGTGTTTATCAGCCCTACCTCCCAAGTTCTGAGCCCCATTTCTCTATCCATTTCACTTCAAACCACCTTTCATTCCAGAGAAACTACCCCTATGTTTCTTGGAGCACGAGAGAGGCAGCTGGATGAAATCAAGGCACTGATAGAATTTTGGGAGGAGTCTGGCAGACAAATTAGGTAAAGCCAGATCTGGTGGTCCCCTAGAATATGGGGGACCAGGGAGGTTCTTGATCTTACCTATAAGGGCTATGAGGGATCAAGTAGGTACACCTGGGCTCAGCTAAGGGACGCTCGGACCTCTAAACTAGGCCTGACAACATCCTTGACAAACAGGCTATCTTCTCTTCACTCATCCACTCCCTTATCAAGGTGGTACAAAGAGTGCAGATTCCAGAAACAGCCCACCTGGATTCTGGTCCTAACTCACCTATTCACTTGCTTTAGGAAGGTCATTTAATCTCTCTGTGCCTCAGTTTCTTCATTTGTAAATGGGGGACAAAATAGTTCCTATGTCATAGGGTTGTATGAATTAAATGAGTTAATATATGAAAAAGTGCTTGAAACAGGATCTGGCACATGGTACGTTATGAATCTTAAATATTACTATTGTCACCGCCATTCATGCCCTGCAGGGACTGTAAGGCTAAGGAGTTACCCCAACTTGGGGGATGAACATCCCTGAGCACTCTAAATATGATGAAACCTAAGTCACTTCAGCAGGTTTCAAATGTAAAATCTCCTTTTCTCTGACATCACGAGGAGAAGGAGAAGGCACTTCCCTTAACATAGGGCCTCCCCATGAATCACTGTTCAACCTTCCTAATATCCTAGAGCCATGGCTTGTTAGCTATGGATAAACTTTGGGTATAGGTTGCCTACTAGGAATATTGTCCCTTGCTTCCTACTCAGAGCTGCTACATGGTTTCAACTTCTGTATTCTTGAATCAATACTAAGAAGTGAGGAGGGTGGGAGAGATAAAGCAATCCTTGCTTGATTTTCAAGCATTTGGCTTCTGTTTCAACATATAGAGATTATTTCTCAGCAATGTAAGGTCACTCAAAAGCCATCATTTTATTCACGGTTTAAAATCTTTAGTGTAACAGCGGTGCTCTCTATTGACCCAGAATCATCCACTTCTTCTCCTTGATATAACAATGGGAGGGGAGGGAGGGTGTGGGAGGAAGACAAAGCAGGAGGGACAGCTAGCAGAGGTCATTTGGGGATACAGAGCAAGGAAGAGTGGGTTTGTTTTCAGAGGCATATCCACCAAGCATGCTCAGCTGGAGGGGGAAAGGGAAGGAGATGAGCACCCTTGCAGGTGCACTGCGGGGGTGGCAACAGCGGCAGACAAAGGCAGTGAATAAAGGTGAGGACAAGGTCAGGGGAAGGAAAGTAGGAGGGGGCTTCAGTCTGGAAATTCTCAGCCAGTGTTAGCTTCCTGTGCACCCATATAACCCACGCATTGCTCTGTCACCCTCCCTGAGGCCAGCTTGGGCTTACATTCATATTCCTCCCAAGAAAAAAACAGAAGTAGAGGTTAAGTGACCCCACTTGAGGTTTTATTTTTATTGTTTTCATCATTATTAAACATGCTAAAATCACATAGAGTGGCTATTCCACTTCTGCTCTGACTCCACAGTGGGGCAACTGGGAACTACAAGGGTCATTTGGTTTGTGTGGCCCCTGGGGGTGGCTGGACATGAGGGGTTAGAGGTAGCAGGTTAGCAAAGCCCCAAGAATCCTTCACATGGTACATCTTTACCGGCAGTAACTTGTGTCTTTAGTGATCTCCTCCTCCTTCATTTTTCTTTCCTCCCCAAATCTACCAGTGTTCCCATTTCCCTGCCTGTGGCCCCTTGAACCTCTTTTGCTTCTGCCCCTTATGGTTCTAGACTAGATGATGAAGGAAACTTTTCTTGATCTCTACCAGTCCCAGTATCCCTTCCTTGGAACTAATCTACTCAGCATGCACTAACGTGGAAGCAGCTTGATTTAGGTCTGCCTAGGGGAAAAGGGGGCTCCAGTCCCCACTGTGGCTTAGCTCATAGGAGGGAAGTTGACGTGCTGGTGAGAAGGATGCAAAGGGGAAAAACTGCTACCTGAAGTGTGAATGTTGTAGCCAGCAGAACAGTGTATATACCCCACCCCTAGGCAGGCACCCTACTCTGAAGGCTTTCCTCTCCCTCCCATATTGCCAGGGTTCCCTCTCTCAGCCTCAAAGCTTCTTGGTTCTTCAGACTCCTAGGACAGGCATAGGTACTGATCAATGAGCCATAGCCAAGGAGAAACTGGTCCACCATTAGGCAAGCAGCTGCCTTTCTAATTCATCTTCCCCTTGTTCCTTGTGCTTCTACAGCTGTCATGGCTTGAGGGGGCCAGAGAAAATAATATATAAGGGTTGAACTTGCCTCAATGAGAGGCTAACAGGACGAAAAGACAGAGATACATGGGAGTCAGAGCTAGGGAGAAGGGGAGAGAAGGGAGCAGGGTGAAGGGCAAGGCTGGTTATTCAGGAGCTGGGATCCTTCTTCCTTTTCTGGAATCGCCGGAACTTGCCCTGAATGGCAAGGGCAGCCTTCTCTGTTTCTGGTGCCGTCAGATCAATGTCAATCTCCTCCTCCTCCTCAGCCTTCTTGGCATTGCCAGCTTTCCCTACAGAGAGTTGAGAGATTCATTAATGAGTAAGCCTGTATTGCCCCAGCCCCAAATACAGTGGTTAAAGTCCACTTTCTGCTGGACTCTGTGAAGTGCCCCCTTCTTTGCTGAGAACAAGAATGCCTGATAAGCCTCCTAGAAGTCTGAGTCAGGGTATGTAGACTGAGAATTAGCTATAGTAGTTACTTAGAAGATTTGCTACTCTAGAACCAAAATGACAAATATCTTCTATCACCACTTATTCCTAAATCCTATAGTTTAGAGTCCCAGACCACACGCTCTTTTCTTAGCTTTCCCTCAATTTCTGATTGAGACAGAGGCTGGGATTATTTGATGAGTTTCTTCCTACTACTGCCTGTTTCCAGAGCCAGTTTCTAAAATCAAAGAGTAAATGTTGGTAGGTTTACCTCTTAGGAAAAAGTGGAATGAAGCCTATGGATAGAGTTGTCCTAACCCAGTGCTTTGTTTCACTTCTCCACATTCTTATTCCTGTTACTGATTTTAGGAGACTCCAGACTTACAGCCCTACTTGTCTTCATGTCCCTGTATTTACTCGCTCTACAAACTGCCTAGCCCAACCCCACTCACCTTTTTCTTCTGGGCCAGGTGCCTGGTTGGTTGCTGGGGATGTTTTGGTGTTAAGCTGAAAAACAAAACTCAGAATATTAGATATTCATGGAAGTAGGAAGGTGCTATCCCCTTAGATTCACCCTCCTATTACCAGGTACATCCCTTAGTCTTTTGAAGAAGTGGGACTTGAGATCAGAGAAAGGGAGAAAAGTCATCAAAATTTATTCAACAAGTATTTATTGGTGATAAGGGAATTGTAGATGACAAAACAGACAAAAACCCTGCCCTCATGAAGTTTACCTTCTAGTATATAGATAAACAAATGAGTAAACAAAATTATTATGTTAAGTGGGGAAGGTAGGTAGTAAGTGCTGGGGTGGGAATGGAGAAACAGAGTTTGCCAGAGTAGTCAGGAAAAGTCCCTCTGAAAAGTGGTATTTGAGCCAAGAGCTGAAGGAGATAAGGGAGTAAGGGCTGTGGATGTCCAGGCAAGAGCTTTCAAGGGCCCTAGGGTGGAAGTGTGACTAGCCTATTTGAGGAATAGCAAGAGACCAATGTCACTGGAGTAGAGAGACGGAGGAAGGAGGAACCATGGATGGAGATGAGATCAGAGATATCTGGGAGTGGGGGAAGACTATGTAGGACCTTGGGAGTGTTTTTCAGGAGTTTGACTTTCATCATGAGGAAGATGGGAAGCCATTAAAGACGTTCAGTTTGCACATAAGGAGCATTAGGGAGGAAGCAGAAAAACCTGTTAGGAGATTATTACAGAAGACTAGGCGAGAGATAATGGTTGCTTGGATCAACGTGATGGCTGTGGAGGTGGTGAAAAGTGGTTCGATTCTGGGTATACAACTGTCCCTCAGTATCCAGGGCTCCCGAGGATACCAATAGCCATGGATGCTCAAGTCCTTTATATAAAATGGCCTAGTATTTGCATATAACCTATGCATATACTTTAAGTCATCTCTAGATTACTCGTAATACTAATACAATGTAAAGGCTATGTTAATAGTTGTAAATACAATGTAAATGCTATGGAAATAGTTGCTGGTTGCAGCAAATTCAAGTTTTGCTTTTGGGAACTTTTTGGAAATTTTTAAAAACTTTTTCAGTCCTTGGTTGAATCCACAGACATGGAACCCTCAGACAACACAGGGCTGACAGTATTTTCAAGCTGTGACTAACATGATTGGTTGATTGGGTGAGTGGCATTGTGTGACAGGAGTCAAGGATGACTCCAAGGTTTCTGGGCTAAGGAACTGAAAAAAAAAAAATGGAATTACCATTTCCTGAAATGAGGAAGACAGCAGGAGGAGGAGCAGGTATTAGGGAAAGGATCAGGAGCTTGCTTTTGGACAAGTTTTAGATGCCTACCTAACTATCCAACAGGAGTTGCTTTCATAAGCGGTTGGATATTCAATATGAGTTAAAGAGAAAATTTGGGGCCAAACTAAGATGGCTTCATTGATCACATGTGATTTTCAAAGGTTAGATTGGTCACATTTTTACTGCCTTTTCAAGTCTTATGATTTATTTGTGTATTCCTAGAATATTGGAAAGTACTGGAGATGGCAGACTATCTAATTTTTAAAACTATCTAACATTTTAAAAAGTAGGTTATAAATTGATATGGACAAATTTTTGTAAAAAATATTGATTGCTTATCTATGTATGTGTACTTTTTTGGATTTAGCAAAGGATTTTATTTTATTTTTTGTGTATATATAAATTTTATTTAAAAACTGAAAGAACATGCACAAAAGTGTTCCTAAAACCCAGCGGAATTCATGAAATTCCCGCTAGTCCGCCTTTGACCAAAAAAAAAAAAAAAAAAAAGAATTCCATCAGTCAGTCAATAAAGACTGACCACTCATTACTCTTTCCTTCTCCATGATCTTCCTGTAGTCTTTTTTTGTTTTTTTGTTTTTTCAAATGATTAATATAATAGTCCAGTAGTTAGCTAGGTGACACTTTCCACTCTGGTACACCGTCATCACAAGAGGTTTGTCCACACTGCAAAGGCTTGGCATGGATGGGGTGTTTAGTAATAGGATAATAGTCAATAGTCCAGACAAGAGGGTCATATGTTAAGAGGCAACTTCTATAGTTCCATGATCTCTAACTTCAAATCCTACTTTCTCTATTGCCAGCAAATCCCTGAATGTGATCTTTGCTTTAACCATTATCCCTCTCTCTCTCTCTCAGCCTGTACCCTTAATCTGCTATTTCTTTTCTCTCATCCCAGCCCCTGCCCTTTGGAGGAAAATCTGGACCCCATTTCTAACTATCTCCCCCTGGGTAGCTGTCTCTTCCTCTGCTTTCCTTCTTGTATCAGCCAACCCTCAGAATCCTCTATGCAGGAATCTGTGTCAGGACTGAACCACACAGGCCACCCCTTTCCTTCTGTCCTGCCAGCTGTCCCCTTCCTGAGTGTCTCCTGAGATTACTGACCCTGGAATGGAGCCATGGCTCAGCTGTGGTCTGACCACCCAGGGGTTCCCAGTTCCATTTGGTTTAAATTTATGAGATGTCGCTGGGGAGACCAGAAAAGGGTGCTGAAAAGGAAAAAAAGAAACCCTATTACTCACAGTGCCCTTGGATATCACTCTCACACTTTCTGCTAAAAAGTAATTCACTAGGGCTTCGACCTGCCCCTCTTCCCTCCACCCTCTCCAGCCAGTTCTTAAAATAGCTGCTCTGGCCACTCTGGATTTCTGGATTTAGTTGTGAATGATTTGCAGGGGTTGGGTGGGGGCAGTTAGATAACATATCAGTCAGCACCTATCCTCTATATAGTACTCAGCCCTTTACTGGCCTCTGGTCTCTGCCCCAACTTTCCTGTGTTTTTTTTCAGAAACTCAACAGTTTTAGATGAATCAAGGTCCTCTGGTGCATCCATCTGACAGCCATCAGACTTATACCACACTTCAGGTAAACCAAGAAGGCATGGAGGTCTACTCCAGGTGAACCAGAAACCACATGCTTTATAAGAGTGTCTCTTACTTAAACTCATACCTCCAGAGGATCAATGCTAACTCACAGGAGCTGTGGTAGGTGAGTGTTTCTCAGCCACTCTCAGCCTCTCACTCTAGCCAGGTATGGATTACAGACTCTCAGTGCTCTTCTACTTCTTTCAATACTGAGCTCTTCTGACCAGAAATAATAGCAGTGAAATGGTTTAGCAAATCTTTTCTTTTCCTTGTGGGACCCAGCTAAGGAAACTGGAAGAAATCAAGGACTTTAGAATGACCCTTCATCACATCTTATTAATAATCACATATATAATACTTTCTATGTGCCAGTCACTTTTCTAAGCACTTTAGAAACATTAATACATTATATTCTTACAACAGCCCTGTAAAATAGGTATTGTTACTATTCTCACTTTACAAATGAAATACTAAAGTCCAGAAGAGGTTAATTAACTTGCCTAAGGTTATACAGCTAAGGAGTAGCAAAGCCAGGATTTGAACCAAGATAGTCTGACTCCAGAGTCCACCCTCTTGAGCATTATGCTATGCTATATTCCAATCTCCAGCCAAAAGCATAGGCATGTGTGTGCATGTGGTATATACACTTGAGAGAGATGTCCAATGTGAGACTGATTTAACTAGACGAGGTCTCCCGCATAGCAGAGCAATCCTCAAGTAAGAAGGAAAGTCCTAGGGATCATGATTTCCTTCCAGTCCCATCGGTGGGCAGCTGTATTCAAGGACTAGTCTCTCAAGCTGCAGTCCCCAACACTTTCTTCATATACACTCTACAGGAAACATGAGGAACAGGGTCCTGTCCTTCCATTATGTGGAAAGACTACATGTTATTTGAGAACCTGATCCCAGACTATGCCTACTGACTCAGATTCCTGCTCTGGTAGATGAGCTAACCACTGATTCTGGCTTTTGTCTTTTGACCCATTTGCTCAGTGGGTCCCCTGACACATACCAGGCAGACCCCTGGGGGAGAGCCACAGCTTGTGTGTGTTCTTCACTCCCAGGGCTGGATGCTAACCCTTCAGATTCTGAGAATTCCATGTGCAGGATCATCCCACTACTTTCCACTTCAAATGACTCCCTTGCTTACATTGAAGTCTGTTATTCCAAGTTTCTAGTCAGTTGAAGCTTGGTTGAGTTCAGCCTCACCGCCCACACAGGACTAAATGTTTCTCACTTCTCATCACACACCAAACACTAATTAGCAACTGTGAGGCCCATCAACTCTTGCCTTTCCCCAGAGGGCCCTAGTTTCTTTCCCTGCTTACCTTCCTGTATCCCTTTTCTCCTCACCTCTGGGCCTGACGTGCTCTAATGTTCCATTCCATCATCTTGGCAGTAGCTGCCAATTCCCCATGAGTATACTTTTATTTCCTCTGCAGTGCAAAGTTGTGGACTCTCCCTTCCTATGAGGAAGGAGGAAAAGGAGATGCTGGCTTAGAGATGTCTTCAGGCTTTGAGACTGCAGAGAGGGATATAATTCAGCAGCATCCTTCCTTTCCCTACCCGATACCCCCTTCTAGGGCATTTATCAGCATTCAGATGATGTCCTTCCATCTGAGCTTTAGATCCCATTCCCCTTTTCTCCTTCTCAGGAATCTTTACAACCAATTCTCTTCACTTTTTTATATATAACTTTTCCCTTTCTTTAAAAGACACACACAAAAAGCCTCCCTCAAGCTGAATTCCCTCTCCAATCATCATTAGAGTAAAAAGAAATGGGTCTAGGATCCCAATGTTCAAAGTTTAGGGTGGCCTTTTCAACAAATAGTGCTGGAATGATTGGACAGCCATATGCAAAAGACAAAAAACCTCAATCTATACCTTGCACCCTATACAAAAGTTAACTTGAAATGGATGTAAAACCTAAAGCTATAAAACTTCTAGAAGAAAATATAGGGGGAAAAAAATCTTTGCAACCTTGGGGTGGCAAAGATTTCTTAGATACATCAAAAGTGCAATCCACAAAAGAAAAAAATTATAAATTTGACCTCATCAAAATTTAAAACTGCTCTTTGAAAGACACTCTTAAGAGAATGAAAAAACAAACTACAGACTGAAGGAAAATATTTGCAAATCACACATCCGATAAGGACTTGTATTCAGAATATTTAAAGAATTTTCAAATCCCAATAATACAAATGCAGTTTGTAAAAAGATATTTGTACACTTCACCAAAGACGATAATGTGGATGGCAAATAAGCACATGAAAGTACATATAATGTCATTAGCCATTTGGGAAATTCCCAAATTAAAACCACAATTGGATATCATTACACAACTATTAAAAAAATTTTTTTTTAATGACAATACCATGTGCTGCCAAAGATACAGAGGGCCTGGAACTCTCAGACATTGCTGGTGGGAATGCAAAATGGTATAGTTATTTTGGCAGTTTCTTTCTTTTTTATTTATTTATTTATTTATTCATTTTTAACTTTTTTTATTGAGTTATAGTTATTTTACAATGTTGTGTCAAATTATTTTGGCAGTTTCTTAAGTGTACCTTTATCATACAACCCAGCAATTCTACTCCTACACATTCACCCAGGTGAAATTAAAACTTATGTCTACACGTAAACTTGCAAGAGAGTGTTTATGACAGCTTTACCTGTAATCATCCAAAACTGGAAACAACTGAAATGTCCCTCAGCTAAGGAATGCATAAACAAATTGTGATACAGCCACACAATGTATTATCACTCAGCAGTTAAAAGAAATGAACTACTAACACGTGCAACAACATGGATGAACTTCAAATGCATTATGGTGAGTGAAAGAAGCCAGACCCAAAAGGCCACATATATATTGTATGATTCCAGTTAGATGACATTTCTAGTAAAGGCAAAACTTCAGGGACAGCAGACAGATCAGTATCTGCTAGGGGCTGAGATCATGAGAGGGGTGACTACTAAAGGGAATGGGAGAATTTTGGGATGATAGAACCACTCTGTATCTTTAGTGGTTACATGTCTGTATATATTTGTGAAAATTCCCAGAACTGATAAGGGTACATTTTACTGCATGTAAATTATACTTTATTTTTTTTAATTGATGTGTAATTGATTCACAATGTTGTGTTAGTTTCAGGTATACAGCAAAGTGATTCAGTTTTATATATATATTTCCATTGTAGGTTATTACAAGATATTGAGTGAAGTTCTCAATGCTATACAGTAGGTCCTCATTGTTTATCTATTTTATACATAGTAGTACATATCTGTTAATCCCAAACTCCTAATTTATCCCTCCCCCGCTTTCCCCTTTGGTAACCATAAGTTTGTTTTCTATGTCTGTGAGTCTGTTTTTATTTTGCAAACAAGTTCACTTGTATCATTTTTTTAGATTCCACATGTAAGTGATATCATATGATACTTGTCTTTCTCTATCTGACTTACTTCACTTAATATGATCTCTAGGTTCATTCATGTTGCTGCAAATGGCATTATTTCATTTTTTACAGCTGAGTAGTATTCCATAGTGTATATATCACATCTTTATTCACTCATCTGTTGATGGACACTTAGGTTGCTTCTATATCTTAGCTATTGTAAATAGTGCTGCTATGAACATTGTGGTGCATGTATCTTTTCAAATTAGAGTTTTCATCTTTTCCAGGTTTATGCCCAGGAGTGGAATTGCTGGATAATATAGTAACTCTATCTTTAGTTTTTTAAGGAAACTCCATACTATTCTCCATAGTAATTATACCTTAATTTTTTTAAATGGGAAGAAAGGGTGAACGAGAGGTTGAGAAGCTATCAAGGGCTGAGAAGGAGTAATTAGAAAGGTAGAGTAGAAAAATGACTGGGGTCAGGGTCAGGGGCAAGGGCCTTTCTTATCTCCCTTCTTTTCATAGCTACACTTCTCAGAACGCTTACTGTCTCCATTTGCTCACCTCCCCCACACCCTCCAACCCACTTCAGTCTGGCTTCTACTGCTACTCCACTGAAATGACTCTTTAGAAAACCAGTGCTGTCTGCGATACTAAATCAAATGCAAAAGTTTCAGGTTCATTTGGCCTGACTGACCTCTTAAAACATTTAACATTCTTAATCATTTCACCTTTCTTGACACATATTCTTTCCTTGGCTCCTGGGATATCACAGTTTTTCCTGATTTTTCTCCTATCTTTCTGGACATTTCTTCCCAACATTTAAGTGTTGGGAGCTCTCAAAGTTTAGGGCTAGGATCTCTTCTGTTCTCTTTCCTAAATGATCTTATCTGTACCTATGACTTCAGTTATCATTTGTACCAGCACCATCCAATAGAACAGGGGCCAGCAAACTACTGCTCACTGCCAAATCTAGTCTGCAGCCTGTTTTTGTAAATAAAGTTTTACTGGAACACAGCCATCCCCATTGTTTGCATGTTATCTGTGGCTGCTTTGGCATGACAACAGCAGAGTTTAGTAACTGCAACAGAGACCACATGGCCCACAAAGCCAAAAATATTTGCTCTCTGGCCCATTACAGAAAAAGTTTGCAGACCTCTGCAATAGAACTTTCTGCAATGATAGAAATGTTTTATATCTGTGCCGTCCAATATATGGTGCTCACCTAGGCACATGGGGCTATTGAGTACTTTGAAATGTGGCTAGTGTAACTGAGGAATAAAATTTATACATTTATTGAATTTTAGTTTAGTAAATTAATAACTAATTATTAATTAATAAGTTAAATAGCTACATGTGGTTAATAGTACCATACTGAATAGCACAGAATGCCACTGAAGACTCAAATGTATAGTCTTCCTTTGGCATCTGAGGGGGATTGGTTTTTGGATCCCCAAGGATACCAAAATCCACAGATGCTCAAGTTCCTTATTTAAAATTGCATAGTAAGAGGTGGCTGGTAGGGGGTGGTGTTGGGGAGGGTATAGCTCTAGTGGTAGAGTGCATGCCTAGTATGCAGGAGGTCCTGGGTTCAACCCCAGTGCCTCTGTTAAATAAACCTAATTACCTCCCCCTATAAAAAAAGGAATAAAATTTTTTTTTAAAATGGTACAGTACAATTGGCTGTCTAGTACTCATGAGTTCTGCATTCTCAGATTCAGCAATTTGATTCGCTGTTGGTAGAACTCTTGGATACCAAGGACAGACTGCATATCTCTACCCCAGGCTGCTCCTCTGAGCTTTAAAACATATCCACTTGGATGTTTTATGGACACTCTAAACCCTATGTGTCTCAAACTGAATTCATAATCCTGCCTACTCAACCTAGTCCCCTGCAAGTATTCCCTATCTCATCCAGTTGTACAAGCCAGAAACCTAGAAACTGTGCTTGACATCTTTCTTTCTTTCACATTGCATATCCAATTTAATATTCAGTCCTGTTAACTTTATCTCCCAAACACCTCTTAAGTCGTTCACTTCTCTCCACTGCTACCACCCTAACAATTGTTTCTTATGTGGACCACTATAACAGCCCAATGGTTAATGATGTTCTTAAGTTAAAGAAGAAAATTCTTAACATGGTCTAAAAGTCCCTGTATTATGCAGCCTCTGATTACCTCAATAACCTCATCTCTGGAAGCTACCACGTTCCTTCCCACTTCAGGACCTTGGCTCATGGTTCTTTTACCCCTGCTCCCCTTCTACCTAATTAGTTTCTACTTATCATTCAAAGCTCTCCTCGAGGGTTCCTTCTTCTGGGGAGCTCTACTTTGCTCCCCAGACTGGGCTAGGACCCTCATTATAAGTTTTCATAGCACCCAGTATTTCTCTGTGGTAGTACTTGTTTCTAATGTGATTAAAGAATAATTTAGTGGTTAGATAGTGAATGTTGGTCTCCTCCATTTCTGTGCAAGTTCCTTTGAGGGTAGGGTCTATCTTACTCACTACTGGTTCCCAGGGCCTAGCACAATGCCCTTACACATGCTGTACATGCAGGAGTTGGTGAATGAATGACGGGAGCTCCCACTCTGCTTTATTTCCCACCTCACCTAGATTTCTGAAGTCAGATTTGTTTTCAGATAGCTGAGGGACTCCTTTCTGCAGCTGGTTCAAAGACTGTGAAGCCTGGTCATTGTTTTTCCTCGCTTCAGCATGGGTGCTTGAAAGAGAGCCAAGGATGAAGGGGAAGGACTTCTCTAGGAGTGTATTGCATATTACCTATATTATAGTTAGTGTGCATTTGTCTTACCTCCCCTTCCCTACCGTCACCACCCCACCAGGGTCCATTTCCTTGAAAGCACAGTCCATATTTCCCATTCATTTGGGTATCATTTGTAGTAACTGCACATAGTGGGTACTCAACAGATACTTATGTGAACTAAAATTTTCTCAAGCCTCAAATTCCTGGGAGAAGCAATATGGCACATTAGATAAAGTTAGACAAATCTGGATTCATACCCTGGATCTTCATTGACTATCTGTTCCAATCCCAGCTCTGCCATTCCTAGCTGTGTGACATTGGGTAAATCACTTAGCCTTGCTGCACTGAGACCTCTCAGCTGCAGAAGAGAGATAATATCTATCTTGAGGAGTGAAAAGAACTAGAAAAAAAGTATGTAAAATGCCTAGTATATATTAGAATAAATAGTTATTATACTGAAGTAATGTAACTCTGGGTTGAATATAAGAAGAGGTCAAGTTACTGGGATGCTGCATGGCTAAAGTCCTGGAATCAAAGCGTAGAGTACTTGCCACAGAGTACATCTTCACTAAGTGGAAACGAAGGAGGAAGAGAATACCTGAGATTGTTCTCAGGGCCTTTGAGGCTTATTCTGTTACCAAAGGAACTTTATAACTGATCTTTTACTCTAAACCAACCTTGGAAACCACAATCTCCCTGTTGTCCCAATGCTTGTTCCCCAAAATGCTGACAATGGCTCTAAACTTCTGGTGAAGGGCCCAAACATTGTCTGCTTGGACAGAAATTGTATTCTATTCTGTACAGCAACTGCTCCAGCAGAGCCCTGGAGCCTCCTGGAACCACTCCCGAGTTAGCAGTGTACAGGAGGGGACCTCCAGTCCAGCACCTCCATAAATGTTCATGTTTCATTTTAAAGAATGCTTGGACACAGAACCACCTTTTTTATTTTTGAGTTGTATACCACAGGGAGATTAGTGTTCAGGAGCAAATAAACCATACCTTAACCTCCATGATCAAGTTCTTTCATCCACCTTCGTATCGTAAAAATGATTGTGTAACTCTATCCTTTGCCTCAAAAGAATAATTAGCATCGTCTTGGCAAAGCCCCTAAAAACAGTCAAGTAGTAGCTACTTAGACACTGTTTCCCTGCTGCCACTGTTGGGGAATAGGTACCCTATAACTCTAGGCCCTGCCCCCTTTTTGGGCTGTGTTTCTTCCTTTTTTTGTCTCTTTCATCTTTAATAGTGTTGCCACAGCAACCATTGTCACCAGAAGAGGCAAGATAATGTCACCCACTCTGCGCCAAGCAGTAAGTTAGAACTAACCTGGGGAAAGATAAACTACCCAGATTTCCCCATATTCCTCATCCCACTGGGCTCTTTAAAGCGGTATTACACATTGTTAACCTCAGTAAAGGACAGGAACAAAGGAACACCTCATCATACCTGGACCACACATACCCTGCTTCTTCTGCATGATATAGCTTGGATGCTGTGCAAATGAAAACAAAATGTGTTCACATTATTGCACTGTTCGACTCACTTAGTTCAGATGAATAGGCACAAGCAGTCACAATCCTGTCCTATAATCCAAGGAAGAAAAATCTAAAACTCCTAAATATAAGCCCAAAAGACCCCTTTCTTGCCTTTGTATTGACATAAAGCCTAGGCTTTGTAGGCTCCCTGCTTGCTTTAGATGTGCAGAAAGTGAAGGAAGACAGTTAGCACATCTGCTTTCAAGTAGTGACAAAGAGGCTTCAGACCTCCCCAGGGACCATTCCAGCCTTGCTGACATTTTCTCCCCCAATGTTAAATGAAGTTCATTGCTAAAGGTCCTTAGAGAGGCCTTTGGGATCCCCTGGTGCCCCTGAAAGACCCTTTACTGCTGTTTTTGGAGCACTGTTGGAACTGTTTCAATTCTTTCAGCGCAGCAACCAGCTGCAGTCCTCAAACAGCTTCAGAAAGACTTGCTCAAGGTCACCCTCAAGATAGTAACAGAAAAAAAACTAGGAATCCCTACTCTGGGTTCTACATACACACATTCTTCTCCTAATATATGGAATATAACCCAAATACCTTATAACTCTGGTGTCTCCTAAGACAGGGATAGAACCTAAGCAGTCCAAGCTCCTAAGCCCCCTGATCTCTCTTCCCCCGCCTCAGCCACCCTATCCATGTTTCCTGGAATAGCAGTAACCCCTACAGGAGTCCGAGGCAGAATTCCTTGGCTATGCCAGCTCATGGTATGCAGTGAGTCAACAGCCCTGGCCCATTCCCCCCAGCATGGGCTGCCACAGTTTAATGAGTGGTTGTTTGTGGTGCTCTGAACACAGCTTGGAACTGCGCCTTCACCCCATACTGAGGGTAGCAGGTAGGGGGGAGAGAGTAGTGAAAAAGCATCATTTATTACTATAATCTTCATTGTGCATCCCACTCATGGCGTTAATGTCCCAAAATAAACGTATTAATCCCACCACAGCCTACAAAGCAAACACTCGGCTGGAGGGCTTTGTGTGGGAGGGAAGCAGCATTAAGGACAACAGAACGTAAATGGTACCTCTTTTCCCTGGCTGGGGGGTTGGGAACCCTAGGTGGGCCTGCTTTCTGGAGTCAGCCTGGAATGAAGCAATCATCAGGCTTCAGGGAGAAGGGTGTGACAAGGTCTAGGTACCTGCAGGGATGCAGATCTCTTAGAAAAGTGCTTTTGGATCTGCTTTCGACTTGGCTTACTCTTGCAGGTAAAATAATTCTGGGGCAAGCTAAGTTATTTTGAGCAGCAGGTCTGGAGTATGGATTTAGAAAATCATGTACCACATAGGATCCATCAGTTACTTTGCTAGTCTAATATCTTCTTCTTTTCCGCCTTCTAGATTTCTTCTCCCAAAGCCTTTGTATTCTCTTTGGACATCAAGTGGCCAATTGAAGGAGGTCTAAATGTACAGCGCCTGCTTGATCATCAGGTACACCAGTTTTACTTAGATATGTGATTTCGAGGACTGGGTCCTCCAAATCAAATACTTGAGAGTTAAGAGAATTGCTCTCATTTCTTTCTTTTTGGAAAGAAATCCTCTCCTTCTGGTCCTTCATGCTCTAGTTATGCAAATCAGTGATGGACACCAGAAACTAAGAACTCAGGAAAAGAGGCCTCCAGGCTTCCCCTTTCCTTCGGTCCTATTAACTTACCTACTCCACTTTCAGCACATTCACTGTGCCCATTTTTAAGGTGACTAGGCATCCTGCATAAGGAAGGATGGTGCTTTCCCTGCCTAGTATTCTGCCAAAATGTACCCTAGTGATAAATATCATCCTATGTTTGTCTCTCCACTCTTTCTCCTTCCTCTTGCTCATTTTATTTATTTGTTTGTTTGTTTGTTTATCTATTTGCTCATTTTAAATCACACTGCTGAGACTTCCTAGAGAAAGTATTTGTAATATATTCCTTCAGAGTTGCATGTAAATTAAATTATCCTGTATTCACTGGAGTCACATGTTAAAAGAGTCTTATGGACAGATATTTGGGGAAAATGAGGCAGCAGTTCTGTGCCCAAGTGTTGGTTCTAACACGGTGTAAATTTAGATAAGGTTTAAGCCTCAGTTTCTTCATCTGTAAAATGAGAAGATTGGACCAGATGATCTTTAGGGCTCCTTAATAAATCTAAAATTGTATCACTAAAATGTTTTGATATATTATTTGAGATTTTATTGGTCAAAGATATTTATCTATATTTCTATCTAGAAGGATTTTTGTAAAACTAAGCTTTTTTTTTTTTTTTCCATGATAACATAGACTCATGAAAGACAATTTGGAACTATGGAAAAGTAGAAAGAAAATGGGGGGAGGCATTCATGGACCCACTACTTTGAAAAGATGATTATTGACCTGATCAGTTAAGACCCTCCACAGACAGACATGAAAGATGCATCAGGTTTGCATATTTGGACTCCAGCCACATTACTTATGGGCGCCTGCCCTTATAGAGACTCGACATTCTAAGAGGTAACTGATCACAGCTGCAGCTTAGGAAAAGAGTCATCTATATTTCCAGATCACAGAATGACAAAGTCATCCACTTTTACCAGCCATAGTCTCCTGCACAAGCAGCTAAAGCCAACAACCTGGATGGCTGACTAAGAAAGGGATGAGCAAGTTCTAGAACCAAGTTTTGGTTTCCTCTGCTTCAGAAGATAGATATTTCCAGAGGTGGGAGGCTTTCCAATATCAAGTAGCTAGCCCTTCTATTTCATATGTCCAATATAATAATAATAATAATAATAATAATAATAATAATAATAATAATAATAATAATAATAATAAAAATACCAGTGAGAGAGGGAGAATCTTGGATTTCCTTTAAGTTCCTACTAGGTTTCCTAACAACTGGTTCACAGAAGACATAACAGGATGATGCCACCCTGACCAACTTCCATTGTGGAGAAGGTTGCAGATGCAGACGATATGCACAAGAAAGAGAATGTGATCCCAGAAGTGTGATATCTCATTCCTATTACCTAAGAGGACAGCAAGCAGAATAATAAAGGAGGGAATACTGGTTCTAAGCCTCCATAGTGAGGTTTCTGGTTGGTCTGTCCCTTGCTCTAGCCCTTGCTAGTCAAAACACCATGGGGATAGTTACCAGTCATCCATGACCCCCATTTCAACAGAATGATTGCTGGACCAAGGGATTCCTCCAGCTGGGCTTCTTACAGTTGAGAAGTACAACAGGATCACTGAAGAACTTCAAGTGTGCTTTAAGCAGCCAGCTACACCATATGACAAGAGATTATAGGAAAGAGCCTTCAGGGACTGAATGCATCTCCCATTTCCATCCTTCACTGAAACTAGCAAAAAGTTATTAAGCTATAAAAGATAAACTGTGATTCACAGCAATCAAGTCTTGCCTGCAGCTGTGAATGCAGACAAACTGGAGATGAGTCCCTGCAGCTCCTCTGGGCATGAACACACAAACTCACAAGGAAATGCTCTGCTGCAGTACTGAGTGACAACAAAGAGCCAGGAAGGCAGTGTAGAACCAGAGACCCTCCCCAGCAACCCTTTTCAGCTACTCTAGGTCTGGAGACCCCCTCCCCAGTTTTTGTTCTTCATTTGAAGTGGGAATCTCTTAAAAAGATCCCAAATCCTCTCACTTAATGCAGTTTCTCTGAAGCAAGAAAATAAGCAGGTGGGGGGTTGGGGGGGCATGGTGAAGCTTACGTAAGATTCAGGGTGCACAGGGCTTTCCTAGGCTAGGACTCTAGCCTGAAAGAGGAGACCCCTGGGGCTGGGCTGAGAGAAAAGAAGCAGTTTGGAGTCTCCCTAGAGTTTCAGAGCTCCAGGCAACACTTCCGCTTTTCATCATAGCTCTTATAAGAGGAAGAAAACAGGCTAGGTCTTGGTCTCTAGGGAAGTGGAGACCCTCTGGGGATCTGGTTCAGAGATAGCTAGTCTCTGTGTAAGCCCAGGTGGCTGCTTCTGGATTTTATAAATACTCATCCCCGAAGCCAGGCTCAGCTCTGTATTAGGAGGCAGCTTCGAAGGCTAAATTGCTAGTTAGAACCAGTTCACTCTGACAGCCTGGGGGGCTGGGCAGCCCTGCAGACACTGGCAGTTAGTTCCCATCCAAGGATCCTACTCTCATCGTTCTATTGAACTCCTGATTGAGGCTAGCCAAGACCAGCTGCTAAGTCAAGACTTGACTTCCCCCTCAAAAACCAAATTGTTTTCCTTGACACTGCTTTGTGACAGCTTTGTCACTCCACCAAATACTACCCTAAGTCCCAGCCCCTATCGTATATCCTACAGAGAGGTTGTGCACTTCCTCCCCAAAAGCACAGGCTGACCACACATCTTAATGTTGGCATAGCCTTCAGATCACAAACCCCCAGGGGATGGCTTGAATTGCAACTTTCAGATTTAGAAACACTAGAGGGGATGTTGAACTCTAGACTTCAGTGAAAAGAGGGCAAGAAGAACCTCTCTTCTCATTTTAAGGCTGAAAAGAAGCAAGCGGAAAGAAGATTGAACCTTTTTTTCTCTCTCTCTCTCTCTTTTCTTTTTGAAAGGCTGCTATGGTCATAGTCACAACTAGCTGAGCTATAGGAAACCAAGTTAGTTCATCTGAAGCCCCCAGACTAGCTGAATTTTCCAGGATAAACTTAGTGGACACAGCAATCAAGACATAGTAGTTAACACTGATTGGTTCCCTGGGTAACAGCTTTTGGTAGGAGCCAGCAGAGCTCCTACTAAAGATGAAGATCTAAACTGAGACTTTGGCTCCAGGGTCCTACCCCTTCACTAACCTGATATCCTTGAGATTTCTCGTGCTAGTTTTCGGTAATACTCTAAAATAGAAAAAAAGAGACAGGGAGAGAATAATAATAGCTAACATGGATTGAGTGTCTACTCTGTGCCAGGCACTGTTCTAAGTATTTTGCATTTATTATTTCATTTGATCATTAGAACAACCCATAATACCCCCATTTTGCAGATAAAACACTGAAGCAGAGAAAGATTTAGTAATTTGCCTAAGGCCACATAGCTAGTAAGTAGTAGAGCTGGGATTTGGCATATAGCTGAGAAGTTGGATTTCACACAAGATCCTGGGTACTAGGAAAGTGGTTACAGAGAGCAAGCTTGTGATGCCATTGCCCATACCAACTTCAGGATAGGTCTTTGTCTCTGGATGCCTACAAATGCAGTCAAACAATGGGAGAGGTCTTTCCTAGTCTCTGCTTTGACCCCCACCAATGGAGGAAATGACAGCTAATGGACTGGATTTGGCTCAGATGACCATGGAGCCTGCGGAGACCCAAGGTGTATAACAAGCACTGCAGAGGTATATCTACTCTTGAAGGGGACAACTACCCAGGAGTTGGGCAGGACCCCACTAGAGCGCCTTCTGAATATCAGAAATAGTCCCTCCAACCGTTGCTTCTTGATTGAATGAGTTGAGGGTAGGATGCCACCTTCCTAAAAGGGGCAAAGTGGCCACCCTAGGGGTCGAGGGCTGGGGTTCTTGTTGAATGCTAAAAATGGAATGTCAGAGCAGTACAGCCCTAGGACAGAAGCGAATGTTTTTTCTCCAAAGTCTGCGGAGTGAATGGAAGCCCGAGTAATGTCGGGGCAGTAAGATAGGCGCAGAGAGCAGTATCCCAATGATATGTATGACTTATCACCTGAGACCTCGGCACCCCGACTCTATACCGGATTCCAGTCCCCCAAAAGCTCCACTCACAATCGGGGGACTCAAAGCCTCCCTCCTCTAATCGCACCCCAGTGCCCCAAGGTGGGAGATTTCCCAGAGGGCCAATGGGGCCCCTGGAGGATTCTCCTCGGCTCTAGGCTGCCGGGCCCTCCCTTCCTCACCGCCCAGGTACCCGGAGCCTCGGCCTCCCCGCACCGCAGCCCTAGCCCGCAGCGCTGCTCACCTCGCTCATTGCCGCGGCCGGACGGGGCGCGCGGGGCGCGGCACGTGCAGGGGAGACTAAGGGGCCTTCGGGCTGCACAGGGCGACGGCCGCGAGTTGCCGGACTCTGAGGCCGAGGCCCCGCCGATGAGGCAAGAAGAGTTAACGCGGAGAGCGGTTGCTCCCTCGCCGGCACCCTGGCAACCAGCGGTCAGCTCTCTCCAAGAGTCCCCTTCCGACCCAGTCCTGTCAGAGCCGCTCCGCGAGCCTTGGCGGGCCCCACCTTTTATAGTCAGCTCCGTACCCTCCTCCAGCCCGACCAATAGGAGCTCTTGCTGCCTCAGAGTGACAGCCCCTTGCATCCAATGGTGGCAGACTCAGAGGTCTGCTGCATTTCCAAACTAGGGTAAGACAGAGAGCGGGAAGAAGGGGGAGACTGTCGGGGGATGAGAGGACGGAAAATGAAGTAGGGGGAAGCAAAGAGAGAAGGAGAGGAAGGACTGGTACACGAAGGAGGGAAGGAGAGAAAGGGAAGGAAGGAATGTGTGAGTTTGAGAAAGCGAAGAAAAAAGAGCTGGAAGGGAATCAAGAGGGTACATGTGAAGCTGTGAATGAAAGGATAAAGCCAAGAGATGTTGCAGTTAAGATTTACAAGTGTTAGCCACTATATATAAAAATAGATTTAAGGAAAAGTTTCTTTTGTATAGCACAGGAAACTATGTTCAATATCTTGTAATAAGCTTTAATGGAAAAAAATGTGAAAACGGATATATGTATGTATATGCATGACTGCGACATTGCTCTGTACACCAGAGATTGACACATTGTAATTGACTGTACTTCAATTTTAAAAAAAAAGATTTAGTAATAGGATGGCAGTCTGAATAAGAGAAGTGCAGAAAGGAGGAAGGGAAGAAGAGAGAGGGAGAGAAAGACAAAGACAGAGACAGAGATAGACAGAGAGAAGCAAGGGGAAGGTATTCCGTGGCAAAGAACAGGGAAACTTTGAAGTGCCTGTTTGATTTGGAAGATCATAGATCTTAGGAGTTGAAACACATTTTAGGATTCATCAATCCTACCTCCCATATGAAGCAAGAAACCCTCCAACAAAATGAGGGACCGCTAGCATACACTTGAATAGGTAATAATTTACAAAAAGTTACAAATTTAATTTACAACTGTTTGTTCATTCAGTCTTATTCTGAAAACGTGCCCTCCACTGTCCTCCACTGTGGTGGTGAAACTATAAAAAAAAAAAAAAAAAAAAAAAAAAGAGAGAGACACACACATTTATTACGACCTTGCACCTACTGTTGCCATTAAAATAGGTATCAATATGCAAGTTCTATCTGCTAGAGTTTAGCTTTTTCCTTCCTGCAATTCCAGTAGCAACCCATTTGGTGGTCCGTGCTTGAGTACCACAACCAGTGGACTCTGCCAAGGTGTAAGAAGCAGATGTGAAAGATGAAGCCCAGTCCAATCTATATGGATTATTTTTCAATAAGATGGAAATTTACTAAATAATTACCGTGTTGTATAAATTTTAAGGAAACAATATGATTAGCACAAGAAGTAATAGAACACCTAAGTAAAAACTCCTTTAATGCTCTTGCCTGTGATACTTCTAGGCATTGTAAAAACCTTTTAGCCTACTTAAAGCTTCAGTCAGCCAAAGCCAAACACTTTCAGCTTTAGCCGTTATACTCTTTAGATAGTTTCTTTCACGGCCTGTAATAACCAAGTCATTAATAGCTGAGCTTCTCAGCCAGCAACCACTGATATCTTCTCAACAATCAGATTCAAGTAAGAGCTCAAAAACCCTTTCTTTAGCTAGATCCTCTGTACTTTTACATTTTTCTCTGCCAGTTCAGAGACAGAGAAGATGAAAAAACGATCATGTCTCTTCCCCCATCTACCTGAGGTCTTCTGACTCTCTCTTTCCAATGGGATTCTGGTTGCCTAAGTTACTAAATTTCTAACTAGGCTAGCTCCTACTCACTCTCTGTAGCCTACTCTCTGGCTTCCTTCGCACACCTTTCTAATGAATGGCTAATTAGCATTGAAAAGATTGTCTTTAGTGAGGCAGACTTCTCCAAAGTTCTTGAACAGCCATGCAAAGATTATACAGAGAATTTAAGATCCTAGATCAGAGGTCAGCGAAGTTTTTCTGTAACAGCCAGAGAATAAATATTTTAGGCTTTGCAAACCTTATAGTCAAACTACTTGAATCTCCCATTATAGCTTGAAAGCAGTCATAGACAATATGTAAACAAATATGTGTAGCTATATTCTAATAATACTTTATTTGTGGACACTTGCATGTAAATTTCATATAACTTTCATGTCTACAAAGTATTCTTTTTCTGGTTTTAAATTTTTAATGTAAAAACCATTCTCAGTTCACAGACTGTGCAAAAAACAGGCAGCAGACTAGATTTGACTTACAAGCCATAAATTACCAATCTCTGCCATAGATGATTAAAATGCCCAAGTGTACTACGACAGTAAGTTGTATACTAGTAAATAGTAATAAGTCAAAGAAGAAAGACATTGTCTAGGACTGAAAGAGTCAAAAGCTTCCTGGGTAAAATGGGATTTGGGTTGGATCTTTATAAAGGAAGGGTAAAATTTAGACAAATGTTAGAAAGAGAGGGAGAAGGAGAAAAAGAAGTTGCAGGAGATGTGAGGGCCTTGAATATCAGAATAAGGAATTTAAACCTGACCTTCATGCAAATGGCATTTTTATATTATTCCTGCAGGGGAAACATAGAACTGATTTGACAAGAGAAAAACCAAGAGCAGGGAGACAAAGACGAGGCTGTCGTAGCTGAATAAAGTGCAGGAGTCTGGGTGAGTGTTGTGACAGTAACAGAAGAAAAAGGACAACATCAAGAAACATAAGACATAAGGAATCAATGAGACTTGGTGACTAACAAGATTTAGGATAGGATTCAAAATGACTCCTGGAATTCAGGACCAGAAAAATTGGAGTTACTCAATTATTCATTGGCTGTTAAACACACATTGTGACCAGGACTTATGCTAGGGATTGGGAAAAGAAGACCCACATGACATAGAGCCTACAGTCTAGAAGGGGAGAGGTGGTCATGGGAAAGCGAAGGTGCAGCGTTGTTATAGGTGCTGTGGTGGAAGTCTGGTCAAGAGCACTGGGAGTCCAGAGAAAGGAAGACAATGAGATTTAATCTGAACAGACATCAGGAGGAACTACTAAGACTAGTAAAATCCTATGCTTGGAACTGGAGTTGCAGATTTTGAAGGTATTCACATACTAGAATGAGAATAAGAATTTAGAAAAAGAAGATCAAAGCCAGATTACAAAGTACAAAGGAAAGGAGGGAGCCTAAACCCCTCCTTTTCAAGGAATTGTTTGCTCTAAAATCTGGGAGGCCAAACAGGATAAAGCAGGTCCAGACTGGAAATTTGGCTCAGTAGCCACCTGAGTGAGGTTGATCACATGTCAGATGCAAACATGGCAGGTAAGAACAGCAGGTAGCATGGTTCCAAAGTCAGAAAGGAGTCAGGAAACAGACCAGAAGACACTAGAAGACAAATGAGTATCCTGTCAGAAACTCAAGACAGCAAAGGATAATCAGCTATGAAAGACAGCAGACAAAAGGGAGACAAGAATGTATCCAGATGACATGGAACCTGCATTGCTAGAAAATACCTGGCAAAATAGATACCCATTAAGTACTTGTTTAATGAATGAACGCATTCACAAATAATTACATATGATGCCATATGGAATGAGCATGAGTTTGGAATCAGATCTTAATTCATATCCAAGCCCATTTATTCACTCCATAAACATTTATTATATGTGCCTGGAGTATACAAGACCCTAAGGATCCAAAAATAAAAGATGTAGCTCTTGACTTCAACAACTCGCAGCTGATTGACAGAGTCAGAGAGAAAGAGACGGTTGCTCTTCAGTGTGAAAAGTGCTGCAATAAATGTGTGTGCAAACATGTAGCTCTAACCCACAGGCTCCCATAGATGATCTGCTATACTCAGGTATGAAAGGCCAAAAGGATCGGGAGTCACGGGGAGGGGGATGTGTGGCAGTTTGGAAGTGGGGTGTGTGTGGCAATTCCAACCAGACAGAATAACAATAACAAGATGTTCAGAGGTGTGTGAGCATAGCTTGTTCAGGGAACTCTAAAAGTGTAAGCATATCTAGAGCAGAAGTGTGATGTGTCAGGTCAGGGGAGGGAAGTGGGGTTGGGACAGATGAGGTCAGAGTGATAAATAGGAGCCAGATCACAAAGTACTTTGTGTGACATGCTAAAGAGATTGTATTTTACCCTGAAGGTGATGAGAAGCAAATGAAGAATTTTAAGCAGGAGAGAGACATGATCAAATTTGCATTTTAGAAATAGCAACAGCATGGAGGATGGGTTGGAAAGAGATGAAGCTGGTCATAGGGAGAATAATTTAGTAGGCCACTTGAAGTGATAAGTGGAAAATGATGAGGGCTTGAACTTTTAAGATCTATTCTCTTGGCAACCTTCAAATATACAATAGAGTATTTTTAACTATAGTTATGTTGTATTCAACCTCAGAATTTATTTAAGTTACAACTAGGAGTTTGTGCCTTTTGACCAGCTTCACTCAACACCCCCTCCACCTCTGTTCTCTATTTCTAGGAGTTTGAGAGTTTTTTGAGATTTCACATATAAGTGAGAGAATACAGTATTTGTCCTTCTATTATTTTCTCAGCAAAATGCCCTCAAGGTTCATCCATGTTGTTACAAATGGTAGAATTTCCTTCTTTTTTATGCTGAGTTAAACATAGATTATATATTAAATATATATTATATATAATAAACATATATATCTTACATCTTCTTTACCCATTGATAGCCACTTAGGTTGTTTCCAAGTCTTAGCTATTATAAATAAGGCTGCAACTGTGTTTTCTTCAGATATATACCCAGAAGTGGAATTGCTGGATCATTTGGTGGTTCTACTTTTAATTTTTGAGGAGCCTCTATAATCTTTTCCACAGTGATTGTACCAATTTACATTCCCACTAACAGTGCACAAGGGTTCCCTTTTCTCCACATCCTCACCAACATTGTTGTCTTTTTTTTTTAAATACTTTTTTATTGAAGTATAGTTGATGTGCAATATTATATACATTTCAGGTGTACAACATAGTGATTCACAATTTTTATACTTCTTGTCTTTTTGATGACAGTCATTCTAACAGGTATGATAACCACATTGTGGTTTTGATTTGCATTTCCATAATAATCAGTGATGTTGAGCACCTTTTCATGTACCTGTTGGCCATTTGAATATCTACTTTAGAAAAATGTCTATTCAGGTCCTTTGCCTATTTTAAAATCGGATTATTTGGGGGTTTTGTTATTGAGTTGTATGAGTTCTTTATTTGTTTTGGGTATTAACCCTTATCGAATGTATGGTTTGCAAATATTTTCTCCCATTCTGCAAGTGGACTTTTCATTTTGTTGATCATTTCTTTTGCTGTGCAGAAGCTTTTTAGATTGATGTAGTCCCACTTGCTTGTTTTTTATTTTGTTGCTTGTGCCTTAGATGTCATAAAGCTCCATTTTAGACACATTGAATTGAGACGCCTATGTGACATCCAAGTGAAGTAATTTAATAAACTACTAGGTATAGTAATCCTTGTACAAGTTATTTAAACTCTCTGGCCTCAGTCTTCTCATCTGTAAAGTGGTGATATCACCTACGTTTTAGTGTTAACACAGATAAGGATTCTTACACAGTACACTGCTCATATTGGGCACTCGGAACAAATTAATGAAACAATTAACATTGATAGTATGATATATAATCTTTACCACACAATTTAGAGTTTGATCATATATTTCCTTGTAAGATCTAGGAGTTCAATTTACTTACGCAGTCTCCACAATTAGATAGTAAATTCCTTGATAATAGGAACCCTCTCTTTTATCCCTCCCCACAGTGCCTCACCACAGAGTGGGTACTTAATAACTTATTGCTAGAGTAATTTGGCAGCTGTGGAAGTGGGCAGGGGCCCAAGGACAGAGGGCCCTGCACTCCTCCTGTAATCCCTCTCCCAGTTGGTGGTACCACCAAACACTCAATCACCCATGCTAGGAACCTGGAGTTGTCTTTAACTTCTCTTTCTCTTTCTCAGCCCAGACATTGTAGTAGTCACCAAGTTCCAGTTATTTCATCTCCCATGTATTTCTCAAAACACGCTCCTCCACTACATCCGACCACTATCCTAGCTCAGGCTTAATCCCTCACCTATTTTATGGCAATACCTTTCTAACTGGTTTTTTGCCTCCAGTCCTGCTTCCTCAAATCCATCTTCCAAGCAGCCAGTAGTTAGATATCTGGACTAGATCTGACAATGTCATCTCCCATCTTACCCTTTAAAAGCTTCCTGATGGAATCACACTGCTTTCTCTGGCATATGCGGTCTCTTGTGGACTGGCCTTGCCTACATCTCAGCCTCATCCCTTATCTCTTTAGACTTCTCTCTTCCCACTTCCAGCCTGAAATGATATGCTCCAGCAAGAAAGGCATATTTGTGGTTCTACCATAGCTGTTTTTTGTATCTGGCTTCTTGAACTTCTCAGGTTGCACCCTCTACCTGAACTGTCTTTTATTTTTACCTGGCTAACTCCCCATTATCCTTTAAAAATCAACTCAGTTGCCATTCCTCCAGGAAGCCTTTCCTGCCTCTTCCTAAACACCCCTTTGCCAAAGCAAGATCAGGTGCCCCTCTCCTGTGATCCCATAATGCCCTATGCAAGCATCATCAGTGATCTGACCACATATTTATTTGCATCTTTGTAAAGGTATGTCTCCCCAACTAGCATGTTTAAACTCCATGAGAGCAGGAGAGTATCTTATTCATCTTTTTCCCCCTATTGTCTCATATATAGTAGGTTCTCAGTCAGTATTTGTTGATTGCATTAGTATGAATTCTCACAGTCCCACTCATGCAAAGATACCAACAGATGCATACACATATATAGGCTTACCAACTCCCAAGACCAGATCTAAGCACCTGTGCCCTCTGGAACTCAGATTATTTCAAAATGCAATAAGTTATCCATAGCTGGATGTTGTACCTACTTGAGATGAAGGGTTCCACCAACTTATCCTGGGGACCTAAACAAGACTCTCTCTAACTCAGTCTCCTCTCTGTCTCTGTCTCTCTCTGCAAGTGTGTTTTTATGGCTCTAGCCTGCACTTGGGTTTTTAACTCATCTTTAGAGCAACATTAACTATAATTTAACCCTTAACTAAAGAGACAGATACATGACAGAAAATAAAAAGGGAAAAAAGAAAAATGCTTATTTCCAGTGAGAGAAGACTGGATAAGTGCAGAAATAGCAAACATCCAGGGATATGTGCAATGAGAAGGACCTTTCAAATGGAAAGACTGAGATTTGGACCTTATTCCAGTGTGTGGGATCAGATTTATCCAACATAGATGTATCTAACATGTTATCCATCTCTAAAACATCCAAATAGCTTTTGAAATTACTTTTTCTGTTCATAGGCATTGGGAGAGAGAGAGAGTGTGTGTGTATACACTTTCTACATTTGCAAAATTATTCTTCAATGTCTATGGAACACTTTACAACCCCAGTGAAGACTCCTACTTCCGATTCTTAAACTTATTAATTAGAAGTCCTTCATCTTGGCTCCAGACAGGACCAGGTACATAATTTGCATGGCCCACTAAAAAATGAAAATGCAGGGCCCCTTGTTCAAAAATCATGAAGAATTTCAAGACAGCAGCAACAGCAGAGCATTAAACCAAACCTGAAACCACTTTGAGTACAGAGCCTGTGTGACTGCACAGGTCACACTCCGATGAAGCCAGCTTTAATGTAAGAGCCCTCAAATCAATCCCAACTACCTCTAGTTTATTTGAGCCCACTTTGATTTAATTCTCAGCCCTTCTTAGTTGGGAAATAGGACCTCTTCTAGTTCTTTGCATCAGCTCTTGATTAGACCCCAGTCTCTTTTGAAGAACTCTCCTTTTGAGAGCCTGGCAATTGTTTTTCCTGTTCTTTTACTGTTGACATACTGCGTGTGAGACCACTTGCTCTGTCTCTCTCTGTCTCTCCCCACAGCTTGTCCAGGATCCATGTACAGGGGAGGCAGAAGATCTAGCCTGAAGCTCGGCAGTAGGGAAATGGATCTGATAAGGCACAGCTTCTAATGAGTCATGAGCTTCCCACCTACCAGGGTCCCTCCCCATGTGGCAGCAACCAGCACCATGGGCATGCTGGGAACACCTCCCACCCAAGCCTTTGCCCTGGGTCCAGAGTCTGTGCCCTATCCTGGTAGTCGCTGAGAACAACTGGAAGCCACACATACCAGGTGTTCCTTGTTTTCCAGGTACTGAGGCCATAATCCCTAACTCTTAACTCCGGTAGCTCCTGAGATCAAGGGGAAAGCGGGGTCAGAGTGGTAGTCTGAGAAGAATCCGACACCAGATTCTGTGGCCTACAGGTGACATGCTGCCTAAAAGGAGCAGGTAGGATACCTTTTGGGGGCCAGAAACTGAAAGCAATAAAGTGCAGATAACACAGAGGGTCAGGCCCAGGGCAGGTTTGTGAAGAGGCTCTGCAGAAGGGGGAGAAGAGGGTCAAGGGGGTCCAGAGCTGAATGCTAACCCCTCCACATTCAGGGGCCTGTGACAGCCACCCCAACACCTGAAGCCATGACCAGCGGGGAAGATGAGCCAAGGAACTGTGTGGTGTGCGGGGACAGAGCCACGGGCTACCACTTCCATGCCCTGACTTGTGAGGGCTGCAAGGGTTTCTTCAGGTGAGAACCTCCTCCCAAACTGAAACTCTCAAACTGCTTGCAGGCAGCCTTTAAGCCCTGGCACATGCCCGAGCTTGTCCTGCTACGTCATTCCTGCATCCTGGAGCCTAACTACCCTGTGGCTGGCTATGCTGCAAATTGCCAACCTCAATACTGTATAAACAGGTGGCAAAATTACAGAGGGAAGGCAGAACATCTGTCCTATGGCCACAATTCCTTAGTCAAGTGTCTTCATTCAAGGCAAAGCAGCAAGCTAGTACAGCATCAACCAGGCTTTCCTGATTCTGTGCCCCGGTGGAAATGCTTGAGATGCATTGTATCCTCTCCATCCCTAGGGGCCTCTAGGCACAGCTCAGATTAGCCCATGTCACCATAAATTCTTTTAGACCATGTCATTTGGGCCCCTCACATACCCACCTGCTCGCTACCATCCCTGACCCTTCACGTCTCCGTCCTCACAGGCGAACAGTCAACAAAAGCACCGCTCTCACCTGTCCCTTTGTGGGAAGCTGTAAGGTCAGCAAGGCCCAGAGGCGCCACTGCCCAGCCTGCAGGTTGCAGAAGTGCCTAGATGCTGGCATGAAGAAAGACAGTGAGTTGGCCCCCTACCGTCCCTAGAATCCACTGACTATGTCTCTCCACTGACTATGCTTTGCCCTTGTTCCCGCAGCGTATTCTCCACACAGCAGGCAGAGTAAGCTTTTTAAACAAGTCAGACAGTGTCACTTTTCTGCTCAAAACCTCCAAGGGCTCCTCATCTCTCTTACACGGTCCATGACCTCATGGTTGAGCTCCCCAATACCACCTCTCAGGTTTTACTTCCTACTCTTCCCCTTGCTCAGTCCATCCCAACCACACTGACATCAATGCCATTCTCAAACACACCAAGCGCGGTATCCTCGGGAATGTTGTAACTTCTACTTACACTTGCCATTGCCTCTACCCGGAACACTCTTCCTCTATGGCTTGCTCTTTCTCTTCTATTTTTCAAGCATACTGCCTGTCACATCGTAGGTACTTGATCATTGTTAAATTAATTATTTAATGCTTTTCCTCTGTGCCAGATAATTAGGCTATGCTCCCAACAAATAATGTAACTTGTAGTCAACTTAACGTAACAGAAGTCAACTTGCCCAAGTCTACTCAGCTGAAAAGTTATAGGGTCAGTATTCGTCAGACACTTGCTTTTTCTATGACATCACACAACTGTTCCATATGGAGCAGTGGAAACTGTAGAAGTCAAAAAAAAATCTTGGTTTGAATCCAAACTACATCACATAAGTAATCTTGGACCTGTCACTGGAATGTCAGCCTGTTTGTGTTTCTGAAAAATATAGATAACACCTGCCCTCTTTACCCATGGAGATTTAACCTCAGAACCTTTGAAATTACAATGCCATGCAAACATAGGTGATGTTTTAGGTACCAAGGGTCCTCCCGCTTCAACATTCCCCCAGAAGCCAAACATATCCTTCCGCTGTTCCCACTTTACTCTCCATCCTCTCTTTCCCTCCCACAGTGCATTGTTTTCTGCTGCAGTGCCTCGCAGGTCGAGGAGAGTGTACAGGAACCTCCTGCCACCTGGAGCCTCTGGGACTTTACCCAAGCCCAAGGAGGCCTCAGGAACTCTCCTCTGTCCCTGTGTCCTTCATCGTGCAGTGTCTGAGGGTCACGGACCAGGGGCTGGCAGAGAAAGTCGCTCTCTGCTGGTCTCAATAGCTTTGTCACATCCCTTCCCTGGGCACAGTGATCCTGTCAGCAGGAGCCCTGGCATTGCGGCGAGCAAGACAGGCCCAACGACGGGCACAGCAAGCGTCGATGCAGCTGAGTAAGGAGCAGAAAGAGCTAGTCCAGACACTCCTGGGGGCCCACACCCGCCACGTGGGCCCCATGTTTCACCAGTTTGTGCAGTTCAGGGTGAGCACTTACAGGATTCAAGCTAGAGTGTGACAAAAAGGGTGCCCAAGGAGGCTGGCCTGAGGGAGGGGGCTGTGTGCCATGCACCAATACAGAGGACGGGACTTCTCTGGAACCTCAGTGGGGCAGATTCCTCAGCCTAGAACCCATCCAAGATAAAGCTGGAGAGGCCTAAAGGGGATTCCTAAGGGGTGGTGGAGGGGGTGCCTCTTACTTAGGTTCTGATCTCTGCAGCCTCCAGCTCATCTGTTCATCCATCACCAGCGCTTGCCCACCCTTGTCCCTGCACTAGCGCTGCTCACACACTTTGCAGACATCAGTACTTTCATGGTACAGCAAATCATCAAGTTCACCAAGGATCTCCCTGTCTTTCGGTATGTGACCTCTCCTTACCTTTCAGGAAGAAAACACTCCAGTAAACTATAATCTGCCCCTGACCAAAAATAAATAAAGTCACTGACCAAACTAACCCATCCTTCAGCCTTTCCAAAAGCCAGGTCTTGAATTCCCAGCTTTGTTTTTAAGTATCCAATCAGAACTGGGTGTTCCGCTCCCTCTCTGAAGTTCAGGCTAGAGTCTGAAGTGCCGGTTACCTACTCCCCACAGGTCCCTGCCCATGGAGGACCAAATCTCTCTTCTCAAAGGAGCAGCTATAGAAATCTGTCATATAGCACTCAATACCACTTTCTGTCTCCAAACGCAAAACTTCCTCTGTGGACCTCTTCGCTACACAATAGAAGATGCAGTGCATGGTGAGATGGTGCTAGAACAGCAGAAGGCATCCCTTTGGTATGGTATGTGGCAAGGTGAACCAAAGGCTCCTAAGCCTTGTGTCTCCCACAGCGGGGTTTCAGGAAGAGTTTTTGGAGTTGCTCTTTGGCTTCCATAGGACATTGCGGCGACTGCAGCTCCAGGAGCCCGAGTATGTGCTCATGGCTGCCATGGCCCTCTTCTCTCCTGGTGAGTATCCCCCAAAGCCCAAAAGCTTTTGTTCCACCACCTCTGCCCAAACTCCCAGCTCCCTGCATCCACCCATCCAAGCCTTAGTCTTCAAACCACTGGAATGGGTCGATCTCAGCCTTGGGTCCCCCCTGTGCAGGCTACCCACAACCCCCAACCTTGTCCTGCCCTACTCCCTATCTTACAGACCGGCCTGGGGTAACCCGGAGGGAAGAGATTGATCAGTTGCAAGAGGAGATGGCACTGACTCTGCAGAGATACATCAAAGGCCAGCAGCCAAGTCCCCGGGACCGGTATGGTGGGACTGGAGGCTATACCAGAGCAGGAACGGGTTAGGGAGACATAGAACTCAGGAAGCTTTTGCTGTCCTTTCTTTTGGGAAACCAGGGCCCTTGAAGGTCTAGTCCTTCCCTCCCATCTCACAGAGCTCCAGCATCCAAATTGCTCCTACTGCTATTTCATCTCACTTTTTCCATATTTTTTTATTCAGTAGAGATGCAAGGTAGTAGCTCACAGGCTCTGTATAATAGCATTCCTGAGATTGATGACATCCATCACCTCACCAAGCAACTTCTCCAGACTAGAGCAGCCTTTCAACAGTTTTGTTCACTCTCTTTCCTTGGCCCTTCCCCTCCTCTCCATTGGTCCAATTCCTTTAATTTTTCATTCCCCTTGAAGTTATGGTCATTCACTTTCATGGCCAAAGCCAGTCCCTGTATCACAGTCCATGATCTATCCAGGCTCTAAGGTATGCTCCACTTCTGTTCTTGCTTATTCCTCAATGAGCCCATTTGGCCAGAAAAGGGATGCTTTATACCACAGAACACATCCACCTTCTGGAACCTGCTCTGGAAGGCCAGATCCTCAGATGCCACACAGTTGAAAATCTGGCCAAGTCTGGGGTTTTCTTCACACTTGGGGCTCAGAGCTCTGGGTTCAAGAAAAATGGCATAGTGAAAGGAGTCAGTGTCAGAGGCCCCCTCGGGGACCTTTGGAACTTTTGGTACATTTGTCACACCAGAGCATATTTTCTAGTGTTCAGACCTAGCTTCACTGAGGGGCAGTTCAGGGAATCAGGGCCTCAGGACAAGACTCTCAGCTGCTTTATTTCCCTTCTCTTTCCCTGGTGACCCCACTACTTCTTCCCAGGTTTCTATATGCGAAGCTGCTGGGCCTGTTGGCTGAGCTCCGGAGCATTAACAACGCATATGGGTACCAAATCCAGCACATCCAGGGACTGTCCACCATGATGCCACTGCTCCAGGAGATCTGCAGCTAAGGTCCAGTTCACCTCCTTTCCCAGCCCACCTGGACACATTGGACTGGAAAGGGGAAAACGCTGGAACCATAGGTTGGGGCCAGTAGAAAGGGAGCCCCCTGGTTGCAATGAAAGATTAAAGCAATAACTGCCTCTTCATGCAGTAATGGGGAGAGTGAGGGGTCGCCATGGGGACAAAGTTGTTCTCTGGAAGCACAGAAGATGGGGAAAGACGAAGCCCCAGGGCTAAGAGGTAAAGAAGCTCCTTCTGGGAATAGGTGGGCCCCACTTTCTGAGGTGAAAGATTTAGCCCTTCAGCCATTCCTTCCCAGCCTTGGGAGACTCTGGGATGGAAAAGAGGATGGGGAGCTAATCCCATGCAGATTTTTCTGCTCTGAAGAGGAAGAGGCTAGGAGCTTTAATCCACAGGGAAATGAAGGAAATGGGAGTGAGGGGAGGAAAATCAGCCAGACATACCCCTTAATCCTTCTCCCTTAGTCCAGAGCCACAAGAGCATGGGAAGATGATTCTGGGGCTGATGGCAGAGTAGGGAGCCTCAAACCACTGCCTCAGCAGCTGCCCCTGTGGCAGCTCCAGTTCTGAGGAGGGCATGGTCCTGTCCCCACTCTGGCTCCTGGGCCCTAGAGATCACCCAGCAAGGTGGGCTCTGGGGAAGGGCCTAGTCTCTGGCCCTAGGGCACCTGACTCAGAGGTTCCAGCTGCTGTGGGGGCTGGCTCTGGGACAACCTCAGCCCACAGTGATGCTGAAGCCACAATGGAATCTGTTGCGCCAGTGATTAAGGAAGGCTCCAAGGGCTAGGGTGACAGGCAGGGGGGGCATCTTCTTCTCCAGCACAGCACCCACACACCAGTTACTATCCACCAAGCCTGTTGGGGAAGAGGATATAGACTAGGTTATTTAACAGGGCTTGGAGAAAGGGGTCGGCAGAAGTAAGGCGGAGCTTCCTTCCCACTGTCTCCCCAGTCCCTCAGCACCTCTGAATGTCATCTGAATAAGCCTCACCTCTAAACACCATGTTGGCCTGGGGCAGAGTCAGGTGGTAACCAAAGGAGAAGGTTGTGTCTTGTAGCCTTGTGTTTGCCTCAAACTCCACTCCAACCTGAACCTGAGAACCAAGGGGAAGGATGGGAGAGGGATCTGTCTCAATGAAGACTAGAGGAGTCTTTACAGGGCATCAGCAGAATGAAGGCATGTGTGAAATGTATGTGTAGTGTGGGGAGGAAGAACAGTTGGTCAGTAGGGCCTGTAGAGGGAGATCCAGAGCAACTTGCAGGTGTGGGGGACGGGATCAGGAGACTCACCTGTTCATTTGCCCTGTGGTAATAACTTGCATGGGCCCCACCTGATCCCACATTCAATGTAGCTACCCAGTGTACAGCTGTGAAAAACAAAGTACAAGAGAAAAGAAATGTTACTGTATTAGGACACAGGCCAGGAACCCCAGCCAAGCTCAGGATTTCCCTCCCCATCACTATTCTGCCTCACCCCATACCCGAGTACTTCCCAGCCAGTGTCAAGATGGCCCCCTCTTCGCCTGGCCGCCGGTGATAAACTAGCTCTCCTCCTAGCACCAGTCGATGAGTGAGGCTCTGCAGGAAGTGAGCAACCATGATCACTGTGGGGGATTGGGGAGACACAGTCAGTCATAGAGACAGGCCTGCTCCCTCACCTCAGCAGTCCCCACCCCAGCCTGCCCAAGAAGTTTCTTTTCTAATCCCTGAACTGTACAGACAGTGAAGAGGCAGAGCCAACATGAGCAAGTGGGCAGCCAAGATGAATAGAACCCTGTGCCAATTCCTCACCCGATTCCCCGATCAGGTCAGGATTTCCCAGGGTCAGAGTGGCTGTGTAGTCATCTCCCCGATACTCGCCATCAAACTGCCATGTCAGGAATTTGGCCTGCTGTGTCTGGGTAGGAACAGCAAGAAGTAAAATCTCTCTCCCTATTTAGGATCACTATAGCCTCTGCTCCTCCTCCTAGAGCCCCCAGGGCAGGACACTCATGGAGGAGAAAGAGGAAATGCTTCAGTGTCTGAAGGCAGGAACCATGGGTCACCTGGAAGACAGCCTTGGCTCGGAGCCGCTCTGCCAGGAGGAGCAGGACCTGGGCATTGAGGCTACCACTGCTGTCCATATCCCCTACCACAGTGGGGAACACCTGTTGAAGAGTGTAGACAGTAAGACTGAGCTGGGTGGCAGGATTCAGCCTAAATCCAAGTTCAGGATTTCTTTCACAGTACCCAGCGCCCCCTGGTGGAGCCACAAAGACGAACTCTCAGCTCCTCACAGAAATGTTTCCCCACCCTCTCCCATTCAGAAGAAACCATTCTTCCCCATAACACACACATTTCCTCCTCCTCTACACCTGGGTCCCAGCTGGGCTTTTAGGGAGATAACCCAAGTGTGGGGAGCCCTCACCTCAGTGGGGCTAAGTTGCCAATCCCCTGCATAGGCTGCATGGAGGTGGTAGCCGGGCAAGCCCAGAGCACTCATGTGCACAGTGTGAGCCACCTAGAGAAAGAGAAATCAATAGAGGAGAAGCATTCCTGCTCCATTTCAATCCCCGTCCCACTCTTCATCTTCTCCCCACCCAGACATTCCAACATATACAGATTAAAAGCAACAAGTCCCACAGGCAAAGGAAGTAAAGAGAGCCCCCACATCCTCCCTCTTTGTTCCCTATAGCCTGGCTAAGGCTGGAGTACAAAGGAAAGGAAAAGGAGATCCAGGGACAGGCAGAGAGGAATAGTAAGGAGGGGCCAGAGAAGTGGGAGCACCTGGAAATGGCTGCTCAGAACCTTGTTGACAACGAGCTTCACTCCCTCCATCTGTGCTGGGAATACATCTGAAGGGGGTGGAGGGGAGGGGAAGGGAAGGAATAAGCACAGACAAGGAATCCCTACCCCAAGAAGTAGTCTCCCCTTTCAATCCCACAGAAAGTGCTTTGGAGAAATTGACCTCCTTTCAAGTCCTGCAACGGGAAATGCTCCACTCCATTGGGGCACTTGAACCTCACTGGGGCTGGATGCCCCAGCTGTGATCTCCCCTTTTCTGCTCCGATCACTGGACACCCAGCACTCAAGACCCTCCCCTTCTCTGCCCCTTCAACTTGAGACACACAAATGACAAGTTCTCACCTTTGCATAGCCGGTGCAGCTCATCGAAGCTCCCAGGGTTGGGAAGAGGTTCCTCTCGACGGGGGCTCCGGCGGGGCAAAGCACCCATTGGTGCTAGGCCCAGTGTGTTCCCCATTTCATTCCAGAGGACATGGGAGGAGCCTGGGTTGGCCTGGGAAAGGACTCTATAGCTTCCTCTACCCACCACGGGCCCCACCCCCCATTATCCGACTCCCCAGTCCCAGAAACTTCCACATGGTCCAACGCTAGACCTGGAACAGGAGGTGTGGGGAGAGAGGGCACCGGTAGGGAGTTTGAACCCCAGGCACACTCCCATCCCATCTTTAATCCCTCACCCCTACCTGTCACCCCTGTCTCCTCCCCCACTCTCTAATCCTAGTCCCCGCCACAGACCTCACCCAACTTCCTAGTCTTTCTACTCCTCATTCCTAGGCCCCAAGGCGAGGCTTGCAATGGAGCAATAGCCCTTACCTTCTCAGACCATCATGCTGCCCCTTTCCCCCCGGCACACCCCGGTCATCTTGATGGGGGCAGCCATCTTGAGTGATGGCAGAACTGCGGCTTCACCCTGCATTCCCAGCGCGGCCATGAGCGCCATCTTGGAACCGGGCGTAAAAAAAGATTTCAAAGACCCAACCCTCCCTTGATTGTGCGCCGCCCAATCGATTAAAGAAAAAGGAAAAAGCTGCCTCGATCTCCCAGGGGCCAATGGGAGAGAAGGAAGCAAAGGAATGGCAGACCTCGCATCCAGAGAGGTAGAGACAGACGGGATTTGATAGGTCCTTAGACTGACTCTGGTAGGTGGCCTTAGATCGCCCTGCCTCTCCAAGGTCGAGAAAAACCTTTAAGCGTACAAGACACTAGAGGGAGCATCTTGGAGCTTGAGCCACTGAAGTCCATTCCACCACATAGCCTGGATACGTGTTTTTGAAGGGTGGCCCAGGAAACGACTGTAAAAACTTCTTTCGAACAGAACACTGCTTCATACCACTCCTGGGCGCACCCCACGCCCACCCCACAGGAACCCCTGGGGACTTCTCATCACAGTTCTTCACAGTATACGGTACACCTCCAAATGAGTCCTAGTCTCAGGTACAGCTCTCTCGAGGAAAATGGAGCCACACTTCCCTCCTGGAGGTCTACACCTCTCAAAGTTCGGCCCCTTGTCCCCTCGATGGAATGGGAATAAGTGTGAGAGTTTGGGGTAGAGGAGCAGGGGCTGCAGCCTTAGTTCTAGCAGAACAAGTCCCTGAAACAGCTGACCCCTATAGTTAATCCTTCCTTCCCTGATTCCCCAGGCAGAGCTGGCAAATAATATCTAGGAATACGGACTCCTGACTTCAAATGCACTCCACTACAAAGCCACGAACAAATTAATGGCATGCCCTTCAAGTACTAAGTGCTCCACAGAGAAATAATTGAAGATGGAGTATGATTTCTTGGACTCTGGTCACCTTCCTCACTAGCACTCACATGTCCACTCCCATCTCTTAGGAATGTTCTACATACACTTTGAGGGCAAAATGATGAAGGATACGAATTCTTCTGATATCTGGCTGATTTCACCCAAATGCCTTGGGCCTAGAAGTGTACTTCTGCCCTCCCTCACAGTCAGGGTTGGGATAAGGACTGGGGCCTTGGTCAAAGGGATGCTATGGTCCCTGCTGACACACATTGGCTGACCACCACCTAGAATTGATAAGGTGATCCAAATGACCAAAGACCTCCCAACTTTATCCTTGGTGGAAGCCTCTCAACTCACCTTTTTTCCTGCCAGAGCACTCTAATTGGGAGGGGGAGGGCAGAGGCTGCTTTCTGAATTTGTTTTATTGGGGGTGGGCTGTGCTCATTTATCAGCACTCAGGAAGGTCATTCTTGGCTCTAGTGGTTTCTCCCTGGTCTCATTACACATTAACTTAAAAAGGGGCAGAATCAATCACACTTGCCCTCTGACCCAAGCCAGCATTCCCCTCACCCCTGCCCCTGATTTCATCTCCTTTCTTCTTTCTTCTGTTCCCCAATACCTCTCTGCCAAGTTGCAGCAAAAGGGGATTAGGGTTGGGAGCTGAAATCTACCCGTAACGGAACAAAGATGCTAAGGGCTGAGGGCTTGATATGTCAGAAAAAGAAGAAAGAAAGAAAGAAAGAAAGAAAGAAAGAAAGAAAGAAAGAAAGAAAGAAAGAAAGAAAGAAAGAAAGAAAGAAAGAAAGAAAGAAAGAAAGAAAGAAAGAAAGAAAGAAAGAAAGAAAGAAAGAAAGAAAGAAAGAAAAGAAAGAAAGAAAGAAAGAAAGAAAGAAAGGAACCCTAGAAATCCTGTTTCCTGCAGCATTCAAATCCAAGGACTACTAGCCTCAGCCTCAAAAGGAATGAATCTTGAATAGGCCTAAAGTATGCCCCCTTGGAATGCACTAAGGCCTGCACCCCCTGCCTCCCGTCCAGTCCCCATGAGTCCCCCCACGTGCTTGTCCTCTCCTTCCCCATTTCTCCAGCTTGTTTACTCCAACATGGCCCCTGCCCCACTGGGCCCTTCCAAAGTCCTTGTCACCTGACATGGGGGTGGGGAAGCAGACAGATATATAGTCCCTGCCTCCCCAGTCAGGCCAGGCACAGACGGCAAGGACAGTGACGCCGACTAGGTACAGTAAGGGAGCAAGAGGTGTGGGCAGCATCCAAAGGGGACCAGGTTTTAATTGTGGAAGGGGAGGGAACAAGGTTGGTGTGGATATGTAGGTAGGGGTCCCTGGGGAGGGGCTGAAGCCCATTCAGCTTCAGTGTCCTCCCCTACCCCCAACTGTTTGCAGGCCACTTTCCCCACTGTTAACACCATGAAGCTGCTTGCAGTGACTGTGCTGCTCCTCACCATCTGTAGCCTTGAAGGTGTGTGTGATACGGGGACGGGTCCTAAGGAGGAGAAGGTGCTTGGGTCCTAGCTGTTTATCAGACTGTGCTCCTATGCCCAGGTCTGGCAACCAGGGAGCTTAAAAGGAAAATCATCCCCTCTCTAAAGCCCAGAAAGCCCATCCAAAGACCTGGAGCTGGATACCTGTTTGGGGAGAGGGCTGAGAGCTGGGGCTGGATACTGGCAGAGAAGTGGGACCCATTGTTGGGGACCCAGCTAAGAAACATGTGTGTGTGTGTGTGTGTGTGTGTGTGTGTGTGTGTGTGTGTGTGTGTGTGTGTGTGTGTTTCTGTGTGTGTGCAGGGGCTTTGGTTCGGAGACAGGCAGAGGAGCCAAGTCTGCAGAGCCTGGTCTCTCAGTACTTCCAGACCGTGACCGACTATGGCAAGGACCTGGTAGAGAAGGCCAAGGGCTCAGAGCTTCAAACCCAGGCCAAGTAAGTCTCAGCAAAAGGGGTTCAGGGACCAGGGGGCTGTGGAGAGAAAGAAGGGAAGCCAGGAGGTCCCACAAAGTCTGAGCTCATGAGTCGGGTTTAGGGAGGATGGGATTTAAATTGGAGAGAAAATTCCTTGATCACCCCATAGATCCCATGGACTTCTTGGGCAGCAGGAACTGGGCTTTGAATTTCTATCTCTCGGGTCTATTACTATGCTCGGTGGAGGGCTTACCTCTCCTCCTAGGAGCTTTGCCATGCCAAGACAGACCAAGCACTAGAGTTTGGGGACTTGGGTCTCACCTCCCACCACCACCAAGGTCCCTGCCAATTCTTCACGGTGACTTCTAATCCCTTACATATCCAGGGCTTACTTTGAGAAGACACAGGAGCAGCTGACACCCCTGGTCAAGAAGGCTGGAACTGATCTGATTAACTTCCTGAGCAATTTCATGGACCTCAAAACACAGCCTCCTGCCCAGTGAGATGTCTAGACCATTATCTTCCATCCCCAGCGGGCCTCTTGAATACCAACGGGCCAGACCTAGAGCTCCTTTCCCCACCTAGTCCTTGTTTTCTACAATAAATACTGAAGGAGTCAAGTTGTGAGCCTGGTATGTTTTGGGGACTGAGAGAAATAGGGATAGTGAGGGAGGAATCGTGGGGAGAACAAAGAGAAATCTGCTTCTAACAGGAGATGGGTTTTGGTGTGAAGGGGTGGGGAAAGGGTTGAAAAAAATAAATGATGGAAGTGACAACGTGGGGGTGCCCGTAAGTCTTCTCCAAATCCAAGGAATCTTCCTACAGTCCTGGAAACACCCCTGTTGGGGAGAATAAAGAGCCTTTGCCTTGGACATGGAACCATGAAAAGCATGAAGGATTCATGAACCGAATCCCTAGACTCCTGGAGGTCACAGGAAATGACAACACCCGTCAGAATTTCCTCTGTCATACTATGAAGAGGAGAAAGCTTCCCAAAAATGAGCCCAAAGGTGTCACCCAAGGCCCCCTCTTCCCTTCTGAGCCAGAAGAACGCTGTGCTTCCTCTTATCCTGCAGTAAGATCTGGGTTCACTCCTCTCCCCAAAAGGGCTCTAATCCTTCCATTTATTTTATTATTATTATTTTTTAATGGAGGCACTGGTACTGGGGATTGAACCCCGGACCTTGTGCATGCTAAGCATGTGCTCTGCCACTGAGTTTTACCCATCCCCCTAATAATCCTTCCATTTAAAACCTCTCACCTAGACCCCCCTGTCTGGGGAACACCCATTCCAAGCTTCTCCCCCACTATTATGTGGGTGCTATTCTGGCCTAAGTTCTGGTAGCCATCTTAGAGCCTGGAACCAGTAGATGCGACAGCCACTTAAAGGCCTGACAGGTCTTCAACTTGGTAGACATGTGGGCCTTGAGAAACTTTGGTAGCTGTGATACCTGGATTAAATCAAAATGGAATGGAAATCAGGCTGGACTGATGCAGGAAACTCACAATCCCAAAATGGGAAAATGAGCATTTTTCCAATAAAACTTTATTTCTACTTTATCTTTAAAATCGTTTCTTCCCTATCCTGACTCATTTCTCATATCTCATCTGAAATCACCTTTTCCCAGACACCAGAGATGGCTCCAATTTCTTCTTTATATTAATCAGCCTCTTCAGTCTGGCCTTCAAGACCCTCACCACTTACGATTACTTTCTTCCCCTTTCTTTCTTGGTGTCTTTTTTTTTTCCCTCACATGGCAAAATGTGCAGGGACAGAGATATGTCTGTCACTTGCCAGATGACCTTGGACAGGTTAACTAACTTCAAAGAGCCTGAATTTACTCACAGGGTTAGTGAGTAGATCAAATGGTACAATAAGCTGGAAAACATATTGGAAAGTGTAAGTCACCATGCAGTGCAAAGTATTGCAAAGTATGGAGACTTGCTGGGGTAAGCCTGGGGACTCTAGACCCATTTGGTCAGGGCTGCTGGGTCACAAGTAGGACTGGCAGTCTCTGATGAGTTTCAGATACTTCCAGGGAACCCTGCCTAGAAACAGGACAGGCATTGACAAGGGGGTTTCCTTCACTGCTCACCCATGTGTTCGGAGAAGCTGACCTCCTATCTGGACCAGACTTGTTCTCCTTTGCCTTACCCACCTCCAACCCCTATCTGGCCCCTCAGGTCCCTCTTGTCCCAGAATCCACTGAAAACTCACTGTTCTCATAAAGCCTTCCATTAGGAGTGTCACACAAGCTTTCAACACACCATCCCATTTGTGTGTTTGGCTTTTCAGCTATGCTAATGCCTGTATGTGTGTATATTAAGAGCTGTGCTCACACTGCTCCCTGAAGCCCACTCTCATCTGGATTGGTGACTATTTGGGGTTGGACAGCCAGGCTTTCCCACAACCCAGCCTTGTTTCAGTTGTCAGACACAGGAGGCCAGGATGGGTACAGAAGTCATTTCTTGGGTTCAAATGTCTCTGAATGTGCCTAGACTCTCAATACATTACTTCCTGTTCCAGTTCCATGCTAGAGAATGAAGGGGTCCTTCCCCAAGTCACAGTCAACATTCATCCCTTAATCAAGCAAAACAGCCCTGAAGTCTACTAACCTGTGAACTCTGGAAGGTCAGGAACTGAGTTTGCCTTACTCAAAATGTCTTCAGTAACCAGTCTAGACTAGTAGAGGCTTAATAAGTATATGTTAAATGAATGAATGACTAGAGTCCAGTCTGTGGTGGCTTTATTGATGACAGTTCCTTTCCATTGTTTAGTGGGAGTTGAAATGGAGAAGAGGGGAAGGGTGGTGTAAGTGGGTGAGACTAGAATATAAACATTGATGAAGAGCATCTGAGGTCTTTGACAGAGAGGTGTCTATTAATGAGGGGTGGGGGTATAGGGTCATTACAGGGATAGGGTCAGCTGCCAACCATGAGGGCTGGGAGGAGAGTGGAAGAAGGATGTGTCCAAGGGCATCTGTTCTAAGGTTATTGTGGTGGTTTCTCATGCTTCAGGGTCTCATAAGTCTCCTGGTGCCGGGTGCTCAGGCCCTGGAGGTAGAGGTCAGAGGATAGTCAGGAGCTTGAGTCCATCACAGGGCCCATCCCACCCCTACAGGCCCTACCCCTTCCAAAGGTCACTCAAAAGCCCACTCTTTTTTGCTGACTTCCTGGGACTGGGGTAGGGGGTTGGGGAGGCAGGTTCACTCACCGTGTAAACACCATCTGATTTCTGCAGAGGCAAAAGGGACAAGGCATTAGAGCTCACACCTCTCACAGGGCCCCTCAGCATCTTCTCACCACCCAGGGAAGTCTCTGGCCAGGGGTGGCCCCTTTGGACCAGAGGGTACTGACATGGGTACTCTGGGGCATGAATGCACATTTGCCCACATGGCTACAAACACATATACATTCAACATACAACTCTCTCATGTACTCATTGTCACACTGCACTTGACTCTTCCTCATCACCTGCTGAACATTTCACTTGTGACTTGGCTAGGTAGCAGTGTAGTTAGGAGGAGGTGGGAAGGGGACCTCAGAAGCTTATACAGATCAGCACCTTAGTGTCATGCCCCTACACCCAGAAGCCACAGACCTCAAGGCTAAAGCCCCAGAAGGGCTGAGAGTTTGAAAAATTGTTGAAACCCAGTGGAGGGAGGTTCCATACCTCATAGCTGGCTATAGCTGCTTTTCGCACCTGGAGCTGGGGTAGGGGAAAGATCATTAGTACAGGCGAAGTTACTGGCCCATCCCCCTTCCCTCCAAACTTTGTAGGGGAACCATTTTACTCCATCTCCTTGAAGCCCTGCTGCCACCACTCTCCCACTTCTCCTTCCAAGCCCTCACCCCACCCTGCCCCAACCTTACCTTGAGTCGGCAGTAGAGCAGGGTGAGGACAATACCATACAAAAACAGGATTGCATCCAGGATATAGCAAAGCTGGGGTTCTCCCAGGGCCGCTGAGGGGATAGAGGGTACCCGTGGGCTCAGGGGCAGCAGGGAAGATCTGGGACTCAGAGGAGAGAAGGAAAGGGCTCTGGGAGATAGGACAGGGCCTGGAGGGGCACCCTCCAAGGGAAGAAACTTCATCTTCCTCTCTGGATTCCTATTTCTCTCACCTTTCCCTCTTTTCCCTCACCTCAGGGTGAGGGTAGGACAGAAAGTGTGAAGGGTTCTGTCATGAAGGAACTGATGGGTACTGAGAGCTGAGGACTTCCTCCTCAGCCCCGAACCCTCTTTTTAGCCCTGTGGGTTCCTCAGGCACCATTGAGCACTCCATAGTCCTCAAGGGGCCCATTTGAGTTCACTGAACTAAGACTAAAACCTCAGCCTTCGAGGGGTAGTGGGGGGCGGGCAGTGACAAATTTCAGAGACGAAACCACAGGAGTGTCTCTGCTAAGTCCTGTGACCTGTGGCTGAGGGCTGGACAGGAAGGATGTGAGCTGGGGAAGGGAGGGAAGGCAATCACTCTATTATTGGTCATCTAGCCTCAGCCACATCGCTTTCCGTCCTCCTACAAGACACTTAAATATGTAAAAACAAGATGTCACTTTCCTTGGCTTTATAGCTACCGATGGCTCTGCACACAGGCTGAATATGTCTTAGCCCAGGTTCAGGAGAATGACCACAAGATGTATGGATTCCGGCTGAGTACTCTGCCCTGTTACTCACTCACTCTGGGCCACTGAGAGAGGAAGTTTTTAGTTTGCAATTAAAAAAAATCAAATAAGGTCTGAGCTCCAGCTTCTAACAGCTCCAACTCTTATCAGAAGAGCTCATGGGTGTGTGACTGGTACCCGTATAGTATGTTTTACCCTGTGGCGCTGTTTCACACACAATATTGCATAAATCTCAAAACTTCCCTGTGAGGGAAAGAAACGTCATCGCCATTTTGTAGGTGATAAGACCAGGGCTCAGAAGAGCTAACTAACTAGATTTAGGGCCAGAGTTAAGTGACAGAGCTGGAACTCAAATCCAGGTTTTCTGCTTTCAAAGTTTGTGCCGTCTCTTTTCTGCCTCAGTGCCCCAGGTTGCTCATCTCAGGGCAGCAGACTGGCTGCTTACTTAATCCTTTTCTCCACCGTCACAGCTGGGCTGGTGGAATTCCATCTCAGTCCATCTCTTTTAATTTCCCCACTTTCCCTTAAGTTTCACTAACCCCTTCCTCTCCAAACCTCAGCTGTAACTATCCCTCTTCAAAACATATACAGACAACCCAAAGAGAGCAGCAAGTGAGATTTCAGAGGGTGAAGCCTCAGAGCTGCAGAGACCTTTCCATTTCTGCCTCAATTTCTCAGCGGATGCTCGGGTCTCTAGAATTGGGCGTTGTACGCTGCCCACCCTCGTATCAGCCGTTGACGTGATGGGGTACCTTAGTGATGACCCACAGAAGCAGCAATGAAGTGTTTGACTATCCTTGCCTCACTCCTGAAGACAAGGGCAGGCCCCTGCTTTCCTAAAAGGGACTTAATAAATATTATTTAACCAACTAGAGATCAGCTCCCAATGGGCATGACCAAAGGCACCCCACAGAAAATACTGACCATGGGAAATGGAGTTTTCCCCAGACCAGCTTTTCGTATCATACCACCACTCCCCTCCTCTGCCAAACTGAAGCCTTACACGTACATCAGGCCTGAGAAAGCAAGAAGGGGACAAGAAAGGCAGAAACTATGATTCCTGTACCCTGAGGACTGGATAGGACAGCCTCAGGGTCTCCGTGCCCATCTAGCCGGGGCCAGACTTCCTCCATCTGTCCCTGCCTCGGCCATCAGACACAGGCCCTTGACTCCCACCCTGTAGCCCAGCTCACTGTCCCTCATCAAACCCTCTCACCTGCTTGTTCAACCAAAAGGAGTAAGAGGAAGACCACTGCTGGAATCATCTTGGGCAGGGGCTGAGTGGCCGTGAGCTGGGAATCGGACGCTCTGACAGCACTGCGCAGCTGTGCTCTGCCAGCGAGCAGCTCCCTGACCACAGTTCCCCCCTTCCTGCCACGCCTTCCCCCAGCTCTGGCCCCTTCCCCTTCCTGCACTAGAGACTGGGCGGCTCCCGGAAGGACCAACTAAGGGAGCTAAGAGACCTGGGTTCTTATGCCTCCGTCCTTCAGTGACCAATCCCCTGCTACCAGGGAAAGAGGGGGCTCCCATGTTTGGGAAGCCCTGTTCATAGACAGATCCATGATAAACTGCCCCTTGAGATTCTAAGACCCCACAATAGCCCCCTTCTCTCCCATCTGGAACTTTGTACCCAATCTTGATTTGAGTTTACCAATTAATGTGGGCGGGAAGGGTTGGGAAGGCGGGGAAGGCAGGGGAAAATAGGAAACGAGGAATAGAGAAGTGGAAAGGCAAAGAGTCAGAAAAGGGGGCGGAGATAAACAGGAAAAATTTCTAAGGACTGAGTCTAACAGAGAAGTGGACAGTTAACAAATACTCATTAAGTTTCCCATCAAAGTGAAAGACAATAAGATACTGAGAAAGACATACCAGACGTCTGTGCATGGGGCCAGAAGGTGGTTAATTTATTATAATTTCTCTTTTTTCAGTACATGCACAGAAAGCCTGACAACTAAGCATTCATGTACGTGTACACACACACACAGAGGCCCATTTCCAACAATGGACAGACTCCGCAAACGATGCAGGCAGGCAGGGAGATCCAATGCTGTCCCTCTGCTCACCGATCTACTTCTCCAAACACAATATCTTGGGTACCTAGGAGGTCAGGGGAGGAGGAAAAAAACTGATGTTACTGAGGATCTAGAACTCACTACTGTACCCAGGAGACTGAGGATTTGAATCTGTGCCCCTATTCCATGCTGAACAGGAAGTGTTCAATTTCTGTTCCCAGAGTCCCAAACTCCCTTGCCTAGAATGTCTCTACTACACAACAGGCCTTGTACCTATGATGGCAACGACATCCGCCAACATGTGTCCCTTAGACATCTTGTCCAAACCAGCCTGGAGAGAATGAGACAGCAACAGTATTAGGCAAGATTAGCAGGGTGGGAGGAGAAGGAATAAAAGTTCATAAAAATTTTAACCAAGGTCATTAATTATTGGATTCATGTATTGGAGTCAGAATCACTGGGGTTGGTTCTTACCAGGTGGGCAAAACCAGGAGCCTTGATCTTGCATCGATAAGGGCGGCTGCTGCCATCAGATACCAGGTACACCCCAAACTCTCCCTGTCCAGGGAAGAAGTTCCTCCATTATCAGAAGAACATCTTTCTCTGCCAACAAAACCTCTCCACTCACCCTCATGTACCCTCTCTGACTGATTAACAAGCATTTATTTGAACATCTATCTCCAATCACCCACTCCACATACTGTCTTTTCCCTCCCCTTCTCTCCTCACCTTAGGAGCCTCAATGGCAGTGTATGTGGCCCCTGGAGGAACTTGGTAGCCCTCAGTATACAATTTAAAGTGATGAATCAGTGACTCCATAGACGTCTGGGAAGAGGAAAAAGGGAGCATCGGTAAGCCAAACCCAAACTGTCTTCCCTCCTACAGAAAATAATCTCTACCCACAGGGAGACTAAAATCCCACATGTAAGTCAGTGAGCAAGAAGATACAGAGTAAGAGAGGAGACTATAGGAGGTTAAGAATTTTATACAGTGAATGAAGTCTCTGAAAAAGGAAAACTGAAAAGCAGGATTTAATCCAAAGATACCCCTCCCCAGTCACTGCCCCCTTTCCAAGACCTCTTTTCCCTTCCCCTGTAGCCAACCTTCATCTCTGCTCGTTTAGGTGGAGACACTTTGGCATCATCAACCTTGATCTCCCCGGGAGGCATCTTGTTCAGACACTGTGAGATGATTCGAAGGGACTGGCGCATCTCCTCCACCCGACACAGGTACCTGAAGCAAATAAGACAGAGCAAGAGAAGAGTAGTCAGGGGATCAGATGTGAGGGTGGGAGGATGCCCATAGCCGATGTGAACAGTGCTAGGTAACTTTCCTCATTCTTTTCTCCTAGTACAGCCTGGCCACCCATATAAAACCTAGTCTTCTGATTCTAGTATTGGGCCCTTCCCCAAATCCTCTCCTAGTTTTCTCAGCCCATGTTCAGTAGTGTTTCCCTCTTTAATTACCCTCAAACACTTTCTGGAATGTAGAATAGGTGAGAGTCAAACTGCCTCAAAAAAGAAAACAGTAGCAATTCTTACCCAAGTCAGTAAAGAGAAGTGGAATTTGAAATTTAGAATCTAATGGAAAGAGCGCTGGATTAGGAGGAGTCTAATCTCAAGTGCTACTAACAGAGAGTCCCAGGCTAATCCCTAACTTTTATGACTCAGCTTTCTCAGCTATAAGATGCAGCCAAAACTAGTTCCATCTAAGACATAAAGAGAATGTAAAGGTGAAATAAGATGTCACATATGTGAAAGTGCTTTAAAAAGCAACCTAGTTTAACACACACGAGAGCTCCAAAGTATAAGAAAGAAGAAAGTAGCCAAGAGAAAAGTTAGACATGGAAACTAGCTGGACAATGAGCTAAGAAAGGATTGGGGCCTTACCTATCATAGCAGTCCCCTCGAGAACCAACAGGAACATCAAACTCCACCTGGTCATAAACATCATAAGGCTGGGTCTTCCGCAGGTCCCACTGGATGCCTGAGCCCCGGAGCATCACCCCACTGTACGGAGGATAATGGGAATACGGGTCACTGTCCTTGGAGGCCTGCTCTCTTCCTTAGTCTCCCCTCTCCCTCCCACACATCGTGGGCATGGGATATAAACTCAGCAAGGAAGGTGCCACACCTGAAGCCAAGATATTATGCTGGAACCCATCCACCCCTAAGGAGAGAAGTCTTACTCCTCCCACCTAAAACCATAGTTAAGTGCGTCCTCCGCCGTTATAACCCCGATGTCAACTGTTCGATTTCGCCAGATCCTATTGTTGGTCAGCATCTGTTGATAAAGAAAATGGGTGTGTGAACACTCTTCATGACACTCTTCAAACACCTCTCTATTTCTTTGTATCTGGGGACTAAAACCCCACAAACCCTTCTTGGGGGAAAAGAAGGGTTTTCCCCATTGACTCCTATCTTACCTCCTCCAACTCATCAATCCGAAGAGAGAAGTTCTTAGAAAACTGATAAATGTCATCCATAAGCCCAAGGGGTAGGTCCTAGAAGCCAAATGGAGGATCAATAGTGAAAGCAGCAGAGCCTCCACTAAGGAGAGCCAGCTCAGCCCTCCCGCCTCAGGGCTACAGGGTCAGCCTTTCCACTGGCCAGGGCTGCCCTCCAGTGGCCACAGAGGATACAGGCATGGCCTGGAAGGTCAGGGAGGCAGGGAAGCATGCTCACCTGGTGCACACCTCCCGGCCGGACATAAGCAGCATGCATCCGAGCTCCCGACACTCGCTCGTAGAACTCAAACATCTTGATAGGACACATTGGGAATTAGTAACATATGACAAAGTCCTGGGACCCTAAGTCCAACAACAAGGTGGTCCACTCCCCTGCCCCCAGCCTTCTTGTGCCCAACTAACCCCTCATGACAGAGTTCCTTAAGAAAATAACCCAGGTTAAATATACCTTCTCCCCTCAAATGTTCTCCCTATGTTCTCTCTCCTTTTACTCTCGTCTCCTTCGTACCTTCCCTACTTCCTGCACCTACTTCCCTTTTCCTTTTCTTTTCTCCTTCTCATACCTTCTCCCTTTCTTCAAACATCCAGAAGAAAGGGGTCATGGCCCCAATGTCCAGGGCATGTGTGGTCACAGCCATGATGTGGTTCAAAAGCCGTGTGATTTCTCCAAACAGCACTGTGGAGAGGTGACAACAACAAGAGAGGGATACAGAAGCCAAGGATCCAGGCTGACAGAGCAGATCCGGGCAGAGTCTGGGGTCTGCATACCAAGTTCAGGTTCAGGGCTCCTAAGATGGGGGCAGGGGCACTGTGCTGTCCTCACAGCAGCCCAGGAAAGGGAGGGGGCGTACCTCGGATCCACTGTGCTCGAGGAGGAGGCTGGATGTTGAGCAACTTCTCCACAGCCAGTGAGTAGGCCTGTTCGTTACACATCATGGACACATAGTCTAGTCGGTCAAAATATGGAAGGGCCTGGGAAGAGGCAGGAATCTGGCTCACATATAACAGGTCCAGGAACCTTTAGTCTGGCTGCTCCCAGTGGGCATCAGAGGTCGGTGCTGCATAAACCTTCCCAATCTCAGGAGCCTTAGCAAAGCAGGATGAAACACCCCAATATCAAGTAGCATGCTGGTAAATGGTTAAAAACCAGCTTTCTGAAGTGATGGTGGAGGGGAACACCCTGATTTGCTGTTTGCCAATTTCCACGGTGAAAATACTCCTACCAGGTCCAATTCAAACTACCAACATTATATAACTGAACACGGCACTGAGAAGAGTAGCACACCATTGTACAGTATTTCCACTATCCAGATACAACGGAAGTAAATACCTCAAGAACACAGCCTAATACAGTGTAGTAAAATAATGAAGCTGTGGATTTTGATACTTCTTACCTTGGTTTTTAATATAATGTATTAAGTAGCAAGCTAATACACTTTAATTTTTAATAATGGCTGTGTTTCACAACTGGCTCATAAAATTCTTAAACATGTAACAATCTGTTCTTGTGAGCCAGTATGAGCTGGCTCCAGCATACCACTGCCAATCAAGTCTTCTGGGCCAAGTGACAGCTCTGTCAAAGAACACCTCTCTGAGATATTGAAGGAGAAAGGTAATTAGCCTTAGGAGGAAATTAAGGAAAAGCACCAAGAAGGATGGGATTTGTTTCCACAGGAACAGTCAGTTAGAAACAGTTCTTCCCTAAAATACCAAGAAACCAAAGTCCCAGCTGTTCGCTGAACTAGCTTCAGCTTCCAGGAAGGAGGCGGAGCTAAGATGTTCTCTTTGGGACAGCCAGTTCTTATCCTGATGTCACTGTGACGTGGATGATGCTACAGGGGTTAACTCCACGGACTCTGGGACCAGAAACCATCATTGCCCGGACTCTCTGGAGGAATCACATTCTGGTCAGTGGGTCCTAACCCCATCATCCTCTGTTATCAAGACCTTACTTCATGACAGTAAGAAAAAAAATTTCAGATTCCTAGCCCAGATCCAGTTTCTCCAAAATCTGACCGTCACCACTTGGGTCACACAGTTCTCCTAAAAACGGCAAACTCTGTCACAAACTCCCTCCCCGTCACTCTGACTCACCGAGGATTTCAAAAACAAACTTAAGTCAGCTGGAAAATACAAGAATCAGCTGTTAGTCCTAGGGAGCTGACGTTTCTCTCCTCTTTCCCTGACCCCAAGGACACCAGCTTTGACGTACTAGTATAAATAAGAACAGGGAAACTGAGGCACTAGAGTGAGGGTAAAGGGGCCAGCCAAAAATCAGCCAGAGAAAAGCTGGGAGTGTAGCTCCAGCTCCAAAACATTTCTGTTGGATAAATCAAATCCAGATGATTCAGGTCAAGCATCCCCTGCCACATTCCTCCATCCTCCCAACCAAAACCGTCCTAATAACCTCAACAGGCCACTCCCCTCAACACTCTTTTCTCCTGGGGTTTTGGGGCAGCAGATTGGCAAAGTCCCAGGCTACAGTATCCCCAGATCCTATCAACAGGCCCCTGTTCACCCCCCACCTGCAGATAGGTCTTGTATTCAATGAGCTTCTCAGTGCCTCGGTGCAGCAGCCCGATGTGAGGGTCACACTTCCGCACCATCTCCCCACTCAATTCCATCACTAGTCGCAGGACTCCATGGGCTGCTGGGTGCTGGGGCCCAAAGTTCAGGGTCAGGTTCGACACCAATGTGTCCTTTGGAGGGTCCACATCTGAGAAGTGTGGAAAATAGTTGAGCCAAATAGTAATTCTCTTGAGAACCCCCAAGAGACAGCAAGAAGTCAGCATCTCCCTATAGACATTCTATACCCTGATAATTTTCCTAATCTTTAACAAAACCAGAAAGACCAATAAATGGGAGAAAGGAAGGGAGATCTAAACTTTCTGGGGTTTTGTTTTGTTTTTGTTTTGAGGGGGAGGCAATTAGGTTTGTTTGTTTATTTTAATGGAGCTACTGGGGATTGAACCCAGGACCTCATGTATGCTAAGCTTGCACTCTACCACTGAGCTATACCCTCCCCTTAAACTTTCTGATGAGAGGGACCATGAACCTCTTTCCATATCTCCCAGAATATCTTTTTTAAAAATACATAATAGATAACACTTATAAAATCCTCACTATGTATAGCCACCACTCTTAAGCGCTTTACTTATTTTAATTAAATTCTCTCAACAACCACATGAGTAGTAGATACTATTATTATCCCCATTTTATTGGAGGAACTGAAGCCAAGAAGGATAAATGAATTCTCACAGAGCTAGTAAGTGGCAGAGCCAGGATTTAACTCAGCCTGTTCAGTTCCAGACTCAACACTCTTAACCACTAAGATACACTACCCTTTATATGTATCTGATGAATGGCCAACTAATCAGGAAATGTATATTCTTACTACTATTAAGTGACAGTTTTTACCCTCAAGAGGCTTACAATTTAATTTGGGGAATAAATACATGTGTGAAACTAGTAACACAGGTCAAATGTACAAGTTACCAAGTAGTTTAGCCGTTAAGTACTTAAAGGAAGGAAAGAACATTGTGAAGACTTCGTGGAGGCAAGATCTGAGTTGTTTCCTAAATACAGGAATGATTCAGACAGGTAGAGAGGAGACGTATGGAATGAACACAGGTCAAATCTTAGAAACAAGGAAGTAAGTATCTGTGGAGCTTGTTTCCACCAAGAGGCAGATTAGTGTTGGCAGACAGCAAAGGGTAGTGGTTCTATTACCAGTATTATTAACAACACTTGTCATGAGCCAGTCACTACACTAAGTGGTTTATGTTATTAGTATCTCATTTAATACTTACAATAATGCTATGAAGTAGGTACTTTATTCACTGGTAAATGGAGTTGAGATCTGAAACCGGAGTCTACCTTTGCAACGAAAATTTTTCACCATTGGATTTGGGGTGATAGACCTGAGTACAAATCCACCTGTGCCCTTGATCATATTTTAACCTCCTTAGACCATAATTTCCTCAAAATTGGGATAACATTAATATCACTTTCATATGGTTGTTGTAACGCTAAGTGAAATAATAATTCATACAAAAACACTTAGCACATGGTAAGCTGTTGTTACTATTAAGTTTTTGAAAGGTAACTGGACATGCTTTTGAAGGTTTTGGAGCAAAAAAATGAATGACATGGTAAAATGATGTTTGGGGAAGATAAGAGTGATGACATTGTATAAAATAGCTAGAATGGGACAAGATCAGTGGCAGGAACCCAGCAAAGAGACTCCTGAAATAATTAAGGTCTAATACAAAATAAATCTGAACAAGAAAGGGAGAGACGACCACATATGAAACATTATTAAAGAATATGCATGGTTCGATGACTAATTGGACATAGACATAGAGAGCAAGAGAGAAAAAAGAGCCAAAGACATCTAAGAAGTATCAATCCTGAGGGATTCAGAGAATGAGGGAGGCACTGATTAAAATTAAAAATCAAAAGGAAGAGCTAGTTTTGATGGGGGGAAATGTTTTGTATTCAGTAAGGTTTCATCTGGGTGCCAGTGGGAAAACCACCTTGTCTAGAGAGGGAGATGGAACCTCTGGAAAAACCTGAAAGCTAAAGATATAAATTTGGTAGGGACCTTGGAAGGTTGGCTGGGACCTACTCTTTCTTTTCTCTTGGAATGTTCTGCTTGACAAATATCTCCCATTATCACTATTATTAAGTTCTTTGAGTTGCAACGTTAAAGAAGCAAGAAGGGTTGGAGGCTAAAATTTGCCTGAGACAGAGTGCTCAGGAGCACTTAGAAGTCAGCTTGGTGTAGGGAAGGGTGTGGGTTGGGAAGGGTGTGGGTTGGGACAGTGGGTCTGGACACTCACCATTCCAAGGTGGAGGCTTCCAGTGGGCTGTGTCCTTGGTGGGGTACATGACAGCTCCTCCAAACTGTTCTGCCCATTCCACATCTGGCTGCCACTGCCGAGCACCTCTGGAGAGTTAATGACAGATCCCAAAGGGCCTGAACAGTGCTTGGTTCCTCTATTCCCACACACTTTCAAGTGGGCCCAGGAACGAGCGTCTTGGATTCTTCAATGCCAAGTCATTGACATAGAGTTGTGTAGCTTTCGCAAAACAAACTGGAACACTACAAGTTCCATTCTTACTAAACTTATTTCCAGAGTCACTTCACCCATCATCCCTCTGCATGCATGGTTGGGGATCTCAGCTCTTTTAAATTTTGGTCATATGCATATTCCTATTCTGGTGAATATGAGTTCAAGAAAGGTGTTTATTCAAGGTCAACCGAAGAATAAGAAAAGAAAGGGAGGGGGGTGGGTCATGGTGGCTCCTTGGCTCAGCTAAAATATAACCAGGGCGATAAACTGGGGCCAACCTGGGAGGTTCTTGGTTTACTTTCGACCTTTAAGTCCATCGAGGTGCTTTCCTTTTCCTCCACAGTGTCTAAGGAGACTTTCACTAGTCGCACACCCCACCCGTGGTGAAGTTTGGGAGAAGTAGCAGGGTATAAGGGGAGGGTGACAGTATCACTACGCTTAAGGGCAGAGTCTCCCCTCCAACTGATTTCACCCCTGGCAGACAGAGCTCAAGACCGTCTTTCCTCCCGCGGCCAGAGCAAGGGCCACTGCATCCTGGAGCCCGACACTGCAGGCCTGGGGGTCATGGGCCTGGGTCATTCTTTCCTGGGGCGGGGTGGGGGTCATAGGGCCCGTGGAGTCCCCAGACTCGAGAAACCCAAGCCCCGGGCATAGCGCATGGAGGGCTGCCATTAGTCTCACCTGCTGGGCTGAATCGGCAGTCGGCCTCCAGCCCCAGGCCGCAGCACCTGGGCCGCGACGCCCCGGAGGCGGCACAGAGCCCTGAGCGCCGCCATCTTGCCCCGCCGCAGACTGTGGGAAAGAGAACCGGGCGGAAGTGCCTCTGGCGCGCCTCCTAGTGGGCTTCTCGTCTATTGGCACAACGCAGCTGCCCTCTTGGAAGCTGGCGGGGTCGCCGACCGCAAACCTGACAACATCCGGGTTCTGCCCTTCGGCTTCACTTTCGCTTAAATACCGGTGACGGAGGCTGGTGTTTCCCACCGCTCCTGACTGACTCTTACAACCTTGAGCCCTTGAGCCGGAGAAACCTGCTGCTCCTCCCGCGGGCAACGACGCCCTCAGCGCCGTCTCGCCCGAGACGCCTGCGCACCTTAGAAAGTGCTCAGCCGCCCAGTGCCTGGCGAACACTCACGCGGGGGTCTTCCCCATGCCCGATCTGTGCTGCCCCGCTGCTGTAGCCCTGCTCTCCAGCTGTGTCTGAGCGCTGCTCTCCTCGGTTAGCGCCAGACTTTGCCAATGACCTCCCTGTCCCTCAATCCAAAAGATTTGGAGCGGGGAAAGCCAGCTAATTTCCAGATGGCCTAAATGGATTAGGAAAGGGGTCCCAAATGGGGCTGGGCGGGTCTAAGAGCTCCAGCCAAAACTAAAAAAAAAAAAAAAAAAAAAAAAAAAAAAAAAAAAAAAAAGTAGGACGCCAAGGCCACTAGCATTGGGGCCGGCTGCCAGGGTGTGTAGGAGCCACCTCACCCCAGTTGAGGAGAGAAGATCCCTTGTGGGTAACCCTGATATCTGCCAGGCTTCCATAGAATTACAAACCCAGGCAGTGGCTTGCACTCCACTTCCATCCTGGGTCAGTCTCTTTTACCTCATATCTTTCTGACCTGGCCTCAGTCCCCGCCAACGGCATAGAACCACTAGGAGTCTGATCCCAATTCTGTATGAAAGAGACAAAGAAGACTTCTCCAGCCTTGGAGCTAGTTCCTGTTCTCTCCCTCTGTCCCCAAGCCCAGCTCCAGCTGGGCCACCCGTTTAGTTTGCACATCCCTCCCACTTGGGGCCTGGAAAGAGGCCTTCCCCAGATCTCCCCTAGACAGGGTTCCTGTGGCAGGGTGGAGCAGACAGACCAGGAGAGTGGCAGAGACAGAATTCTTAGCTGCAAAGAAAGAGAGCAAAGCCAGACTTCTAGCCTGGGAGTTGACCTAATGGGAACTGTACCAAAGGGTGGGGCCATATCCCTGGCTGCGGGAACTGACTGGGACCTGGGTAGGCTGGGCAGTCCCCACAGAGCCAGACAGAGGGCCTGCCCCCCTGCCCTCCTCATTCCCCAACCTCTTCCTGGACCTTCTCTCCCTCTATAGTTGGAACGCAGTGAATACAGTGATAGCGAGGGAGGACAAATGAGGAGAACTGCATTTATTTGCCCTAATCCATCCTGGAAGAAGTCAGGACAGACTCTGAGCTGCTTGGCCCAGGGGGCAACTTGAGCTGCAACTAGGGTGAGGGATCCTGGGGGCTGTCTAGGACACTGAATCTTTTGTGCCTTCTCCTTGCTGCCAACACCCCCCACACACACTGCTGTTGGGACTCTAAGGCCCTTTGTCTGTCACTGCTTAGTCACCCCCTTTGTCCTCATCTCAGTTAGGGGGGTGGAAAGGGGCAATAAGAGTCCTCTGGTGATAGCTCCTCTTGCCCCTGCCCCTTCTGGTCTCCCATCCTTTGTCTGACTCCTGCAGCCCCAACCCCCTCCACTTAGGACTAGGGTCAGGGCATGTGGTGGTCAAGAGGTGGGTCTAGCAGTCAGAAGGGGGTGGGTGATACAGGAAGTGATGGACACCAAGGCAGGTATTAGTGACCTGAGCAGGAAGGGAGTGGGAAAGGAAGTACAATGGCGGATGTGATGTGGAGCACAGGAGGTGACAAGGCAGAGAGTGAATAGAATGGGGGCAGGGGCAGGTGGTCTGCCTCCGGGAAAGGAAAGTGCTGACTGTACTCTCCTTCCTGGGGATATCCTGGGGAAAGGAGTGGCCATAGCATGGGGTGAGCAGAAATTGCCCCTACTTCTGAACCCTTTACTTCCTTGCCTTGAGAGTCCACCCCTAAGACTTTGCTGAGTTCTCTCCAGTCCAGAACCAAGGGAATCATTTTGCTTCCTTTCCCTAACACCACCTCTTCCTTCCCAAGCACTCTCCCCATCCCAGGCACTGGGTTTCTTTTTCTCTCAGTACCCTGATTTTTCTGTGAACACAATGCTGCATCCACCCTCTCCCTGTCCCCTGGGGAATGAGAAATAAAAGATTACTAGACATTCCAGGAACTGTAGGGTTCTTGCTGGGACAAGGTGGGGCCAAAAAAGGGAACCAGGTGGGGATTCCCTCCTTTGTATTGACACGGGGTGCATCTGGGTTCCTGAGAGGGAGAAAATCATTCCTGTGCTGGGGACTGGCTGACTTGAGGCTGGAAGAGGGTTCAGGGCAGTTGGGAATGGGTAGGAGCAGGGCCAAAAGCCTGGGGGAAGCTACTGGGAGCTGGGCCAGAGAAATGGGGAGTCAGGAAGTGGGAAGGGGGAACCTTGGAGGGAATGGAGGCTTAATGGCTGTTTGGGCTTTGGAGGGGGTGGGGAGTGGTAACTCAGGAAGGGGGAGCCAGAGGGAGAGAAGAGACATTAGGGAAGAGGATGTACCACTCTGGATCTTCCTTCTATAAAAGGAAAAGTTATTAACCCCTCCTGCCTTGTCCTCTGCCCGCTCCATGTGCCCATTCTAACCAGACTCATCCTACCTTTGGGCAGTACATTCCCTGGTCACTGTCTTCTTGCCTGCCCCCTCTCCCTGCCTCCTGTACTCTCTCCAGCTTCTTGGTCCCATCCTGAGCCATGTCAAACCACCTCCTTTCTTTGTTCTGCCTTCCTGGATGCTTCCTTACCTGTTCCCCACCCTCTTTCCCTAGCAGCTCATTCAGTTCCCTCAGCCCTGGAAACCAGCCTCTAAGGGCAGAGGGCAGCAGAGGGATCCCTGAGAAAAAGGAGGCCGTGCCAGGTTAGATAGTGAGAGCGAGAATTCTCCTGGGACCATGGTCCTTTCTGTGCGTATTGGTTGGGCCCTTTCCCTGACTTCCTACCCCTCCTGGGGCTCTGTCCCACCAAAAAGGGAAAGAGACAGCTGAGAGCCAACAGTAGAGTTTGGGAAAAGGCTATGTCATCAGCTGGACCAGTGCCTGTGATCCATCCGGCTGCTAGAGATTCCCCTCCCCTGGGCAAGTCCCATTTTTTTTTTCAAAGGAAAACAAAAATTAGGAGTTTGGGAAGCAATGAGACACTCATTTGAGTCCTACCAACAAAGCTCCTGGCTGAATGGCTTATAGCTCAGCCAATCATAGCAGCTCGATACGATTAAAAGAGCTGGCGCGGACAGAGGCTGGGAAGAACCCACAGGGAGACCCACAGACACACAGACACAGGAGAGAGAGGAGAGAGACAGAGACAAAGGCTTGGCGGCAGAAGGAGGCAGAGAGAGGGCAGGCACAGAGCAAAGGCAGACAGAGTCTGAGAAAGTGCAGAGGGAAAGGGGAGAGAAGCTGCAGAAGACACGGGCAAGGAGAGACAAAGATCCAGGAAAGGGACTGTGGGAGGAGAGTTTGGAGGAGCCAGACAACTAGGCACCTCTCCTAAGCCTAAGAGCCAAGTTTTCTCCATCTCCTCGGAAGGTCCCCAGCCCCTCTGAAAACTCTGCCTCTGACCCTGGCATGAGTCCGAGCCCCCAGGCTACAGAGAGGAGCTTTCCAAAGCCAGGGCAGGGAGGACTTGGTGCCCAGACGGCCTCAGTCCGTCCCAGCTGCAGCACCAGTGCCATGTCCCGGACGGACTCGCATCCCGGGAGGGGCTTGGCGGGGTGCTGGCTGTGGGGAATCCAACCCCGCCTGCTGCTCCCCACTGTGCCCTTCTCAGAGCTGGTGCTGCTGCTTCTGCTGCTGCTGGCCTCCCTCCTGCCCTCAGCCCGGCCGGCCAGCCCCCTCCCCCGGGAGGAGGAGATCGTGTTTCCAGAGAAACTCAACGGCAGCGTCCTGCCTGGCCTGGGCGCCCCTGCCAGGCTTTTGTACCGCTTGCCAGCCTTTGGGGAGACGCTGCTACTAGAGCTGGAGCAGGACCCAGGCGTGCAGGTTGAGGGGCTGACGGTACAGTACCTGGGCCAGGCGTCTGAGCTGCTGGGCGGGGCAGAGCCCGGCACCTACCTCACTGGAACCATCAACGGAGATCCGGAGTCGGTGGCATCTCTGCACTGGGATGGGGGAGCTCTGTTAGGGGTGCTGCAGTATCGAGGTACCGAACTCCACATCCAGCCCCTGGAGGGAGGCACCCCTAACTCTGCCGGGGGGCCTGGGGCTCACATTCTACGCCGGAAGAGTCCTGCCAGCGACCAGGGCCCCATGTGCAACGTCAAGGCTCCTCCCGGGAATCCCAGCCCCAGCCCCCGAAGAGCCAAGGTAGGCAGCCCTGGAATCTGTGTCCTGCAGTGTCCTCCTGCCATGTCTGTCCTACTGACCTCTATTCACCTTCTCTCCACCCACTTTACTTCTGGCTATTCTGCTTCTTCCCTCCCTTCTGCCTGCTTTTTTCTCTTTCCACTAGCTCCTTTCCTGGAAGGTTCTGGCTTCTCCCTGCCCCAACCCTTCTCCTAGCCAGACTGCTGGTCCCAGGGGGCTTCCCAGAGGTGGGTCAGAGACTCTGTGCTGGGAATGACCACTCCACTCCCTATCCCCTCCCCACCCCTGCTGGCCATGGCATCCTACTGACACAGTCCCCAACAATGAAGCCCTCCTAACAGCCCTTCGGCCTTGACTGTTTTCTGTGCCCCAAATTTGATTTTCACTCCCATCACTAGTTAGAGGAGTGAGGTTTGAGGCCCAGGGAATTGGCCTCTGGATTCGGATGCTGCCTTCAAAATTGTCCTGGCACACTGCAGACTAGGGCAGGAGTGGACAGGGGAAGAAAGGCATCCTGAACCCCCTCCTGATCAGTCCCCTTCCCACACTGTGGACTCACTGCAAGGCTGCCTGAGGCTCCATCCTTTCCTCCCTCCCACTCCTGGTCTCCCCCTTCTTCCCTTCCTTCCTCCCTCCCTCCCTCACTAGCTTTAATCCAGACCAGACGCTCCCTCCACACCCGCCACGCTGAGATCTGGCCCTGGCCCTAGCTGCTGACTGAATTGTTCCTCCCACCACACAGGGCAGACACGTTGCAGCCCAGCCTTCTAGCCCCAGTCCTGCAGGCCCCAGCCACACTCAGGCCTGGGGGACCCCACAGTCCCTCCCAGATGCAGTCCCAGCCGCTTTTCACCAGGGGGGCCCACATAGCTCTGGGACGTGGCATCCCCATCTCCTCCCCTTCTTAGAATCAACAGATGATTTCTCAGAGTTACCACAAAAGCCCTGGGATTTGGGGTTGAGGGGAAGGCCCAACCAAGACCCATCAGGAATCCCGTGGGATGGATATATGTGGACCAGCTGTCTCTGCTGAGTTCCAGACCCAGGAAGTAAGGGAGGGGAAAAGTGATCCATGGGTCTGGGATATTTCAGTGTCTTCCCCTATTTTTTCCTCTCCAGCGCTTTGCTTCACTGAGCAGATATGTGGAGACTCTGGTGGTAGCAGATGACAAGATGGCGGCATTTCATGGTGCAGGTCTAAAGCGCTACCTGCTGACAGTGATGGCAGCAGCGGCCAAGGCCTTTAAGCACCCCAGCATCCGCAACCCCGTCAGCTTGGTGGTGACTCGGCTAGTGATTCTGGGGCCGGGTGAGGAAGGGCCCCAAGTAGGGCCCAGTGCTGCCCAGACCCTGCGCAGCTTCTGTGCCTGGCAGCGAGGACTCAACACCCCCGAGGACTCGGACCCTGACCACTTCGATACAGCCATTCTGTTTACCCGTCAGGTGAGGCCCTAATCAGCACCACAGGCCATGCACTGCATGACTCCAAGAAGCACCACTGCATCAACTGTGATGTAAGTGGTGCCTCTGGAGTTGTTCAGCATGGTACCTGGCTCCAGACACTCTATCAATGCTTTCTGGGCCCTGACGATGCTGGGTACTCAGTGCCCAGGTCCCCAGTAATCTGGATCTCAGCCCAGTGGACCCTGGTGTCTTGGTTCCTCATGCATCTTCCATGATCCCTCTCCACAGGACCTGTGTGGGGTCTCTACTTGTGACACTCTGGGCATGGCTGATGTGGGCACTGTGTGTGACCCGGCTCGGAGCTGTGCTATTGTGGAGGATGATGGGCTCCAATCAGCCTTCACTGCTGCTCATGAACTGGGTACGTTAGGGGTGTGGTCATGGGCCACCTGTAATGGGTGAGAGAGGTATCACAGGGTGAGGTGAGGAGACAGTGAGCTCACCAGGGTGCAAATGGGAGTCACAAAATGTTTCTTCCTCCTCCCCAGCCCTAGGTCTGGGGCCATTATCCTTCTTCACTCTGGGTATAGACAAACATTTAGATTTTTCTATTAAATGAGATGGTGTGTAGAAAGCTACTGTGAACTCTGTGTGTGTGTTTGTGGGAGGAGTGGTGCAGAATTGAGAAAGAGATTATTCACAAGAGTCAGTGATGGAGTGGGTGGTGTCAGGGCTGGGATGCTGGCTATAAGAAAAAGTGGGTAGGGAGAGGTGCTGAGGGTATGATGGGAGAAGGGGAGACAGAGTAATGAGGGCTAGATATTGAGAAGCCCTCAGAGGATCAGAAGAGGATTTCGGGCAGGGTGGGATGGGGAATGGATCTGATCATCCAAAGCTGCAATCAGGTTTATGATGGGCCTGCAGCCCCCTGAGGGCACAGGGATGAGACCCTTGGACTCTAACAGGGTCTCTGGTTTCACAGGCCATGTCTTCAGCATGCTCCATGACAACTCAAAGCAATGTGTGGGTCTGAATGGACCTGGGAGCACCTCTCGCCATGTCATGGCTCCTGTGATGGCTCACGTGGATCCCGAGGAGCCCTGGTCCCCCTGCAGTGCTCGCTTCATCACCGACTTCCTGGACAATGGCTACGGTAAGCAGACAGCACTCCCCTTTCCCTGTGCAGGACTCAGTTCCTGGCCCTCTCTGTACCCTCTCCTCTGCCACATTCCACATGGACTCCCTCAAAATTGACTCCCTCAAATGTGCTTCCTCTGCAGTGTGGGATGGGGTGAGAAATGCTGCTGTCTTTGTGTGGTCCCCACTCGCTCTCTGAACCAATAGGACTGCTAAGGGAAGCAAGTTTTGGCTCAATAGATTTAGAACTGACCTTCTGAGAGCCAGAACTGTCCAACAGTAGAATGGGCTAGCTGTAAAGGCGGTGACTGCCTTGTCACTCAAGGTGTGCAAGCCTGGCAGGATGACTACTACTGAGCAGGGATGTTGGTGAGAAGCAGACTCAAGAATTCTGTTGTTAGTTAGAATATGTAGGAAGACTCAATGCTTTGAGTTCTTATCCTGATCCTGTTCTTTAGATGTGTGTAGATGTGTGGCTGTGAGTAAGTGACTTTACCTCTGTGTAGCTGATCTGTAAAACAGGTGTAATAATAATAACAACCATAATTACCTCATAGATGTTGGCCATGATTAAATGAGATGCTGTTGGTCAAGCATTTAGCCAACACAATCACATAATAAGCATCCACTAAACTGTAGCTGCTATTTAAAGCTTCTTCCAGCTCTAGGACTGGGATTTTAGGATTCATCAAGCCCCAGGGAGCCCAAGGTTTCAGCTGGCAATCAGCTGGCACCCCTTCAGCCAATTGCTGACTTTATACCCCTTGCTTCTTCCCAGGGCACTGTCTCTTAGACAAGCCAGAGGCTCCCCTGCATCTGCCTGTGACTTTCCCTGGCAAGGACTATGATGCTGACCGCCAGTGCCAGCTGACCTTCGGGCCTGACTCACGCCATTGTCCGCAGCTGCTGCCGCCCTGTGTTGCCCTCTGGTGCTCTGGCCATCTCAATGGCCATGCCATGTGCCAGACCAAGCATTCACCCTGGGCTGATGGTACCCCCTGTGGGCCTTCACAGGCCTGTATGGGTGGCCGCTGCCTCCACATGGACCAGCTCCAGGACTTCAATGTGAGACCCCAGGGCAAGAGTGGGGCAGAGGGCCTCAGGGAGTGGGGACTGGCCCCAAGCCGAGAGAGTATTTATCCCACTCTTCCATTCTGTCTTTCTGTAGATCCCACAGGCTGGTGGCTGGGGTCCCTGGGGATCGTGGGGTGACTGCTCTCGGACCTGTGGGGGTGGTGTCCAGTTCTCTTCCCGGGACTGCACGCGGCCCATCCCCCGGAATGGTGGCAAGTACTGTGAGGGCCGCCGTACCCGCTTCCGTTCCTGCAATACCCAGGACTGCCCAACTGGCTCAGGTGAGGAGAGGGAGGGATGAGAGCCCTTGGGAGGGATTGGTAGAACAAAGAATTGTCCCTTGAGTTCAAGGACCAAGGAGGTGTTGACTGTCCCTGCTGTTGAGGGTAGTGACTTTACCCTTCAGGAACCTTTCCTGGCAGTCTGTGGGGAAGAGAGGTGCCATGCTGTCCAGGGGTCTGAGAGGCTAGATGGAGGGGCTGGAGAGGGCAGTGGAAAGAGAGAGGGGCTCTGACTGTCCATTTTAACCCTACAGCATTGACCTTCCGTGAAGAGCAGTGTGCTGCCTACAACCACCGCACTGACCTCTTCAAGAACTTCCCAGGGCCCATGGACTGGGTCCCTCGCTACACGGGTGTGGCCCCCCGGGACCAGTGCAAACTCACCTGCCAGGCCCAGGCACTGGGCTACTACTATGTGCTAGAGCCACGGGTAAGGGCCCCCAGATCCTGTCTGTGCTCACACACTGCCCAACAAGCCCTCTACTTTTTGATTGTAAAGATCCAAAACAGCAGCATTGCTGGCATTCCCACAGCCACGCCCAGCCAGCCTAGGGGCCCACTCAGACTTCTTTGTCCATGGGTATTTGGAAAACAAGCCCTAGACTCCAGATAAGTTGCCAGTTTGGCAGCTCTAGCTGTCCCATTTCCCTTGGTTTCTTTTTCTCTGTCTCCCCATCTTCCAGTGCTCCATTCATGAGAATGGAATTGTGTGGCCTTTTGGGCAAGTCTTTGACCCTCTTTCCATGGGCTCCTCTGTCAAATTACAGTGGTAGCCTCAATGAGCTTATGGTTGGCCAGTCCCTCACTGAACAGGCCTCTTGGAGACAGTGATGTCCCTGCACTCCCTCTCTGTGATAGGGCCGTAGGTTGAGGCTGAAGAAGGAACAAGCCTAGCAGTTTTGCAGCCTTCACCCCCATCCTGGGAAGAATGCCTATAGGTTGGCTGCCCTCTAGCGTCCAGCCAGGATGGTACCACCAAAGTTTAGGGCTTGGTGTTGGGACTCAGACCTGCAATTGGCGTGTTGGCTTCTCCACTTGCCAGCTGTGTACCTTTGGGCAAGCTCCTAATCTTTCTAAACCTCAGGGTTCCATCTCTACAAACCTCAAATAGTGGTTTTGAGGTTTAGATAGCATTTAGCACAGTGCCTAATTCATACTGAGTGCTCTGAAAATGGTGGCTTTTACTATTATCATTATGATTATCATCCCTTACAGTGGCTAGGGTTCCCTCCACAGTCCATCCACTTCCCCTGTCTGATGAGATAATGGTCTTGTTTGGCTTACCAACCCCTTTTGACTCAAGAAGACCCTTTGCATTACTCCTTCTCTCTTCCTCAGGTCGTAGATGGGACCCCCTGTTCCCCAGACAGCTCCTCGGTCTGTGTCCAGGGCCGCTGCATCCATGCCGGCTGTGACCACATTATTGGCTCCAAAAAGAAGTTTGACAGATGTATGGTGTGCGGTGGGGATGGTTCTAGCTGCAGCAAGCAGTCTGGCTCCTTCAGAAAATTCAGGTTCATCCACTGTTTCCTCCTCTCATCTTCCTGGACATTATTCTGGGCCCTGGGTTACAGAGGTGAACTCAGCACTGTTTAGCCTCTCAAAGAGCTTAGCTACAGTCTAGTGTGGGAGACAGATAAGTAAGCAGTTGTAGCACAGTGTCCCACCTGTTCAAAGGTGTCAGCCTGGGCTGCTGTGAGGGCCCTTGTGGGCATCAGGGAAGGCTTCTGCAGGAAGTGACTTCCCTCCTGGAGGAAGAGTACGAATTGGACCGGCACCAAGGGGCAGCAGGTCTAAAGGCCCAGAGATAAGAGGGAGAAGGGCACGTTTGCAAGTAGCTCAGATCTAGGCTGGACAGCTTATATCTACACACACATATACACACATATAATCATACAAACAGCTCAGAAAGGCTGAGAGGATTCAGGAAGATGCTGAGTTCCCCTCTACTCCTTCTACACAGGTACGGATACAACGATGTGGTCACTATCCCAGCAGGAGCCACCCACATCCTGGTCCGGCAGCAGGGAACCCCTGGTCTCCGGAGCCTCTACATGGCCCTGAAGCTCCCAGATGGCTCCTATGCCCTCAATGGTGAATATACACTGATACCCTCCGCCACAGACGTGGTACTGCCGGGGGCCGTCAGCTTGCGCTACAGCGGGGCCACTGCAGACTCGGAGACACTGTCAGGCCACGGGCCCCTGGCCCAGCCCTTAACGCTGCAGGTCCTGGTGGCTGGCAACCCCCAGAACGCACGCCTCCGGTACAGCTTCTTCGTGCCCAGGCCAGCCCCTTCGACGCCACGGCCCACGCCCCAGGACTGGCTGCACCGCAAAGCGCAAATTCTGGAGATCCTCCGGCGGCGTTCCTGGGCGGGCAGGAAATAACCTCACCATCCCGGCTGCCCTTCCTGGGCACCGGGGCCTCGAACTTAGCTGGGAAAAAGAGGAGGCTCTGCAGCTGCCTCATGCGGAGACACAGTGGGGGAGGGGCTGTGAGGGTGAGCCCCGCCCCCTTCTCTGCCCTGACGCGCAGGCTGGCCCTGCCCTGGTTTCCTGCCCTGGACGGCAGTGATAGGTGGAAGGGGCTGGGAGACAGTCCCCTATCTAAACTGCCCCCTCTGCCCTGCTGGTCACAGGAGGGAGGGGGAAGGCAGGGTGGGCCCCAATTGTATTTATTTAGTATTTATTCACTTTTATTTAGCACCAGGGAAGGGGATGAGGGCTAGGGTCCTGGGGAAACTGACTGCCTGCCCTCATGGCCCTCACCCCAGCTAGGAAATCCAGGGTGGTACTGATAGGTGCAAGTGATCTGTGTGTGTGTATGTGTGTGAGAAAATGTGTGCGTGTGTGTGTGTGTGTGTGTGTGTGTGTGTGTGTGAGTGTGTGCGTGTGTGCGTGAGGTTCATCCTGCCCAGCTTTCCTCTCTCTGAATTTTATTTTCTGGGAAAGGAATATTTTCAGGGAGTAAGGGATTATCATATTTTTAAAATATAAATTGAATTCTACTATTTATATGCTCCTTTTGGAGTCAGACAAATGTGGGTTGCACCCTGACTCCACATCTCTGAACATTAGTTTCCTCATTTGACAATAATAATACCTCCCTTGTAAGGATTAAATAATGTAAATAAAGAACTAGCATAATGCCTCGCACTTGGCAAGTGCTCAACAAATGGCAGCTGCTGTCAGTTATTATCACCACCCTACTGTCCACCTCCACCGTCCATGGCGTCTGCAGTGCATTTGGAGGTGGCAGAGACCTGTGTCACTGGTGCCTGCCCTTACCCCCAGGCTCAGTTCCTTTGGTTGGGAGAACCCTAGCCTGGATTCCGAGGGACTGTCAGAGAAAGGACGATTCTGTCCCTGATCTCTGGAGGCTCCCAACCACACGGAGATGGAGGTGTAGTAAACACTTGGCTACAAGCACAATTTATAAGAACATGAAGGTGCAAAGATAACAACAACAACGACTTTAATACAAACAAGTGCTTAGTAATGAAAGTTCTAGTTGAGGGGATTTGGTGGTAGGGAGCTGTCACAAAAAGAGCACTGGAGGGGGAGCCAATGAGTCTGAATCTGAGTTGGGGTTCAGCATCTTATTAGCTGGTAGTGTTGGGTAAGTCACGGATGCTGAGTCTTAGGTTGTCCATATGTGCAAGGGGGCTAAAAATAGGTCCTGTTCCCACAGGGTTGTTCTCAACAAGTGTTACAGTATTTTCAAAATAGTGGAGGCTGTATCCGAGTGAGAGGTTACCCTCCTAACTACTGAGTGTCTGGCTCAGGGTCCCCAGAATCAAACAGTGTAAACCCAGCAGACTTCTTTGAAGATGCAAGGTTAGAATGGAATTTAATAAGAGGAGTAGGGGGGAAAAAAAAAGGCATGGAGAAGGAATTGAGATGAGGGGGAGCCAGCTGTGCAGTGGTGGCAAAACACCTGAAGGGCAGAAAGTGCTAGAAACAGCTCTACTTTTCCTTCTGAGCAGGTGAATTTCCTTAAGAAAGAACTTGGGCAGTCCTGTGTGTGTCATGGAGGGAACAGTGTTGGACAAGGGTGGCAGGTGGTTCCTGCAAGAATCTGTAGTCCTGAGTGGCAGTAGCAGGACTGCTAGGAATTGGGAGGGGCTAAATGTGAAGGTGAGGGAGGATCTATAGGTAAAGAAGACTTTGAAGTGGGAATGGAAGAGGGGACATGGGAGAACTAGAAGTGCTCCACTCTGCTGTCGTAGCTCTTAGCTGGGCTGCTAAACATTGCTTGGGCTCTGGTGCTGGGGCTAGGAGGTTAAGACAGGCCATGGAGAATGTAGTGATTGTGTGCACTATGCTCACTGGGGCTGGGCTTTGCTGATGAAGTTCTATACCAGGCAGTGTCCTACACAGTTCTGTGACTTTATACCACCCAGCATGGCACTTACTCTCTTGGCAGCACTGGGAACGGGGCCACCCCCTACTCTGCTTAGCCTCTTCTCTTCAGTCTGCATGGCCCCCACTGCTGTGCTGGGGCCCTGGCCCTTCCTCCTGTCTTCCTACCAGCCAGGCTAGAGGAGGAAGAAACAGGAGAGTGGCACAAGGCCAGAGTGATCTTCAGCTGTTTCATCTAATTAACAAAATTGGGCCCTCAGTAACACAGTTACAGACCTTAATACTATGAGCTCATGGTACAGTATGCAGAGCTCTGTGCTGAGTAGATGTGAGGCTACAAACACAAACAATATATGACTAAAGATGCTCACTGCAATCTGGGGGAAGGTTTTGTACCCAAAGATAAAGAATGGACAATACAGGACATTTGAGTTTGCAGCTCCTCGGAGAGAGGGCGTTGGAGTTAAGTTCCTTATGACTTCCCCTGAAATTGTTTCCCTCTCATGGGGGGCAAATGAAAGTACAAGACTCTACTAAAGTCTATAAGGACTGCAAAGTGTGGCCAGGGGGAAGTCGGGTTCGAGGCTGGAGGGAAACAGGAACTGAGCATTCTCCTGTTATGCAGCCTGCAGATGTGGAGGAAGTTGTTGAGAAGGGTGTGCAGACCCTTGTGATTGGCCGAGGGATGAGTGAGGCCTTGAAGTTACCCCCAACAACTGTGGGGTACCTCAAGAAAAAAGGCATTGATGTGAGGGTCCTCCAGACAGAGCAGGCAGTGAAGGAGTATGATGCCATGGTTACCCAGGGTGTCAGGGTGGGAGGGGTGTTCCATTCCACCTGCTGATGGAGACTTAAGAGAATAAATCACTAAGACATGATTTAACGACAACAACAAAAAAAAAAAAAAAAAAAAAAAAAAAAGAATGGACAGTACAAAGAACTGTATGATGAGGGTAAATTGAACTGTGTAGAGACCAAACCCTGGGCTTAATGGACTATGAGGGTTAAGGAGACTGAGTCTTGGGCTGGGCCTTGAGGAACAGGTAATCATGATAGCCCTTCTTATGTTTCTTTAGTGTTCAGGGTAATTCACACTTTGTAAATCACTTCTACACATATATCTTAAGGGAAAGCCCTTTACTCACTGAGTAGGGTTCTGACTGCCATGAATAAGATTTTCCTAGAGGCCACCTGTGTGATTAGGGTGGATGAGTGGTGGTTCACAGTGAAAGAGGAGACAAGAGAGAGACAGCGCCTCAAAGAGAGGTGATGGGCATCCTGGTCCTAAATCCCAAGTGAGGCCTAACCCCTTTCTGGAATGTTCTGACCCATACAACCCTTCCCAGACCCAGGCTATAGACTACCTAATATCCTGATGTCAGGGGTCCAACAAGTTCTTGCTATGGATGTGGGGAGTGCATACATCCCTGGAAAAGCCAAGATGAGCTCTGTCTCCCCAGTCTGTCTACTTACTGCCTTCATGGCCCTGAGCTGAGGTGTATAAGCAGAAGCAGAAACAGGAATAACAGGAAGGAAGAAGGCACCAAGACAGTCCAAGTATCTGGTCCTTAAGGGAACAAGAGAGAACTGGAGAAAGAAAAGCCAGTGACTGTCAAGAGAGCAAGAGCCAAGTCCCTGGAGAAGTTCGAGCAGAGACAGACCACCATTTTATGTGACGGCAAATGTGCCTGTGTGTTTGAGGTGGGGGAGGAGACTGAAGCAAAAATTGTGAGTTGGGCCAATTTCTTTAAGTTCTTTCTGTCCCCTAGATTCTCTGCTTCTGTGGTCAGAGCAGAGGAAATCTGGGCATTTATCCAACCACTATTTTTGTGGTAGGGGTGGGAGAGCCAGCATTTCTGGGGGAGCTGTGGAATGAGCTACTCGTTTACACTTCTACTCCATCTCTAGCCCCACTTCTTTAATCTCTATATAGTATTAAAGTATTTTGTTTTCTAAAATATCAGATTGACAGTAAGTGACAAAACCAGCACCTCATTGGTCAGGTTGTGTGGGGGAGGAAGGGGGAAGAAAGTGGAATTTAATGTATTAACATTTTGTTGGCTAAAAGGATGTTTCTGAACAAATTGAACACCTTCTCCATTGACTATTGCTGGGGGGAAGCCAAACTCATTGGCAGCAAGAGGAACCAGCTGACAGCTGGGGGAAACCACCAGTTCTAAAAATGCTCAAAAAGAGGTTGGGGGGGAGGGGCAGTAACAATACTGTACAATTTCCTCAGACAAGACCTTATATGGGAACAGGCCCAGAGTACCTAAGTAGCTTTAGAAAGGAAAGGGAGGGAAGGAAGTAGATTTAAGGCATCCCTCACAGCCTTTGGGCAATGAGCAACAGGTCCTACAAACCCAGTAATATATAAGTACACAGTGACACACATTGACATATACATGTCCAACTTTGTAGAGATACATTAGCATATTCTCTTGATAATGTAGAGGTGATAAGTAAGCATTGAGAAGCTGGAAATATGAGAATTGGGGCCTGAAAATGGGTCAGAGGAAATACATTAATTGACCTAATTTCCCAATGAGAATGAACTGTTCATCCCATTTATTTGTTAAATAAGCCATGAAGTTATAAATGAGAATCAAATCATGTTCTCACAGTATCTGGAAAGGACACAGATTTTTGGAGTCAGACTGAATCTAAGATTTGCAATAGCTGAGATGTAATGATGTGATCTTAAACTACTTGATCTCTGGGAGCCTCAGTTTCTTTACCTATGAAATGGGTATACTACTACCTGGCTTTTGGAGAGGTTGTCAGAATTTAAGAATATAATGATGTAAATGCTTGGCCCTGTGTCTGGCTTCTAGTAAGTGTCAATACATGTTGATTCTCTTCCCCTCAAATCTCTTCCTTTCACTGTCCACTTCCCACTCCTGCATTAGCATTAGAAAATAATTATACCAAGGAACTTTCTAGGTCAGATGTATGATGGTTTCTTTTGTAGAGTTTGTGCCAAAAATTCTGGGTTACATTCAGGGTTGAAAAAAGGGAAGGCAAGGTCTTTATCCTCAGAGAGTACACAGTCTGGTGGTTGAGACAGTCAGTAAGACAAAAATTCCAGAACTGAGTGCTGGGCACCATGAGTGAAGGGGCATAAAATATGGGATCATAGACGTGTTCCCAGAGGAGGTGTCTGCCTCCCTTCTAGAAGTAAGCTGTAAGACCTCCTGGTGAGTAGGATAATAGTGGGAGAAGAATTTCTGCTTGCTAGGTCAGCTCCTGGGCTCTTCTCTGTTATGCAAAATCAAAGTCAAGTGAACAGACTTGAAGCTGGAGGATAGTACTGTAAGGAGCTGAGTAGGGTTAGAAAGGGTAGTTTTGGGGAGAAGCTACCATCTAGGTGGAAAATGTGGAGTGGAAGAAAGAGGATTTTAAAGACCCTGGACTGTGCATTAAAAGTGCTCCTTTTGGAGAGGGTATAGCTCAAGTGGTAGAGGACATGCATTCCTTAGCACGCATGAGGTCCTGGGTTCAATCCCCGGTACCTCCATTAAATAAATAAATAAATAAACCTAATTACCTCCCTCCCCCACAATGATAATAATTTTTAAGTGCTCCTTTTAGTGCCTCCCCCCTCCCTTTCCCCTTCCCCATGCCTCTGATGTTTCCTTGAGTAACTGAGGTAGAGATTTAAATTATTTTAAATTAGTTTTTTATTACTAGACAGGGTTTCTTCTATTATGTTGTGTGTCATGACTGGGCCTCTAGGGGCCTCAGGATTTATTCAGAATATAGAAAGACAGGATGTTGTGGTGGAAACCAGCAAATTAGAATTTACGTTTTCAAGAACATAGCAGTTCTAGGTGACGATTAAGCCCAGGGTGTGGCCAGGGTGAAAAGGAGTAGAAATGAAGGTTCTTGAAAATAGGGAGCTTACAAATGAATGTAGGGTAGTTTTCAGCAGTTGGTAGATAGAGATGGGGGATAGAAGGTGAAGGTCAGTTTTATACAAATAGACACCATGGAGGAGCAGAAGCTAAGAGGGAGGATCCTCTAGGAGAACATTTCAATTTTCTGTATAAGTCTGTCTTTTCTACTACATAACACAGTGAGACCCTTAAAAAAAATCAGGACTTTTACTTGGCTCCTACTTTGTCCTCAAAATTAAAACTATTAAAATATCTGCTGTCTGCTGGCACTTTTCCATAATTGTCAGTAATTATTACAAAACTCCTTAAGTAAGATGGGTTTCACTATACAGATGAAACCCAGAGAGTATATTGCTCAACATCATCCTGCCAGTGGATTTCAAAACTACTATTTTTCTTTTTTTCTTTTCTTTCCCTTTCTTTCTTTCCTTCTTTTTCTTTCTTTCTTTCTGGAAAACCTTTCATGAACCTCCACTTGTGAATGAGGTGCAATTTCTGGACTATCATAGTTATCACACTATATTGTTTTCATCCCCCACCCGCCAACACATAAGACCATAAGGTTTTGAGGCAGAAACTGCAAGTAATTCAAGTTTCCTCGGTGTGAACATCTGCTTCTAAGGAGCACAGTATGCAAAGGGGATGGTAGAAGCCACAAGATAAACATATTGCAAATTCATGAAGCGTCCATTTTGTGCTAATATCTGAGGAAACCCATTTTTACATTAAAGCAGAAGCTGCCCTTCCCTCACACTGATTTTTTCCTTGTTTTATTAACTAGCCGTTACAATTTCAAAGCCTGAGGGATACAAAAATGCGCCAGAGCATTCTGCAACGATGTACACTGAGCAAGAAACAACTTTGATACTAAGTGGCACTAGGTCGCAGGGGGAGCCACTGACACACTGGGAAGGGGTCTCAGCCCAGACTGGGGTGATAGTGAGATCTTCGGAAACATCGGCCTCTTGGTCAGTCTTGGCACCAGGAAGGTCCTGGTTTGCGCTGCTGTTTTTACAAGTCTGAAGGGTGGTAAATGGAATCCCGCTAGAAGTCAGTCCGGTGGGGGTGAGCCCCCGAGCTACCTCCCGAGGGGTCGAGCCCCTCGCGGCCTGCGGCCTTGCCTCATCCGAGCCCGGCTTGGCTTGGCCGCGCTGGGTCACGGGCCTCCCGGCTGCCCTGCGCTCGGACCCTGCGCTCCGCCGGCCCTGGGCGGCTCCACCCCAAGGCCCCGCCTCGTGACGCGAGGCCCCGCCCCCGCAGCGCCCGCTTCCAAGATGGCTGCAGCGGTGCCTGCCCGGCTGTCGGAGTGGCGGTGACGACGGGAAGCAGAAGACCAGGTATGTGGGCTGGGGATGGTGGGATGAGAGGCCCAGGAGAAAGGTTCGGGCGATCGGGAAGGTGAGAAGTTTTGGGTAAAGGCTAGAGACAACATTGAGCAGGCAGGAGGACCTAGGTGCCAATACGGACAGAGGCCGGTGGGCTCACATTGCAAGATAGGGCAAACGCAAGAAGAGGTTGGGGCGGGATGAGGGTGCTCTGAAAGAACTGGGCTGTAACCCCCTGCAGCGCGCTGACCACGCCCCTCTAGGTTAGCTAGTCCAGGTACTTCTGACAGGTTCTGCCTAGCCCTCCCTCTCCCTATCTCATTTCACCGATAACCCTGATCCCTACTCCCGCTTGGACTGGGGAAAGGTGGAAAAAGGTAGAGGACGCCACCCCCACCCTACTCCGCCCAGCGCTCTAGGCTTGTTTGCTTGCAGCTCCCAGGTGGTCACGCTCCCTGCACCTGCGGAGCTAGCTTCCAGAAACGTGAAGAACGGAAAGTGGCCTGTTTCCTCCACCTCCCTGGGTTCTCTTGAGGCCACTCACAGCCCTGTTGTGCCTGCCTCACCCCTTGGCGAAAGTAATGTCTCCAATAACTGCCCTGTCCCCACTCTCCAAACAGGTTGGTCCTGTTGGGATGGGGGATGGTTAAATACGGAGTGACTCTGACACACCACAGGGTAACCCGGAGGAGAGGCCAGGGACCTAGCAACTCCTGCTCCTCCCCTTTTCTTTCCAACCACTTTCTCTCACTTCCCCAGCTGGGAAACCGGCTTCACTCTGATCCTAATTTCTGCCCCTCTGCGTGTGGCTGGTTATCGTTGACCTCTGTTCCAGCTGGTCCCAAGATCGCTTTTGGAGTTCTGGATGGAGCCTTTCTCTGTCCTCTGTGACAGTTCCAATTTTAGATAATGTCTCACATCACTGCTCCCCCGGGACCCTCTGGAGCCCCCATGAAGACACCTTGAACCTAGGTGAGTCTATCCCCCTCTAAACCTGGAAGAGAGGTTCTCCAGAGAATCCTCTGAAATGGCCTTGGGACATGATGTAAGCATTCTTGGGGGTGGGGACTGAGAACAGACGGCCAGAGCAGTTTGAGGAAGGGGTGGAGGAGAGTGAAACTTGGGCTGGAAGTGACAGGTGGTAGGGCTGCTGGTGGTTGCATTCTATTTCTTTCTGTACATCTGTGTGCTCCATTCTGTGACTTTGTTCTTTGCCACTTTTTCCTCTTTACCCCTGGCACCACCTTCATTCCTACCTGATGATCTCTCTGTTGGTTTCCTCTCTTCCTGCCTGCCCCAGAACTCTCCTCTCTCCCTCTCCAGACCTCACCCCAGGATGTTGCGGCGGCTGCTGGAGCGGCCCTGCACATTGGCCCTGCTTGTGGGCTCCCAGCTGGCCGTCATGATGTATCTGTCACTGGGGGGCTTCCGAAGCCTCAGTGCCCTATTTGGCCGAGAGCAGGAGCCAACATTTGACTATTCTCATCCCCATGATGTCTACAGTAACCTCAGTCACCTGCCTGGGGCCCCTGTTGCCCCAGGAGCCCCTCCAGCTCCTCAAGGTCTGCCCTACTGTCCAGAACGATCTCCTCTCTTAGGTGAGTACAGAAGGAAGGCAGAAGTGAAGGGAATACCAAGGTGTGGGGGCAGGGAGGCTTGGACAGGCATAGGATGGCAGGAGTGGGTCTTAGAACAGGAGGTTCCTGTAATTGGAAGGTGGGCAGAGGTTGGGATACAATGGACTCTGAATTTGGGGGGTTGATTAGGCTCTTAGGTTGAGCCACAGCTTTCCATTGCCTGCTTATTTATGGGCTCTTCCCACCTCGGGCTAGGAATTACTTCTTTTGTAGACAATCCCTGGTTTAGTTGTTAGTTGGAGGTCCTTCTGTTCTCTCCATTTCCTAACTGTAAGCTTCCAACCTTGTGAGGTAGGAGAGACTTCTGGAATCCTAAAATAAGAAGGTAGGTTGGGTAAGGAGCCTGCACCTTCCAGACTTTGCAAAGCTGTCCCAATGATGGGGAACCCAAGGCTTTGTGAGATTTCTGAAAGAGCCCTTGGGGAAGCAGAGCCCCCAAATCAGACTGCCAGGGACAGTTCTCCTTGCCCCTCT